>NC_139986.1:26729500-27277000 GCF_963993115.1 Abramis brama | reverse complement strand
TGTGGAATATCTCAGAGTCGTTCACAGTAAGAGCAGGAGTGTGTTTGAGAGAGTACACAGACAGTGAGCGTATCTGAACCAGCATAGATGTATCTTCTCTTCACTGTATTTCTATAAATGGGTCAGCTGGATTAATGTTCTGACTCGGTCTCCCAGTAATGTGAGATTAGCCTGCTAGCGTTAGCTGTCGCTCAGTTCGGTTCATCTCTTCTGTTTCACCGGAACGGCTCTGAGCGAGACACTTGATGCTCATTTATCTCGGCTTTAAGAATATATGTTTTTATTAGTTAATCTTATATCACAGTCTGTCTGTATACTTGATTCATGAATTAAAACCTAAAACAAGAATGTGTGTAAATCTAACATTCTAAAAAATACAATTTCTTTTGAATTACTGTTACTGTTGAATTACTTTTGAATAGTTTTTTTGTGTTATACTGTTCTCAAGTTTGGGGTCATTATGATGTGAGAATTAAATTATGTAATAAATTAATACGTTTATGAAGCAAGGATGCATTTATTTTTATAAATTTATATTTTATAATATTTTTATAACTGGAGTTAACGAAAGTGGTATTTTTATTGATATAATCAAAATACACGAACATCCCAGTAAGACATATTTCATTGTTCTGAACCCAGTCTGGCCTCACATTGACATTAATACGTGGTAAAGTTTGCCCTCTGCTGGTGTTTAGAGGAACTGAACTCAAAGGAATCCTGTAATTAGAGCTGTTTAATAACAATAACATGATCCACACACATAAAAATATATATATATATTTTAATTTATACTGAAAAATTATTTATACTAAATATTTAGGAACACTTTATTTTACAGTGTCCCTGTTACACATTTTACATGTAGGTACTATAGTAATAACAGTCAATAGTTTGTAGTTACATGCAACTAACCCTAAACCAAAACTTAACCCTAATTATATAGTAAGTACATGAAGTTAATTACTATTACTTAGTACACAATTGTATAATTACACTGAAACACGGACACCTTAAAGTAAAGGGTTACACTTTATTTGACAGTGTCCTTTACTTACTATAGTAATAACAGTAAATGATGCATAATTACATGCAACTAACCCTCAACCAAACCCTATTCCTACCCTAACCCTATAGTAAGTACATGTAGTTGTTTAATATTACTCAGTATTTAAATATATAATTACACTGTAACAATGACACCTTAAAATGAAGTGTAACCCTTTATTATAAGGTGTCATTGTTACAGTGTAATTATTTATTTACGTACTGAGTAATATTAAACAACTACATGTAGGGTTACGGTTAAGGTTTGGTTGAGGGTTAATTGCATGTAATTATGCATAATTTACTGTTATTACTATGGTAACTACATGTAACATGTAACAAGGACACTGTCAAATAAAGTGTTACCAAGTAAAGTGTAACCATAATTGACTCTGAAACAATTTTCACTCAGAAATCGCTAGTAAATCTCACAAATAAAACACTCCAATAATCTTTTATCTCCAACAATGTTTTACAGACAAGATCAGAAATTACCTAATGTCTTTTTATGTCTCTAATCTCTAATTAATTTGATGTATTTTAGGTGAGTGTGTTGAAATATGTGACCCTGGATCACGTCTCGAGTCGCACGGGTGTCTCTGTGGCAATAGCCAACAATACATATGGGTCAAAATTATCGATTTTTCTTTTATGCCAAAAATCATTAGGATATTAAGTAAAGATCATGTTCCTTGAAGATATTTTGTACATTTCCTACCGTAAATATATATAAAAATATATATATAAAACATGTATTTTTGTGAGTGAATGCAGCACAATTACCAACATAAATGCACAACTTTAAAGGAGATTTTCTCAATGTTTCGCTTTCTTTGCTCCCTCAGATTCCAGATGTTCAATAGTTGTATCTCGGCTCACTTATTCAGCTTATTTATTCAGCTTTCAGATTATGTATAAATCTCAATTTCAGAAAAATTGCCCCATGTGACTGGTTTTGTGGTCCAGGGTCTCGTATCCTCCCCACGTCTAACGCTCTCTCTCGTTTTCCTCTTCCAGGTATTGGTAAAAATGTGATCTGTGACCGGACGGCGACTCCGCTGGACGCCTTCCGCATGATGTCAGCGGCCCAGTATTACCCGAAGCTGCTGAGCATCATGGGAAACGTGCTGCGGTTCCTCCCGGCGTTCGTGCGCATGAAGGAGCTCCTGGAGGAGGGGTACGCGGGAGAACTCCTGGTGTGCGAGGCGCAGGTTCACTCCGGAAGCCTCCTCGGGAAGAAGTACAACTGGAGCTGCGACGACCTGATGGGGGGCGGAGGACTGCACTCGGTGGGCAGTTACATCATCGACCTGCTCACGTTTCTGACCGGCCAGCGCGCGGCGAAGGTGCACGGCTTCCTCAAGACCTTCGTCAAGCAGACCGACCACATCCGAGGAATCCGGCAGATCACCAGCGACGACTTCTGCACCTTCCAGATGGTCCTGGAAGGAGGCGCGTGCTGCACGGTCACGCTCAACTTCAACGTCCCCGGGGAGTTTCGGCAGGAGGTCGTGGTCGTGGGAACGGCCGGGAGGCTGAGGGTTTGCGGGACGGATCTGTACGGGCAGAAGAACGACGGCGAATGTGGACAGGAGCTTCTTCTCAAGGACAAAACGCAGATTGAAAACGCGTCCCTCCCTGACAAGGCTTTCCGGGACATCCCGTCTCCGTATCTCACCGGCACCATCTGCATGGTTCAGGCCGTACGGCAGGCGTTCCAGGAGCAGGACGACCGGCGCACGTGGGACGGCCGACCGCTCACGATGGCCGCGACGTTCGAGGACTGTTTGTACGCGCTGTGCGTCGTAGACACGATCAAGAAGTCGAATCAGTGCGGAGAGTGGCAGAACATCGAGGTGATGACGGAAGAGCCCGAGGTCAGCCCTGCGTATCTGATCAGCGAAGCCATGAGACGCAGCCGGATGTCGCTCTACTGCTAATGCTAATGCGGATCATGCATGCTAACTGGATTATAGTCGATTGCTGGAGTCACGAGCTAAAGCGCTGTTCACTGCGAGGCGAGATTCGGTTTAACTGTTAATGCGACTGTTCAGACCAATGCAATGTTTGGTTACACTTTACTTTAAGGTGTTGTTGTTACAGTGTAATTACATTTAATATTAATTAATAACATGTACTTACTATAGGGTTAGGGTAGGATTTGGTTGAGAGTTAGTTGCATGTAATTATGCATAATTTACTGTTATTACTATGGTAAGTATATGTAACATACTGTATGTAACAAGGACACTGTAAAATAAAGTGTTAACCACATTTTTATTTTATTTTTTATACCCAACGTTTGTTTGCAAATTTCTTTTTAATTGCATGTGTTTTTAGAACTGCATATCGAATGAATTAAAGATTTGAGATCACACCTAAACAGCAACATAGTGTCGGCCCAGATCCGGCCCACATCCGGTACAAGTGGATTCAACACTCTATATGCATGATCCTCAAATCTAAACATGACGAGTTAAAGCCTGTTCACAGGGAGATGAAGATTTGCTGCAAAGATTTCATGCAAAATTGCGAGATGTAAACGTAGAATTACGAGAAACGTCAAAATTATGAAATTTCATCATAAAATTTCATAATTTTGACATGTTTCTTGGAATTCTTAGTTTACATCTCGCAATTTTGCATCAAATCTTTGCATCAAATCTTCATCTCCGTTTGAACTGCATTGAACTGCAAAGTAAGAAAGTATTTCTGCTTTTCTACAAAGTATTTCTGCTAAAGTATATCAGGTATTTCTGCTTTTCTAAAAGTGCCACCTACTGTCATTGAGTGAATCTGCATTTCCTTCAGCCTGTTTTTATGCATTGGTCTGAACAGACAAATTTCATGTGAAAATCACAGGTGTTGGTGTGAACAGGCCTTTAGACAGGCTGGATACTGGGAATACTGGGAAACTTCACCTTGAGTACATGCAACTGGAGGAAACATGCGTTTGTGCTTCTGGGACTGTAAACGCTGGTCAAGTATGCAATAAAACCTGCTGTCGGGAGAAAAACAAATGCTGAAATGCCGTAGTTCCTGCGACGGAGAGTGCAAAAAACAAACATGCACTTTTGCTTTACAGTCTGACTTCAGTTTGAAGGTACAGATTTTTTTTAAAACATTGTTTATTGGTGTAAGTGCAACCCAGACAAGGTCATCCGGCGTCTGTCAGCACGTGTTTGCATGCTAGCGTGAGTGTGTTCAGTGTGCACATGGACTCAATGACTGCAAATGCATGACATCTACACTGACCGACTGCAAACAACAGGAGTCGCTGTGTGTTACGAGCTGGATCTGGACACAACACAAAGAATGTCAGATGTTTCAGATGTGAATATTTATAATGCCAATGTTTGTGTGGTATCTTGATCATTATTGCTGTAAGTCTGAAAGGTTTTGAGTTGTAAACCAGTTTTGGTCAGATCTGAACAGGAGTCAGTGGTTCTCAGCTGGTTTTGCTTTAGGATCCAGATTTTACATCACATGACCCGCAAAATAAACAAAAATCAATCAAACACTGAAATAATGAAAAATTACGCTCTTCTTCTCACCAAGACTGCATTCATTTGATCAAAAATACAGTAAAATCAAAAATATTGTGAAAAAATATTACAATTTAAAATAACCATTTTCTACTTCAATATATAGTCAAATGTAATTTATATCATGTGATCAAAGCTGAGTTTTCAGCATCATTACTCCAGTCTTCAGTGTCACATGATCCTTCACAAATCATTCAAAACTTTTGACCAGTTTAGAATATTAATATATAATAAATTAATATTATCATGAACTGTTTAGACTCAAATATATGCAAAGTTATTAAGGTGTTAGACAAACCTGTATCTAATATCTGGCTCTAATTTGATTCTTTTCTACCAAAAGACAGATGAATTTGACTGAATAGTGTATCAGTGAATGACTCTTATCATGTAGAGTTTGATTGGACGAATGATGCATTTCTCCTTCATTTTAAAAGTTGAAAAGCCCATTTGACTGTACTTGTTTTTATCGATTATTTCCCGATTGCAATCCACCAGTTGAGGACGGCTGCTTCAGACTGTTGCAGAACGTTGCACTTTCTCGAGGGCTAGATAATGCATAGTCAATTTTAAGCCTGAAATATATAAACCAAAATATCTTTCAGACATGCTAAAGGTGCTCGAGATCTTTCAGTCTGAAGATATGATGCCTGTATTGGTCATTATCTCTAGTTTAGGGTTTAAATGCAGTTGTCACTCCTGAAACTTTGCCGTGTGTATGTGGCTGGAGATGCTGATGAAACTGTTATGAATAGGAAATGATGATTAACGTACAGAATTTTTCTTTGATGCTTTGATGCATGCGCTGACGACGTGCGCCGACTGTGGTCCATCACTGTGCAACTGCTGTATTCGCCCTGCTGTGCGTTACTGGAAACATGCTCTGTGTAGTTTATGGATGCTATTTATTTTTTATCCTGAATGTTTCATATCGAATCTGGAAGTGTGTTTATTGTGAGACAGGAAATCGAGGCCTTCGCGTGTGCATTCCCAATCCTGATTCGTCCCGCTCTACTGGAACACTCGATCAAGCTAATGCAAATGTTTCTTCAAGGAAAAATCATCTCTGGTGGACATATTTAATATTAATCTCTCTCAGGCCAACCTACTCAAAAGCAGCATGTCAATAAAGCTAGCAAATTGACTACTAAGTTCTTAATAAGAGCCATAAATTAATAAAATTAACATGTTGAGTGAGTCATTGAGAATTATGACATACTTGATCAGTATTCAATTTAATTTACGAGAAGGCAGAACCAAACACAAACTGTTGATGTACTTTAAAATTCATGTTGTGATGACGTGATCAACATCAAAGCTGTACATGGGTCCATTTTGGCTACCGGTATATGAATGTCACCATGGACGTGAATAATTTAGTCCATTAATAATTGAGTCCGAGGAGGTAAAAAGCTCTCAAGGGTTGTCATCTCGTAATTATGATAGTTATGACACGAAATGAACACAGCATAAGATAACACTGTATGGAAGCCCATTTACAACACATAAGCAAAAAACATGCTTTGGTAAATCATAATTATGACATACTAAGTAAAAAAAAAGTCAAAATTAAGAAAAACATTTTGTGTTATACAGTCAATATTATGCAATACAGTCATAATTATGAAAGAAGTTGAATTTGAAAGTTATGACATAAAATTATTTTTATAATTATGACTTTTTGGCAATTTTGACTTCATATCATAAATTACTTTTGACAGCATGTCATAATTTTGAATTGTATGTGATCATTATAATTTACCAAAGTATTATGTTATATTACACTGTATGGAAGCCGATTTACACCACATAAGAAATAAACATGCTTTGGTAAATCATGACATACTAAGTCACAAAAAGTCTAAATTAAGAAAAATACAGTCATGATTATGAAAGTATATAAAAAATATATATATTTTTGTCAATTTCAACTTGTCATAATTATGATTTTTTTTGTCAATTTTGACTTCATATCATAAATTGCTTTTGTATTTAAATAATTTTGAATTGTATGTGATCATTATAATTTACCAAAGCATGATTATTCTTATGTGGCAGAAATGGGCTTCAGACCTCAGAGATGATTTTTCTAATAATGATGTGAGATATAAAAGCGGCAATAAAAATAGGGCTTGATTTTTACTAATTTTAAAAGACACATAGAGGAGCTTTCTCCATCGTCTATGAGACTCGTCTTAATGGCATGATGGAATGATCTGGGATCAGTGTGAGTTAAGCTCTGTCGACAGCATTTGTGGCCTATAACATCATAAAATATTTTCTTTTAAAATAATGACAGAATATTAATTTTGGGCTGAACTCTTCCTTTAAGTTGAATGAAATGACTTCCGACGAAGACTTGCATTGAACCCAGAAGATTCCTTATTCTGTTATTATTGTGGTTGCTTCACTGACTGATAAACATCTAAAAGTCTGTGATTCTCCGAGACTCATAATTCAGTGTTTCTTCAGTGATGTTGAGAATGAAGACGTGAGGGGAACGCTTGCTCATCACCAGAACTGTTTACCCCAGATTTAACGTGGACGAACTGGAGTCAAACGTGATTACTGTATGCTTGAACTCGCCCGTTTCTGAACAAAACTCAACGATACTTCAACTGCAAACTTGAACCTGAGAAAAAAAAACATGTTACAACTGGAAACGTTTCAATGTAAGATATGGCTCGTTCTGTGTATGTGAATATCTACTGTATCCTCGTCCACAATGTGTGTGTGATGGAGACCATTAAAGAAAGGATTCAGCAGTAAAACGGTCTGGCTCTGTTATTTTCTCTCTTCACATGCATTCAGTGCTCAATGACTATTAGTTATGAATGTTTAATGCCCTGCTAATCTTGTTTGGTTTCTTCCGTTTGTGCTTCTACATGAAGTCTCCTGGACATTTACCATCTCCAAAGCTGTTGCAATGTTGCTTTATGCATGAAATCAGCATATTCTGACATGCAAATTCATTTTAATGGCTGACATTTGCTAAAGTCTTATATATACCAAAGTATAGTCCTCAAGTCTTATTCAAATGACTAGAAACCACCATGAGATGACTGTCATTAGTGCATTTCAGGTGAATATTGAGTAACAAAATATATTGTATTCCCAATTGCTATAATTATGAATCTATATCAGTTATCGGTGGAGACAAAAGACCATGCATGATTAGTTTGCAAATGCTGCTCGTCTGCAGGGCTGTTACTGCCCAAATGTTAAAGAAACACTGTGTTCAATGCTTTATGGATGTTTTTGAGTAGGCCTACTATATGTATATCGTGAACGCATGTATTTTGAAGTGACAGATGCCTATTTATCGGTGAATATAGTGTGAAAGGCCATTAACTCTGTTAACACTGTGTTTGAGCTATCATACACTGTTTTTGTACATGTAAAGGAAAACCAAATCCTCCAATATGTCGTTCAGAAAGTCTGGAAGAAGGTCTGATGATGTTCTTTCTCTGGAATAAACCAGGATTTTCACATTTGCTTGCCTGTCTGGAGTGAGATTTTAAAGCGTAACTCTCGCCAAAATGCAACATATGATCTTTTTGTTAATCGACCCGAGGCAAACTTTTGTTTAAAAGCATAATTAGAATGGAAACGCCACTTTTAAGTTTGACCGTATTTTCGTTTTCGGTCAAATTGCCCGTTGAATGGGAGTGCTTGGGGCACGACTATGATAGAATCAAAATCGCTATTTTTAAACCACTAAGAAGGCTCGACACAACATGAAACTGTGCTGGAAGTATCACCAGGGGCTCTACACATGAACTCCAGCATTGAGAACAGTGTTTGTGTACACAGAGTTTACTAAAAAGAAAGATTTTGAACAACTCAAAATTTTTGTCCACCGGTGTTTTGACAGTCAAAAATAGTCAATCTCAGAATGCAACATAGCCTAACAGGGAGGAGACTCAGGAGAGTAAAGATGGAAAGCTCCTAAAGCTTAGTTTCATATAAATTCACGGATAATTTGTTGTTTTGTCGTAAGTGAAAATCAATATTGACCTTATATTTGAAAAAGGATCCACATATAAGAAGCAATACTAAAATTCAGAGTCGGTTCATTCGCATTTGGAGATCGACCATTTTTGGCTGCAATGCCGGCTAATCAAAAAGATCCTAGGTTGCATTTTGGCGAGAGTTACCCTTTAATGACTCTACATGAGACTCCCCTATTAAAGAATTTAAGGATCCAGCAATACATTTTTAATTTCATCTTAATAATGCAAATTACCCAAGTACTTCATGTTCTACAAACTAGATTGTGCTGGATTTAAAAAAGACGAGTGAAAACAGTGGAATAGTGGCATTGGTGGATACATTACCAATGTGGATGTTATTTGTACTGTAACAATGTTAAATGATTGAGTCTTCTGTCAATGTTTACTCATGGCATTACGGCAACAGACCACAAGATGGAAGTGTTGTATTACAGCAAGATTTGTGATGGTGACATAACATTCTGCTTTCCAGTGTATTAGTCATATTCAAATTATGGCAGATCATGTTGCACCAGATATGAGTGTACACATCAAGATGTAAAGTTTCTTGGTCCTCACTAGTTTTATATGTGTTGGTTTGGGAATGAATTCAGCATCGACATTGCTTTACGATATAGAATTGCTCAAAACTATTTTCATATTTTTTTAATTAGGCTACTTCTGTAAAACAGTTTAAAATCGCCCAAACATACAGGACTTTTATTACACAATGGCACCAGTTTTGATTTAGTTAATAAAATGTTTAAGGTCTATCCTTAACTCAAGAAAAAAATATATGCCAGCGTGATCAGAAAAAAAAAATCTACTTAATTCAAAGGGAAAACCGGATAGTTTTTCTGACACAACTGGCAGATTCTTCCCCCCAGTAAAAACAAAACTTAATATCTTAAGTCATTTTGCTTTTTAAGTAAATGTTTCTTGTTTTAAGAATGTTTGTACTGGGAAACATGACAAAAACAGAGTAAAAAAATCCCTTTTTGCATTATTTTTGTATTATTAGGGAAATTATGGTTGAAGATGTGAGTGAATATCAAAAGTCTGAAAGAAAGTAATTATACTAAGAACTTATGGTTGTATAACGTAATGAAGCGAATAAACCCATGTGTAATAATAGCTTTATTTATAATGAAACAAATCCCAAAAAAATCCTAAATAGTTTACAATAATCCATCATGACAATTAAAACTGTAATTCACATGAAGCTAGCAAATGTCTTTAACAAAAAAAATGTGTAAATGTTACAAGAATGATATATAGCTCCCTCAACTATAGCAAATATCATCACACCGCACTATTCACAGTGTATGTCCAGAGCACTTCACCATCGCACACCCTTAAACCAACACACACATATAAACACAAGTTGGGTTTTCATGTTTTATGGAGTATTTCCATAGACATAATGATTTTTATACCATACAAACCATATATTCTATTCCCTAACCCTTAACACAATCTATCTGCATTTTTACATTTTCAAAACAAAACAAAAAAACTACAAAAAAACAAGTATGATGATGATTATAAACTGTGTTCCTCATAAGAACCCAAACATTTCCCCACAAGCAAATCTAGATGTCTAATAAACCTACAAATAGTGTAATAGTGTAAAAGCTAGTCTGCTAATGCACAAAAAGAGAAAGAAAATCAGATTTGCACTGCACAGTAAAACACAAAACTTTCCTCCTAATTACTGTGAAGCATTTCAACTTACGTTCAGTTTTTAAGCATAATAAAATTGGCTGTACAAGCCATTTCAACTTAAATTATATTAAACTGAGTTAAATCGTGTATAGCATACAAAAACAGTTGAAATTGCTTTAATTATTTTGATGAGTTATGTAATGTAAAAACATGTTGCCAACAGTATATATATGAGCACGTCATAGGGATTCAAAGGACACCGTTTCTGTGAAATAAGAGTCAGAGTTAAATATAAATCATACTAATTTGTAATCTTGTAAAGAAATATTAACGATGTGAATGGTTGGATATCCAGCTGTTTTTACAAACCTAGTTTTTGCTTTAAGGATGGATCAAGGTGACCTCTCCACCCACTTCAGCTTCCAGTGGACATTGTCACCAAATTTTTCTTTAAATTTATTATTCAGCTGAAAGACAAAATGGACATTTTAGTTGATTCACTTGATTTTTCCAGCTGATTTTAGTCATTTGCATTAAGTTGTTTTTAAATGTTTCTTTTTTTAAATGAGCCTTCAAGATAAAAGGTTTAAGCTTTTCTAATCAATAGTGCAAATGTATTTATTTTCATAACATTAATCTAAATCTAACTGTTGGGCAGGGATGATCAGGTTTAACATGTATTTCATGTGTACATTACTTCCATGATTATTATGTTACTGTAAAGTTGCTTTGTCAAAGAACAAGATTGACAGTCATTGAGAAACTCTTCACCTCCACCAAAAGGTCCTCCTTAGTTGCATTATTTTCACAATGAAGTGGCGTTTGAGAGGAACACAACATTGTGAGGATCAGTGTCTCCTTCACAGGCTCTGGAAATATAGTTTTAAACACCAAAAAATATGAAGTCTGTCTTGTTAGAATATCATAATCATAAACCCAATAGACATCAATAACAAAGCCGAATGGTTGCTTCATAAACAAACAAAATGTTGTCTCTTTACCTGTGTCTGCTTGAGCTTTGACTGGTAAACTCGTATTATTGCCTGCCACAACACTGACATTAAACTGATATCTTGTTCCTGAATTCAATTTATAAAAGGTGAACTCTGTATTATTTGTATATGTTGTGTTGCGCTCATTCCAAAAAGCAGTGTAATAGTCCACCTTGTACAAAATCACAGCCTCTTTTGATTCTTTTGGAGGTCCCCAGGTTACATTTATGGAGGTTTTGTAAGAGGTGGCCTTTGCCCACTCAGGACTCATAGGGTCTGTGAATTGATTTGTGAGATGTTATACAGCTGAAAGGAAAAGCTGATGATGACAGTAATTTAAACCATTGGACAAATGGTCTGAAAAATTGTAATTGCAATGTAATAAATACTCACAGGTGTAAGCTGAACTATAAACAGGATCACTTTTCAGGACACCATTAAGAGTGATAACTGAAACGTTGTACTGCACTCCTGCCTTCAGGTTTATGAAAGTGTAACTCAAGTTGGCAGTAGCAGTATTTTCCTTGATAATTTGGTCTTGAACCATTGTAATCATCACATTGAATTTTTCATAATTCCCATCTATTGTCCAGCTGGCTGTAATGTTTTGGGAGTCGGGGGCCAAAGAGAGGCTCACAGTTTTTGGCTCTGCAAGAGAAGAGAAGAGAAGAGAAGAGAAGAGAAGAGAAGAGAAGAGAAGAGAAGAGAAGAGAAGAGAAGAGAAGAGAAGAGAAGAGAAGAGAAGAGAAGAGAAGAGAAGAGAAGAGAAGAGAAGTCTGTTAGAATTTAGGAAATGGTACAACATTGTTGAATGCAGGTTTGAACAAAATCTAAGCAGTCATTTGGAAAACTTTTTTTTTCACAAGCTCGTTTCCACGATGGAACAATAATTATTTCCCACAATTAGAAAAAAAGTTAGAATTGTGCGATATAAACTAGCAATTGTAGAAAATAAAGTCTAAATTGTGAGATATAAACTCTTTTGAAAAAGTTTGAGGTAAAAAAAAAGGCAGATTTGTTAGATATAAACTTGCAATTTCGAGAAAAAGGGCCTGAATTGTGAGATAAAAAAATCCAATTATCTTTTTTTTATTATTTATTCAGTTGTGGAAACAAGCTTCCATAGCTGTTTGCTTTATCTACTGTGCTAAGCCTACAGCTTGATATTGGGCATTCTCAAATATAACTTATATGCATGATATGAAATGGCTTAATGTAATAACTGAGCATGAGACTCACTTGTGTATGCTGGGATTACAACCATTTCTCCTGATAGCTTGTCATCATCTGTCAGTGCTGCCACACACAGGCAATACATAGTGCCATCTATTTTATTGTCCAGTTGTATGGAATTTTGTGTTGTATTGTTGCAGTCTGTTGTAATTTGGCTGTTTGTTATGATGTTGCAGTCTGTACATTTATCGTTGTTATGGACTTTAAGACAATAGCGGTAACTTGAATGGTTCCCAAAGGGGGCTTTCCAAGAGGCTTTTATAGCTGTGCTGAGATTGTCTTCTGATTTTAGCTCTGTAACCTTTGAAGGTACTGAAAAATAAATACCAACATAAGCAGATAGTCTATCAAAAACATGTAGTTTTAGTCAACATTAGTCTTGCTTTTGGAAGCTTCTCTCGATAGTCATGGTTACAGGAATGCTTTTTACTTTGACAATATGTTTCCACTCACCTGTTGTATGTGGATTTATGGAATACAGAAAAAATGTTAGATGGAAATGCCAAGATGTACATAAATTCTAAAAATGGCTTAGTTCGTAACTTAGTTAAAAATTCTAAATCGGATTAGAAACATGCACAATAACTACCATAGGGAAACATTTACAGATTAAATCCTTTGATGCGCAATGAAAAACATGATTTTTTCCTCAACAGAGGATGTGAGTGGATAACTGGAATATCACAGCATCTCAAATGTTGGTTTGGTGGTTCTGAGCCAAAGTCTGTCATCGGAAAGATTTGGTTTAATTCCCTCTCAGAAGCGTTTCACACGATTGCATTCCCAAACACTAAGGCATTCAAATGCATGAGATCATGACAGAGTTTATTGCATGCTGTCTGCGAGACACAAGTCATTTGTGATTAGAGCCACAGTTTCTTCCCCGATTGCAGCAACTTCTATTTTTTTATTACAGATATTTGGCGCCATTTGAACTCATGGGATGGAAACACTGCTTTATTCGCAAATGTTTTATGCAATAAGTTAAATTTGCAACTGGAAACATGGCTATTGATATTATTTTATGATACAGTGAAGCATGAATCATTCTGCACTTACTGGTGTAATTGGAAACGCTCATTGGCACACCTTCGGTAGTATTATTCACTATAGCTGTAACTGTGAACACATACTTGCTTCCTGGAGTTAGACCTGTGATAGTGCACTCTTCACTTTTACAGCTTTCATTCCCTTTTGAATTATCTGACATGTTTGTGAAGTGTACTGAATAGATGTCTCTGCCTCCTACTGGTTTACTCCACTTGAGGCTGACAGTAACAGTTGTCACACTCACTACTGTCAGATCTTGAACACCAGACGGCTCTGAAAGAGGAACAGCATTCATTCACTCATTAGTCACCAGGTTGAAAATGAAGAAATTGATTGTTGTTAAATGTGTTGATTAAAAACAAGCCACTGCACAGGTCTACAGAATGATATTCAGATGTGTTAAAGTGCCCCTTTCATGCTTTTGCGGATATTACCTTTCATGTAGTGTGTGATAGAGCTTTGTGAATGTAAAAGGTCTGCAATGTTTCAAAGATTATTGTCTCCCAAAAGAAAGAAGCAATTCTGAACTGTCTGAAACGAGTCGTCGCTGATTCCGGTCTTACTTCCTGCATGAGGCTTGGAACTAATTTGCATAATGGTTTTCATTGGCTGGCCGTGAACAGCATCTACTTTATGCATGTAAACCTATTGTAGGAGGCTTCGAAACAAAATTAAACCAGCATAATAGGGGCACTTTAAATAAGAATAAGTAAAAAGTAAATAAATTCAGATAAACATACCAGATTATAACAGTCATACAATTTGCAACTTATTATACAGCTGTCTGGAATACTTGATTCTGATTGGACAATTTTACAAACAAACCATCTTGCAGTTATTATGGTGAAAATACCAAAAGGATTTGAGTATCAAAGGGGTGATGAACTGAGAAATCTAATTTTCCTTGAGCTTTTGACATATAAGAGGTCATCATACTATAAGAATATCCTGTAAGTTTCAGAACTGAAAACTTCCTTGTTAGTCCAATAAAAGCTTTTATTGACACCAGGCACAGAGAACGACAGGCTTTTCAAAGTGGGGATCTATGAGGTCAAAGGGTATCAAACCCCGCCTCCACAGAAGATCAACGCCTACTTCAACACTGCCGGTTTAGCCCCGCCCACCGATTCGTGCATTACATGAAACTCATTATAATATGCAAAACTGTTATCCAATCATAGCAGTGGGCGTTCACTTCCAAGTCTTCAATGCGGCACGCCCATAAAACCGAGCGTTTCAGGAACAAGGCTCAAAACCAGGGTAGAAAATAGCCTATTACTTATTCATTTTGATGTTTTTGAATATAAAAACCAAGCGAACCACATAAGTTGACCTCAGACAACAATATAAACAATTT
Source organism: Abramis brama (assembly GCF_963993115.1). NCBI lineage: Eukaryota > Metazoa > Chordata > Actinopteri > Cypriniformes > Leuciscidae > Abramis > Abramis brama. The sequence goes on along the minus strand of NC_139986.1, from coordinate 27,262,119 downwards.
TTTAAAAGCCAGTTCATGACCCCTTTAATATTACGTAATTGTTTTGTATGTTGTAATGGACTATTTTCTTGATGATTGCAAGTATAATTATAAAACAATTTAAACTTAAATCAATATGTCATGTCCATGCAATTATTTATTGTGCGAGTAGCTGTGTAATAAGCGAGATAATGTAGAGTCAGCTGGTTATTATCAAAACATAAACTCATGGTGATTGACTGTACATTATTGTGCTTTACTTTGAAAGCTTGTGCACACTGAAGTCTGAGTCTACTCACTGGTGTAGAAGGAGATTTTCTGTGGATTGAGATCCCTGCCACATTTCACTGGAAACACCTGAACCTCGTACAGATTTCCTGGAGTCAGACCCTGTAGTTGTTTATACAGGTCAGTCTCATTGGATGTCTGTTTTGTCTGGTTCCCAGTGATGTTCCCAGGTGGATTACTCCAGTTCCCAGTGATTTCCACTCTGTAGTGAGTGATGTTCCCAGGTGGATTACTCCAGCTCAGATTGCCCTCATGTGTGGTCACATCGGAAATGTCTATTTGCCCAAAAAAGCGGACTACGGAAAGAGAAGTGCAACAACGTATATTAGCGGAAATGTTCAAGTTGACTGCACTCTTAAAATAAAAGGTTACCAAAGGTGCCATAGAATAACCATTTTTGGTTCCCCAAAGAACCTTTCAGTAAACACTTCTAAAAATAAATTTTTTTTTGTCATTTTAATAATCCAAAGAACCTTTTGTGCAATGGAAATGTTCCATTGTTCTTCATGTAGCCATCGATGCAAATATACAACCATTATTTTATTTTTAAGTGTCGGTCTTAAAAAAAAGGTTCTATATAAAACCCTTGGGTTCTAGACTACATTTTAAAGCACACTTTATGCCAAAAAGCAAAAATGTTATAAGGAGAAATGTCTTGCATATGAAATGATTCTAGTGATAACGTGTTTACAAACAGTTTAATTCATAAAATTAATTTAAACTTTTTTTTTTTAAACTAAATCCTTAGAATAATCCCATAATGGAACCCCTAAAAGCTTCTATACATTCAAGAGCCTAACAGAGGCCTTTAAGGGTCTATATAGATACAGTACTTGTTTCTTTATTGGCATGGTTCCACGAAGAACATTTAACATCCATGAAACCTTTCCTTTTAGTCAGTAAAGGTTTCTCCGATTTTCAAAATGTTCTTAATTTTTTTTTTTTTAAGGTTTTCAAACTGTGGGTTGCGCAAGTCTGCACGATATATCAACATTAAATAGAAATCACGATATTGCTTAGTGCGATTTTTGAATGGCAAAGGCTGTGATTAATGATATAAATATATGCGCGGTGTGTTTCAAAGTGAAGAGCATGACGACGTTTTCAGGGTCTTAGACCACCTCGATCTAGCCTGGTTCTACCAGCTCAGATCATTATTAAGCGGCTAATTGCGCATTAATAATGAGAAGAAACTCATTCACTCCAATCACTGCGCTGTTTACATTTTTTATGTACATATTTGACATACTCTTTAATGTCTGTAAATGAAGAATTTATTACATTGAATTTATTACATTCATTTTGGCGGATTAGCTTATACTTGTCTAGGCGGGTCCTGGACTGGACTGGAAAAGTTTGGGAACCCCTGCTCGATGGCATCGCCATGAAAACCCCCTTTTGGGACCTTTATTTTAAGAGAGTAAGAGCATCAACATTATAAATCTAATAATATGATGCTGTGCTCTAACGCCCTGTTTACACCTGGTATTAAGATGTGTTTTTGTTGATCTGATCACAAGTGGACGACACTAAATATCCCCTGATATGATTGTAAAGCGCTTTGGGTGTACAGTAATACATATGAAAGCACTATATAAATGCCTCATTCATTCACATTCACATACTAATACAGGTGTAAATGATGTCTAAGAGCTTGTCCACTTTCAAACACTTCCAGGGGTCGCGTAAAACACATTCGACCGGACTGCTTTCGTAGTGTGAACGGCGACTACTGCATTTCACAGTTAAATTAACACATTTATAAATGAAAAATGAACAAAAACAAACTGCTGGTTAAATTAATTTATCGATATAAGTGAAACACAAGTGAAAGCTTTTAATATTCTCTCTGTATATTCTTAATAAACACGTGAAGCATGAAGCAAAAAACACAAGGCCACCCTGCCATACTTCCGGCATGCCTGTGATCGACTTGCTTCGACCTATCAGAAGCTGACAATGTTTGGTCTGGGTGCGCTTTATAGCTTCTTGCCATGACGTCACCCGTCTATACGCCATTGGACTGATCTCACAAGTGCTTCACGACGTCTCGTTCCCTCTTCAGTGAACTGAGGTTACAGTCATCACCGAGGTGTTTTTAGAAGTAAAAACTATTTTCTCATTTTTGTTTTCAGTAAAGTACTGTATGTGTTAGTGTTTTAATTTGGCATAAAATGTTTACATAAAAGTATTTTGTTTTACATTTCTATTTGGTTCCTGTTAATGGCATTATTTTAGGGACATGTGAGTTACCCTGAAGACTTTTTGTGTGTTTGACCCTGTGTACCATCTGTATACACGAGTACTGTTATTGTAATGTGGACACTATGAACTTGTGGCTTTCTGTTTTATCACCTGGTTAGTTTTGGTGGTTATCGGTACATTTTAAGATACAAAGTTGCAAAATAGCTTCTTTCTCTCTTAAGATATTTATAAGGCTTTCGATTCATTATGGCATTCATTTATTTTAAAGTCTTTACACAGATTCTGGGGATATCCGCTCATGTGAACGAATGTGTTCAAACCGCCTCAAAAGACCGCCTTCTCTCCATCTACTGATCTAATGTGTAAACATTATGGGAAGTGTGCTAGCCAGACGGGATTTAAACTGTAGGCTGAAGACCAAAGTTTGGTTTAAAGAGGAAAAACGTACCAAGCACAATGTTCTCCCACCATTCCTGTTTTCTAACACACACTCACAGCGCTCGGCTGTTCTTGCATATTCAGAGCAGAAACTAAAGCTGATGCTGTGCGTTTCCGTCATCATTCACATTCATATTTTAATTGCGTGAGCTCATTTTGTCCATTAGATCAAAATATCTGAAAAAGCCCACACATTTACCCGCCGACAGACCCTCCCCTTGAAGAAAGCAGGACAGAAGTGGTTGAAAGTGGACAAAAGAGACTTCAAAAGAGATTTAAACACCAGGGGCCCTATTTTAACGATCTGAAACGCAAGTATCAAACGCGAAACGCAAGTAACTTTGTGGGCGGACGCAAATCTAAAATGTGTTGGTCTGAAGTCGCTTCATTACTCATAGGTGTGGTTTGGGTGTAACATGAAATAAACCAATCAGAGCGACATCTCACATTCCCTTTAAGAGCAGGCGTGCTTGTTCCATGGCGGATTGCTATTATAACGGCGGATTTGCCAGGAGCGGTTCACAGCCGAGGAGACCGACGTTCTCGTCAGGGCCGTAAAACACAGAGAAGTAACATTGGGGATGGAGAAACCCAACCAAATTAGCTTCGGTTAAACAGGCGTATGATAATTTGAGTAAATTTGTAAGCTAGATTTATGCCTATTTTTTCACATCTTCATGGACACCACAATGATTTCCCTCATGTGGTAATATTTTTCCTTGTAATTATGTATGGTTTGCAAAAATTGGAACTGCTGCGTCTGTGTGTAGATGAGACAAGCAAAGTGTATGCGCGTTGTGCACACGCTACATTATGGCCAAGCATGCGCCCTTAAAATAGCATCTTAAAACGCGCCACTGACTTTAGACGAGGTTTTTCCAGGTCTGTGGCGGAATTGTTTTCTGAAACTGCAAAATAGCACCAGGGAACGTTTGCGCCAGAACACGCCTCCTCTTTGTGCTGAACCGCCCCCGGGAGCACAAGTTCATTCCCTAATTTACCTACGTGCGTCTGTCGAGGGAAAAATAGGAATGATACATGCGTCGGTATACAAAGTCAATTGCGCTGGGTGCAAGATAGGGCCCCAGGTGTAAACAGGAATGTGTCTCCCTCGTCTTGAGATCCAATCGACTAAAACACATCTTTATACCAGGTGTAAACAGGGCCTAAAACAAAGTCCTTACCATCATAACAGATGAAGGGTAGAGTTTCGTTGCAATTTCTTTCCTTCCACATGCCAAAGCTGAGCAGGACCACACAAGCATCCTCGATGTACACTTCAGGATCTGGCTCGGGTTCGAAGATGCAGTTGCTGGTTGTGGTGCTCTCTGTCGTGGTGCTATCTGTCGTGGTGCTATCTGTCATGGTGCTCTCTGTCGTGGTGCTATTTATCGTGGTGTTCATTGTCCCAGAACCAGTTGTTGTAAAAATAGTGCTAAATGTTGTGGCATTCGGGGTGGTGCTGTGTGTTGTGGGATTCGGGGTGGTGCTTTGCGTTGTGGGATTCGGGGTGGTGCTTTGCGTTGTGGGATTTGGGATGGTGCTATATGTTGTGGTCTTAGGGGTGAACCCAAAGTACTCTTGCACTTTATGTTCAAGCTCATCATATGTCATATCTGTCGCATTGAAGCAATCAAGGATGTCATTCAGAACAGGACACATATATGTGTTGTTAGTGAAATTCTGTGTAGAGGTTGCCGGAGAAGTTGCTGTTGAGGTTTGTGTTGAGGTTTGTGTTGAGGTTTGTGTTGAGGTTTGTGTTGGGGTTTGTGTTGAGGTTTGTGTTGAGGTTTGTGTTGAAGTTTGTGTTGGGGTTTGTGTTGAGGTTTGTGTTGAGGTTTGTGTTGAGGCTTCTGTTGAGGTCGCTGGAATAGACGTCGTAGCAGTTATTGTGGTGCTCAGTGGACTTTGTGTAGTTGAAAAACATTTAGGAATCATTTTCTTAACTTTATTTGGCAGAGGATGACCAGGGTACCAATTCTGATATGTAACAGGATCCCCATTGGACCATCTGGACCATGGGATGGTGCCATTGAAGCTCCTGCGGAGCCCAGTCCAGTAGTCCAAAGAGAGGTTCTGCACGATGAGGTGGACATTTCTACTGGTGATGGTGGCCAGCTCTTTGAAACAGGCCTGACAGTGGTTCCTGGCCTCGTCCCATGTGGTATTATACTGATTGAATCCGGTGTCATTCAATGTGGTATTGGACTGATTGAGTCCGGTCCCATTCAATGTGGTATTGGACTGATCGAGTCCGTTCTCATTCCATGTGGCATCGGGGGAAATAAGAAAATAATCCTCCTCTGCCCATATGACTGAGCCTGAATGTAATCAATTGATAAACAAGCTGTCATAACATTTGCATACACCTCAAAAATAATGCTTCTGTGAACCCTCTGGTGCTCCTCAGTTTGAGATCACACTCAAACTCCTCCCAGTCAAAAGTGTCTGAACACCTCAAAAGTAACTTTTTAACTTTCCCCCGCCATTGACGAGATTTTTTGTAATCTGGTGCATGTATGTAAATTGCTTTAATATAAAAACAACCATTATAGAAATACCATGGATGTAACTAGAACCATCTTTTGGTCGGTAACACTTAACATGTAAAGAAAAGCTATATTTAAAATGTTTGTTTGTGTCATTGTTTGCTATACTCAAAAAAAAAAAAAACTATTTGGTTGATTCAATTGTGGACAGTGTTTCCACATGATGGTAACGTACTAAATGATTAACTAAAATATAAACTAAATTTGGGACATGTTTACTAAAGCGATATACTAAAAACAGAAAAGTTTTTCAGGAATAGACAGCAACATTGTCAAAACGATCCCCATACACACGGATCCACAAAAAACAATACTAAGTAATTTTAATGCAATAATTATGATACATGTTTACACAATTTTTAAAATACAATTAATTAACCCATACATTTTGTCTAATATTTTATCAATCAACCCCTTCATTAATGTGTGCTTTTTCCCCCTGCATTGCAGCTGATTTGTAGATTGTACCCCTCTAAAATTCACTATATTTTCGTATTTCCCATTTATTTCTATGGTGCCTATTTGTGACCATTAGGAGTATAAGTGTGAATATTTCTTTAAGACCGTTTAACCTTTTCAAATAATGCCACAATTGTGTTTACATAGCAAAAATAACAAAGTGTCATATCATATTCACTGTAAAAATGAATACGCTATATCTACTCAATAAAATTGTGGCAACAGATTACAAGCAATATTATTAATTAAATTTAACAAATTAGAATTGAGTAATAATTAATCAAATTAATTCCTTAAAAGTTAACCATTTAAAATGAGTAAAATTAAAAATTAAAACAAAAATATATGAATAACAGACAGATGTAAAAAGATGAATTAAGAAAGCTTAATTTTTTATTGCCAACATTGAAGACACCTGATGTTAACAAGCAGAATCACTGAAGGAGAAAAACGTAATTTTAAGACACCGTTATGGTGATCAGTGTTTGTTTTAGTTGGGCTCTTGAACCCTTAAATCATTAACTTTAGATTTGTACCTGAGTTATAACAACCAGATGAACAAATAGAAAAGGTGATCTGATGGTGCTGGTTGTGTTTTAACATAATCATTATTTCACAATCATTTGACCTGAATCACTGAACTCATATCACTGAAACCCAATTAGGTTTACTTTATTAATTATAGCACTATAGTACAGCATAATATTATTAGCCTTTTCAATGGAATCCAAATGATCAAATCAATTTAAAAAAAAAAAAACTTAATTTTTTTTTTATGTAGGCACACACAGACATCAAGAATTAGCATATGAATCCCAGCAATGGTGACAAACAGATCACCTCTGATCATAAGCTCATTATTTATTCATGCAGCAATGTATGATGGGAGCCATCAATGAGTTTTGATTGGTGGCACCCAGAATGCACTGCAACATGCTTTATAATTGTCACCATTGTTTAGAATCACAGGCTGATTCTTGATCTCTGTCTGTCTAAACACTAAACAAAAAAACAAAAAAAAAGTTTGTATATGAGAAACTTTTAAGAAATTCCTTGGATTACATTGTAAACGTTACAAATATTATGCTACAAGGACAGAGCTGCTATAATTAATAAAGTAAACCTAACTCAGAAATTGGGCTCTATATGAGTTCAGTGATTCAGGTTAAATTATTGTGAAATAATGATTGTTAAAACACAACCAATACCATCAGATTACCTTTTCTATTTGTTCATCTGGCTGTTATAACTCAGGTACAGCAGACAAACAAAATCTAAAGTTAATGATTTAAGGGTGAAGAGCCCAACTCAAACAAACACTGATCACCATAATGATGACTTACAATTATGGTTTTCTCCTTCAGTGATTCTGCTTGTTAACATCAGGTGTCTTCAATGTTGGCAATAAAAAATAAAGAGTTCTTAATTCATCTTTGACGTCTGTCATTCAGATATTTTTGGTTAAAAAATTTGTATATTTTACTCATTTTAAATGGTTAACTTTTAAGGAATTAATTTGATTAATTATTACTCAATTCTAATTTGTTAAATTTAATTAATAATATTGCTTGTAATCTGTTGCCACAATTTTATTGAGTAGATATAGCGTATTCATAAATCAAAAGTATATATTTTTTTCTGTCGAAAGTGACTGAAGAGCACCAGAGGGTTAAGTAAATTTGTCTTAGCATCCAGGAAAAATATCTAGAAATACTTCATAGATCATATCTTCAATAAAATTGAATGTTGCTTACTGCACTGGCATTAGACAGTTGCAACAAAGCACATTTCAAGCTTACAAAACTGTTAATGGTTCACCATTTATGCATGCTACTGTGAAAACAATGCAAATATAAAGAATATTGCTCATCATTTAGGCTTGGTTATGCAAACTTTAGGCAAGCCAGGTAGTTTTTCCCAGGAAGCTTTTGAGGTTGTAAATGCAAAATATGAAAGTGAATACAAAGAGGAACTGTTGCACAACTGTCCAACATAACTGTAAATTAATAAATGTATTTGGAACCTTGCAAAAGTCTTAAGAAACATGCAAAACATCATTTGATATTTAAATACCGCAAAAAAGTGTTATACATACACAACCGGTCAAAACGTTTGGAATAATTAATATTTTTTTAATGTTTTTGGAAGAAGACTTGTGCTGCTACATTCCAAATTTTGAAGCAGCACAACTGTTTTCAACATTGATAATAATCAGAAGAGTTTCTTGAGCAGAAAATCAGCTTATTATAATGATTACTGAAGGATCATGTGACACTGAAGTCTGGAGTAATGATGCTGAAAATTCAGCTTTTATCACAATAATAAATTACATTTTAAAAGATATTAACAATGGAAAAATGTTTCACAATTTATAGTTTTAAAAGCCTTATCTGAATTATCTACAGTTTTGACCTGTAGTGTATGTGTGTGTCCTCTCAGCAAATATAGGGTTAAGTAAAAACTTCTGTCAGTTTACAGACTTACTCAGGAGAAGTGTCAGCCACAGTATCTTCATCTCACATCTGCTTCTCACGATTCGCTGGATGTCAATCTCAGGTCAGGACGGGAAATGTTCAACACCTTTTTGAGGAATGAAAACAGCGTCATCAATTGAACAACCTGAAACAACCTGAAAGGAGCCAGAAAGACAAACTAGACGCTTCAGAATAAGATACTCTATTGACTCACTCAGTCTGCAATACTCTCCTGTCCACTGATCGTCCTGGTCTTATTTTGAGCTCAGCAGTCTGAACTCTAACAACAACCTATTCACACAGTGACTTTGCATAAGCAACCTCAATATTTCCATTGAGCCTATATTTGCAAATAGCTGGACTCAGCTGAAACATGACAATGTCAGAGGTGTTTTTAAGACCAGAACTCCAAGACCAAGACTAAGACCAAGACCAATCAAGACCAGAGTGAAGATTGAGCATTAGTGATGAACACCTGCTGTTAACAAGCAGAATCACTGAAGAAAAGACAAACAACAAGAACAGAAAAAGTGATGAGCAGAAACACAAGAACTACACCTGACTTCCAGCCACCGAAGATAAAATGCATATAATCTCTCATAATCTCAGCAGAGGAGGATTAAACAACTCAGCATTACCAGCTTCACTTATTAATAACCAGTTTGACCTTATTCTGCCAAACGTCTTTAAAAGTTCTTATTGAGAATTAATTCAAGTCACCATTATAGTGATTAGTGTTTGGTTTAGTTGGGCTCTTGACCCTTATTTTTGTCCTTTTTTTGGGCTGCTGTTACAATGTTTATAATATATATATATTTGCAGGTGACTATTGATAGTGATGTATCATCATGAAGTGGCCTGAGTAATCTGAAATCCATCCACTGATTATTAGTGTTGTGTGTGCTAATAATATATTTAAACTTTGCATTACCAAACCTGTGATACTGTAGCATTTTCAGCAAATTCAGCAGTGTTTCATTAATAATGGAGTTTAAAAATAATATCCTGTACCATTCAGACATTAACAATCAGCATATGAATCTCAACAACGGTGACAGCCAACAAAAAGCTTCATGCAGCAATGCATTCTGGTTGCTTTCTGGTTGCAATTCGAACTATTTGCTTTTATGTTTGCGCTTGTTTTGTGATGTTCAGAGTTTATCTGAATTTTTTGTTGATTTTCACCATTGGTAAGGTTTGTATGATGCGAGTTGAGGTCAAAATATGTCTCAATGTCCATTCAAATGAAACATTCAATAAACCATCAACATTATCTATATTGTAACAATTTTCCAGGCATTTACAGGATTAAAGAATATTATTTTACAATAAATTACTGTAGTCAAACCGCGGTCTCCAGCATGGGAGGCGGGCGTGCCAACAATGACGCTAAAGACCGCAGCCACTAGCGTCAGTCGCTAGGGCTCCTTTTGAAGCCAGGGGAGTGAGGTTGACACGCTCAACTCATACTGGCCTACGTCCGTTACACTAGGATGCAGTCTTCTGTTTCAGAAGCATGTTCAGTTTTTCTAATCAAGGTCTTCAGGGTTACTCAGAAAATTAGCAGAGCTGGAGACCCCTGATCTAAAAGGTTTTACATATGAAGCGTCTGACAGAATGACAGAATCATTTAGGGCTCTATATAGAAACTGAACTTAATTTATCAAGTTTATCAAGCTTCTCAAAGTGGATGAGAAACATTTGTGAAGAGCAGAAGCCAGTCAATAGACAAAATGATCTTGCACAATTTGACACATTGCTTAGTTGGGGACACTTAATATTCAACAATATTATTGATTTGACTGCACTGACACTATTAGATGAGAACTGAACCGAGCTGGACAATGACATCACTGTTTTCTCCAAATCTGCTTTATAGATTACATTAACTTAAATAATAATTGATGATCTTTACAACGGAACTGAATCAACACTGAACTGACTTCAGCCGAACAATGACACTATTTTCTGCTGTACAGCCAAAATGAACTCTGTTTTGCATCACTGAATCATTTATCACTGTGAAACAATCTGTATTGTATATAGAGCTATAGAAATACAGGTGACTTGCTGCTCACTGGCTTCTAACTCCTACTTCAACTGTGTTAAAATTCAAAACAACAAGGCTTTCTCATTTAAATTGCATAAGTGTGCAGAGTAGATTCTTAAACGTTCACATTTGGTCTATCCACTATATCTTCAGTATTTAGCTGAATCCCTATCCAGAGAAGTAAACAGCAGCTCCTATCATAACATCTTAGCATGCCGTTTCATAGAGCTTATTTTAGTGCAACTCATTTGCATTTCCATTCAACATCCTGTAAGACGAGACCTGGTCTGACATTTATCTTCTATCACACTTTTGATCTATTCACCCTATACCTTAAACAGTTTTTTTTTTTTTTTTTTAAATTACAATTTGAGTTAATGTGATTAAGGTATAAAATGTGTAATGTTTAAAAATTACACTTTCCAAATAATGTGATGCATATTTTTAAACATTAAAGGTGCTTCTTCCTTGCCTGCCAAACTTCCACTGCAAAAAAAAACAAAAAAACTCACAGATTAATTTGTAGTTAAAGTCATCAGTTATATCACTCTGTAGCCCAAGACTGGCCCACTGAAGCTAAGCAAGGCTGAGCCTGGATGGGAGACTCCTGGGAAAACTAGACTGCTGCTGGAAGAGGCCAGCAGGGGGCGCTCACTATAACACCACAGTATAGTGACGGGGACATTATACTGCCAAAAAGCACCGTCCTTCATAAGAGAAGTTAAACTGAGGTCCCAGGATCCCAGGATGTCCTTTAGGAAAAAGAGTAGGGCTGTAACCCCGGCATCCTTGCCAAATTTGCCTATTGGCCTCTGTCCATCATGGCCTACTAATCATACCCATATATACTGATTGGCTTCTACCAATCAGCTGGTGTGTGGTGGGCGTTCTGGTGCAATATGGCTGCTGTTGCACCTTCCAGGTGGAGCTCCACATTGGTGGTGGTGGTTGTGGAGTCCAATCCCCCCCAGACCCCAGAAAAGCCCTACATAAATGTAACTAAATATTCTTGATTATTAATTATCATTAAATCAAAATGTACAATTCTTGTTTTTTAAATATTGCGGTATTTATTATAAATTATTTGTCCATGCATAACTTTTTTTTTTAAATTGTGCCTCATAAACTTTAATAAAAATATGAGGGCGAGGTGACCTAACCCCTCCCTTTTGCAAAGACATCTTTTCTCTTCTCTGATGATGAGGACGAGGCGACCCTCGCTCACATGAGATCCACCAATAGCAAACCACAATCATCTAATCAGTTCCCCATAGACAAAATCAAGCCCTGCCCTTCATTTGCTCTTGTTCAGTTTCACTCGATTACCAAAGTCCCTTTCAAGGAAAGCCTGTTCACTCGGCGGCCATATGTGCAACTCCTCCGGTTAGCAATTTCGGGCATCCAAGACCCTTTTCACAGACTGTGATGACGTGTTTTAACGGTCATCAGCATCGTAAATCTTGCAAAGTTTCCATTCATTTATTGTTCATTTATAACACTATACGTAGTATTGTTTTGCATCAAATTACCAAAAAAAAACTAGTTAATGCTGTGAGGGTGTTTCTAAAGGCTGTGGGAGTGATGGTAAAGTTGACATCTTTCTCTCTTCTGACTGCCATTAACAATGTCTATTTTTTTCCTCTTTTTTTTGTGTGTGTGTTGAAAGTTGTGAAAACACTGTTGTTGAGTTATTCTTTTACTATTTGAGCAAATGGGAACACCAAAAAAATATTTAATGTATTCTCTCATTCACCACTGTAGAATTTGACCCAGCTGACGACCTCTGCTTCTGGGAAACCCGGAAATGTGAAAAGGGTCTATAGGAGTGAATAGTCTTTCTATATCTATATTTTTTGATTATACATAACAATAGGGAGGAAGAGACTAGAGCAACTTCCATTTCATGTCGACTTTAAAGTTGCAAAATAAGCCAATAATTAAACTAATACAATTTCAGCTGTAAAGCAATAGTGTCATTATTCAGCTTAAAGGGGACATATCATGCTAAATCCACTTTTTTAGCCCTTAAATGCATTTTGTTGTATATTTGGAGTGTTTAGAAGTACAGAAAAGTTGAAATTATTCTCTTCAGGTGCTTCGTTGATATCTTTATATTCTGTTTTGGTCATATTTTTCAACCTGTTCCGATTTTTCTGTTCTCTATGACGTTTTTTGAACTATTACGTCACAGTATTTGCAGCGGAACTGCCAAATAAGGACATCGACTCCCGGCCGACCACTTCGAGCAATCCGCCATTTTTATTTCTTGCTGCAATTTTGAAGACCAAGCTAAAGGAAGCAGAAGTTACGAGAGGGTAAGCTGAAATGTTCGGTTGTTGGATGTAGTAACCATAGACTGTAAAAAATATGGACAAAGCGTCTGTGACGTCACCATAGACTTTCTGAAGAACGGTTTTGAAGCCGTTTATGGGGGGTATGGGCGGCGCCATCTTGGGAAATCCTAACCCCGCCCACCTTCTGGCCAATCCATATATGGGTAAAGGACGCGAGCCCGGTAATTCCAAGTACAGAACAGCGCGCGTCACTCAGCTCGCTCTGCTACTCCGGTTATCTCTGTGTATATTTTAGGCAACGAAATATGTTATAAAACACCATACTAACTCTTTTCGTTTTCATTTAAAGAAATCTTAAACATTATAGCCACACAAATGTGGTTTAGGCAACGTATATTGATTATATTCACTCACTGCATATAACGTTTGCCTATTTATAACAAAACGAAATATAAAACACAAACCTGCCTCTTTTCGTTTTAAATATAATATAAAAAAATTTAACATTTTAATATGGTCCAGGCAATATGTGCATTTGTACTAAACAACAGATGTTGCAGTAAACAACATTACAGATCATATTCGTTGTATTAAAATTTAAAATGACAAAACTCAGTCTCTTTTTGTTAAATTTCAGTTTTATCAATATTAGCTATTATAAAAGTATAGGCCTAAGTAAAAGGTAAAGTTACAAGAAGCTATACAAATAAAGCAAACAATTCAGTCAAACATACAAAGTCAGCGCTCGATCTAGTCTAACCATACAACGGTAAAGTTAAATAGCTTAAAGTTATGAAACTTCCCCTCAGCCAAAACGATTGGCCAGGGAAAAAAATATTGATTTACGAGACCAAAAATTGCCCATTAGATATACACAAGACGAATTATATCTCATATTTAACCACTACAGAGACGCCAGAGTCAGCGGCAAACGTCCGAACGACTAGCCGAGGAAAGGCTGTTCCAGGCGGGGTACATGAGCGTTGAGCGTCCGCTGATCACCTGCATCTCACAACAACTGGATAAAATTTTCATAAATCTTTATAAATAAACCACAGATTTGAGCTTTAAACAACTACATTCTTGCCTGAAAACCTCTTAAAACTACATTTCATGATACAGAAACAGTAGTATTCGGAACCTATCGAAAAATACAATAAAAGTCCATGGGACCAACCTGTAAAAACATGAATTTATGCTGTGAATTTATGCTGTGAAAACTGACATTTTAACATGGGGGCTATGGACATTTGCTCCCTTTTGGGACCTCGCCCTAGCGGATTTTCGATGTATTGCAGTTTTTCGCACTTCCGGGTAGGCTTCATTTTTCAGATTAGAATGTTGCCGCTTGGTAGTAACCATAGACAGTATAAGAAGTGGACAGAGCCATCTCATTGGATCTCAATTGAGACAAGTGAAGCCCATTTTTAGCGATTTCTTAGCACTTCCTTTCCTGACGCGCAGACTCAAACCGAGCTTGACGACGTAGATGTGACGTGAGCAACCCGTCTGTCTTCTAGTAGCTGTGCCAAGAGAAATCTGAATCATTCCCTTCCGAATCTTGCAGAGACGGAGAGTGTGAGTAGGAGGTGTCCATGAGCTGGAGCAGGAGCAACTTTTGCTAGGTATTCTGATTAATTATTTTGTCATTTTGCCTCCACGTCCCCCCGATTGCGCGCGAGCTTCTCCTCCCGTCCATACGGTAATCTCTCTACTGTGCGACAGAGAGTCGCGTGGTTATGACGCAATCGTTAGCCTACTTTTACAAAAACTGCTTCTACGGGGCCATAACGTAAGCTACAAGGTAATGGAGCATTTTATACATTGTCGTGTTTCTTTAGAAATAAATAATGGACAAATGGAGTCTTCAAACGCCTCAGATGTAAAGTTATTCGCTGTCAAAGTGATGCCAAAATGAATGGGAGTCAATGGGATACTAACAGCAGGTGAAGCTCTGCTACAAGATGGTGGCACGCGGCCGGCTTCAACTTCCGGTCGACTTCCTTCCCGCTTGGTAGTAACCCACACGCTTCATTACACCATCTAATGTAGATGAACTACCGCGCTTGTGAGCATGTTTAACTGAAAGAACGAGCAGAGAAAGAGAGCGCGCGCGCGCACTCTCTCTCTCTTCGGAGCCAGGCGAAAGTGTAAACAAGACTTCACCGTCTCCAAACTAGACGCTGTCTTGCACTCTCTCCCTCGCACATATTAATCAAAATAAATCGACGCGGTGGTAAAAGGTCGGAAGACCAAAGTTTCATGTGTAAATACAGTAACACACCATTGCGATACATCCATATGAAGACGTTGTTCTACAGGTTCGTCGTCTTCATTTTCATCTCGCTCCGGCTCCCACTATGGCTCGAACATGTAAGGCTGGCTGGACAAGTCTTCCGTTGTTGACATTTTGTTAATAACGTGTGAATAAAACGTTTCTGTGCCGCTAGATAATCGTATCTCTGCTATCAAACTACAAAAATGGCCGAACGGGGTGGAGTTGAACCGAGTGTGGGCGGGGTATGAAGTGTCTCAATTGTATTTAAAGAGACCGCACCAAAACGAGTTGCTCTCAGACGCACATCAGAAAAGGGGTAGAAAAGGGGCCTGTGGAGCTATAATAATGAGGAATTCAGACCCAAGCATTGCAGTTCCGCTTTATATAGACTACAAATGTATGATTTATATGTAAAAAGGAACGATTTAAAAGCATGATATGTCTCCTTTAAATGAGTTCAGTGTTGATGCAAGTTAGTTAAATAACAGTTTTAAATGTTGCAAAGTTCATCAGTTATGAAGCAAACTCAATTCAAGTATAAAGCAAAACATAGGCTATATATTATAAAATGGTATTGATGACGTGAGGATAGCACATCATTATGAATGGAAAAAAAACCCAATGCCTATGATTATTGTACGTTTTTACAGTTCACACTTATTGGCGAATTATGATGTTTACATGGTATATTTGATGTTGTGTTTGACAGGATGAGAACAGCGAGCTCCTCCTGAACTTTCATTAGAGCCTCATTTAAATAAAAGATTTCTCCATTTGCATATTGATCAGATCTTCAGTGTGTGAGAGTGTTTATAGTGCTGTGAGTTTAACACTTCATCACTGACACACACAACAATCTTCATCAACATGACCTTCATCATCGTCTTCATCTGGACTCTCACAGCGTTTGCTCAAGGTTTGTGGAGCACAAGTTTGATATTAATTCATTTCTTCAAGTATATTGTCAAAGTTTTGAGTGTATTTTCTTCTTGTTGTGTTTCAGAGTGTAGAGGACAGACACCGTCACTCAGAGTCCCTCAATAACAGCAGAACAACCAGGAGGAACTGTGAATATCAAATGTAAAACCAGCAGAGATGTGAAGAGATGGAGTGAGGGGGAAGCTTTAGCCTGGTACTTACAGAAACCTGGAGAAGCTCCTAAACTCTTGATTCGTTATGCAAAAAAACTTGAGTCAGGAACTCCATCTAGATTCAGTGGCAGTGGATCTAACAGTGATTTCACTCTGACCATCAGTGGAGTCCAGACTGAAGATGCTGGACATTATTAAGGCCCTTTCACACTGGACGCGATTTTGACGCACGAATAATTCGCGCGATGGTTTTATTTTTTGATCAGCTGTTTGTGTAATGAGTGCTTTTACACCGAGCGAATGTGCTGCGGCGAAAAAACTACTTTTATTTTTTTCGTTTCGATGTCGATTTTTTTTTTACTTTTGCGGCGACAGAAAAGGCTTCCGTCAAACGCATACTAAAAGGACAATGATTGTGTGGCGTAGCATTGCCAACCAACTCGGTTATCATGACTGTGAGTATGGTGTGTGATAGTTTTAGTCGTTGTATAGTCCTGTGCTGTGTAGGCTAGCAGGCTAAACTACATTTGGGATAGAAAGCTAATCGTCAAAGATAGAGACAGAGACCGTGTTTACGCGGCTCATGTGATGGGTTTTGACGCGAACTATTCGCACACGAACTATTCGCTTTTTCGTTACGCATCCGGTGTGAAAGGGCCTTTACTGTCAGAGTCAACACTACATCAACAGTAACTTTGTGTTCACACAGTGATAAAGAGTCGTACAAAAACCTCCGTCAGTCAGAGTCACAGTGACTGAACTGAAACTGCAGCTGCTCAAACACTTTTACACACACACACACACACACACACACATTTTCAAATACACATTTCTGTTTCTAATAATTTACCTTGATCAAAGATCAATGAATGAATTTCCATGACTTTTCCAGTCATCTGCCATTTAAAAAAAATAGCCTATAATTTACTCACATAAAGCAAATTCTAACAACAAAATAAATTTGAGCAGAGCTTATGTCTTTGTTTTACATTTATGAACTTTTACCTTCTGCTCCTGATGGATTGTCTCTTGCTCCCCCTGTTAGTCACTGGTCTCATGTGCACCACGTATTCACAATGCATGTGAATAGACATGTTTCAACTTTATTCAGAAGAAATGAAAATCAAACATGACTGGAACATGCATATGAGAGTGAGTAAATTATGACAGGTTTTCATTATTATGTGAAATATTCCTTTAAGACTCTTGAGAAAGTAATCAGTTACTAACGTAACCTCGGTTCTCTCTAGAAGAGGGAACGAGTACTACGTAAGTATCTTACGCTAGGGGGAAATCTCTTTTCCGTGAGATATTGAAGCCAAAAAAATTATCCTTTAATTTTGTATTACGTAATGTAAAACGCGTTGCAGCAGCAGGCAGGCATAGGCGAGACAGCTCGCGCGCCTATTGGCTGTTCTGCGGCAACTACATCAGCCTATCGAGCGAGGCCTATCGTGACGTCAGATCCAATGAGGGCGCTTCGCGCCCACTGCGTCACCTCCCGCCGAAACCGGGATAAAGGAAGGCTCGGGACAGCTGATATCTGGTTTTTCATCGCCGAAGCGAACCAGAGTGTGTTGCATGCACGGCAAGATACGCAGTACTCGTTCCCTCTTCTAGAGAGAACCGAGGTTACGTTAGTAACCGAGTACGTTCTCTTACGAGAGGTCTCTCGTACTGCGTAAGTATCTTACGCTAGGGGACCCAATGTAAAACGCCGTGCGTGCTGGGATTTAACACTAATAAACCTGAAGCGAATGCTCAGGGTTCACAGTGCATAATCACCAAGGGAACTCACAGAGAGTTCCGGGAAGAGGGGGGGAAACCCACTCCATCCCACATACAGCAGCGTTCGTAGACGCAAGTGCTTTTAACATGACATCATATGTTGTATTATTTTATTTTAATTTAATACTGTGAAGCTGCTTTGATACAATCTGTATTGTGAAAAGCACTATACAAATATACTTGATTTGATTTGATTTGATCATACAGACAGGGCGGGATTCAGCCTGAACTGATGAACGTCTATACCGACATATATGAGACCGCCCTGGCGATTTATGTAGGACACCACCGACATGTTGTCCGAGCGGACCAAGACGTGGTGACCCTTTATTTGGGGACAAAATTGTCCACTGTTGTCGCGTTGTCCACTGCCAACATTTCCAGGCAGTTTATATGTTGAAGCTTTTCCCGTTCTGACCATCAGCCGAAGAACAGTCTTCCCTCGAGCAGCGCTCCCCATCCCGAGGTGGAGGCGTCTGTTGACACCACTTTCATCCTCGAGGAAGTCCCCAGGCTTACACCTGATTGGTACCAGACGCTTTTAGCCAGAACTGCAGAGGGCGCATGCGGAGCAAGCCCAGCTGGAGAACTGATGATGCTGAGGCCATGAGACCCAGCATCTTCTGAAATTTCTTGAGCAGGATGGTCGCGTTAGGACTGTATACTGGTATGTCTGGCCCTCGAAGGCGAATCTCAAGTATCGCCTGTGACGTGACGCTATCTGTATTTGAAAATACGCGTCCTTCAGATCTATCGACATAAACCAGTCTCTCTTTGGCGAACCTGCGCGAGGATTTTTCTGGTCGTGAGCATTTTGAAGCGGCGTCTCGCCAATGCTTTGTTCAGCTGTCTTAGAACTAGTATGGGTCTGAGACCCCCGTCTTTCTTCGGTACCAGGAAGTATCTGCTGTACAGCCCCCCTTCGCTTTGAGCTTGAGATAAAGGCTCTATTGCCCCTTTGCTCAACAGTTTCGATATTTCGGCTCGAAGTAGGTGTGCTACTTCTGTATTCACCGTGGTTTCGACGCGTGCCGCGTGCGGCGAGGGCATCAACAGAACTGTAGCGAATAGCCTCTTTTTATAATGTCCAGCACCCACTCTGAAACCCCGGGAAGCGCTGCCCATGCATCTGCATGGGTAGCTAGGGGTTGAATGCGAAGAGCGCTCTGGTCGCTTGTCGACAAAGGCGCTTCGGTGCGCTGTAACATAGGCGCTATGCTCATGACATTTGAGGCGGGGAGCGCGCTGATCACAGCGGGCAGAATGCCCGCGCTCGACCCCGCTGCTGTGTTCAACCGAGTGAGGGAGGGCTGGGTGAGTCCCGTGGGACTTGTCATGTCTGTGAGTGAATGCGGGCGCGGGAGAGCGGGCACATTTACTGCATTGAGCGCATTGTCTCCCTGAGCAGAGTGAATGCGCACTGGTTTCGTTTTTACAGAAACCGTGAGACATGCAGAACATAGTGTTTGTGGGCACTGGGCAGTGGGCACGTTTACTATGTGACACTGTCACACATGACACATGTTTTAACCACTCTATATATTATATTGATTTTATGTATATTAGAGTTTTAATAGGTTTACATGTTGTCATTTTAATCCATTTTATGCCTCTTATCTTTTCTATGTGTGTATGTCTTTAAATTATTATTGGTCTGCCTGTCATGTGAGTAATCACATGACAGGAAACAGGAACAAGACAGTATAAAGCAGGCAGCATGCCAAACAATTGAGGTCGTTGCTCATTAGACGACCAGGTGATCACCAGCAAACTGGACTGTGGAGTTGCTTCAGTGGACTTGCCTTTCCAGCACTTTGGATTATCACTTCTGTGGACTTTGTATATACACCGGTGGACATTACTCACATTCACTTTGGGACAAGCAATACACCAGGATTCTTTGGACTGTTTTATGGTATGGTGTCACGGACTCCACGCTTTCAACAGACTTAGTTTTCTTGTATTTATTGTGTTGTTTTAAGTTCCTTGTGAATATTGTTTAATACACTTTTATTCCGGTTATATCTGTTGTTGTCTCATCTTTTAAAACACTTCACAAACTCTCAGTTTAATCTGACCCCAATTTTAGTTAATGTAATTTAACCGAGAAGGCTGAACGTTACAACTATGTTGGATGCACAATCGACCTGAGTCGATTTTATGAGCGCGGGCCCTGTGTGAAGGGCTGTGCTTGTGTGATTACAGCGGGCAGATTACAGCGGGCAGGTTACCGCAGAGGGCGGGCAAAGGTGGGCTGCTATCGCCTCTTCGACCGGCGGAAGCAAATGGTATCCTCTGCTCTTAGCACCATCAACAGTAGAGAATGCTGTTTGGACTCAGGCGAAGCACGCTCCCCAGGAAGGAAGAATCCGTCCAGCAGGTTGTGAGAGGGCAGCTCAGGCGTAGACCACTCAAGGCCGAGGCTCGCCGCGGCCTGCGCGAGTACATGCATCAGCTCCTTCTCGATGCTAGCTCTTTTGCTCGGCGGTCCGCGAGCAGAAGGCTGACGCCAGCAGAGAGCAGGTGTCATCCTCCCCAGACACGGCTTTCAAATCATCCTCCTCAATAGAAGCGGCGGCAGACCGCGGCCGCTGTCCAACAGGAAGTGACTCGACAGAAGCCGGTGAAGCAGGCGGGCGAACCGGCGAGCTTTGGCGGGCTGGAGAAGGTTCCGGAACCCGCTGAGCACGGCGCTTTTTTACGGCGCGGCACCGCAGCGGGCGGAGGTGCAGGCTCGGAGAAAGCTGCCAGGCGAGTCCTCAGAGTCACCATAGGCAGTAGCTCGCAGTGAGGGCAGCCGCCATCAGCGAGCGTGAGTGCTGCGTGATCTTCACCCAGGCAGGAAACGCAGATAACATGGCGGTCTCCGTCGCTGAGTGGGGCTCTGCACGAGCCGCATGAAGGCATCTTGAAAAAGACGCGAGCTCTTTTAGAGTGTTTAGAACACACACACACAGAACAGAGAGTGAAAAAGGATATAGGCGCCGGATAGCGCAGCGGGAACGGCAGTAGAAGGCGGCGTGGCCAGCAGCTTCAGGTGATGGCTCGTCCCGCTGAAAGGCTTCTTCAGACGGCCCGCAGCTTCTCTCTCCAGATCCAGCGATGCGTGAGCTTCGCTGAAGAGATGAAAAATCAGATATCAGCTGCCTCCGAGCCTTGTTTTATAGGCCTAAGCCACGCCCGTTTCTGCGGGAGGTGACGCAGTTGGAACTGATAGGCCTCGCTCAATAGGCAGAGCAGCCAATAGGCGCGCGAGCTGTCTCGCCCATGACTGCATGCTGCTGCAACGCGTTTTACATTAATATAAATTTAAAGGACAATTTTTTGGCTTCAATATCTTGTGGAAAAGAGATTTTCCCCTAGCGTAAGATACTTACGCAGTACGAGAGACCTCTCGTAAGAGAACCTCCTCTAGTTATAGACCTTAGAGAAACAAATCCACAGCCATCTTTTTTTGTTTTTTCAGTTTTGTCTTTGAATGTCGGTTTTTGCGGGGGCTCTGTACATTTATATGGCATCGCTGTCTAAGAGTATTTAGCTGAAGTGGATTTACTTATTGTAGAGTTAACTAAAGTAATCATGAGCACTGTAATGTTTGAAGCAGATATCATAACAACATGTCAATGAGCGGTTCATTCATAAATGCATAAGATCTTTCCTTCATGCTATGGAAATACAAACCAGAAGGCATTTATTTTTTAGAAAAGAAAAGAAACAAAATAACATTTATTGAACATGCATCCAACCTAAACTCATTACACTTCGGGAATATTTGAGCCGAGCCGGACTGTGACGTCAAGCGACTAACAAGGGCTCTCAAACCGCGAAAATACTGATACTAAACAGGAAGTGTGTGTTCGTGCCAGGAAACAGAAAACTCCCCAAAGGTCCAAAGGGAAAGACAAAATCAATAGTGTGAAATAATCACTTACCTCTCGCTCTAACGCACAGACACACATAGTGAGATTAAACGTATAATAATACACCATAACGATGATGATGTCACCTGCACGCCACAGATTCTCCGTTTTCGTTGATTGGCAGATGAATAAATGTCTAAATATATGTCGTGGATTAAACGCTTGTTACAAAAACGTTACAACCGGCAATCCTGCTAGAACCCAAAGCTCGAGAAGCGTCTCAGAAACATTGTAAAATAAATTTAATTAAATTAAATAAGCCAAAAATGATTCAGACACTTTGACCTGACCATGTTTTGCTCAAAGTTGACATTATCAAGATTAATTTGTTCTGACACTGTTTAATATATGTCATATTTTATTACCATTTTCTAAACTATAGTGGATAAGTAAGGGATAATATAGAGCGAGGCGGTTGTTATAGCGAATACAACCCCGACAGGATCAGGACCCCGACGCGAAGCGGAGCTTGAATGAGCCTGAACTGAAGGGGTTGTATTCGCTATAACAACTGCCTCGCTCTACATTATCCCGCTTATTACATGGCTACCTACCAAATAAATCAATAATTTGACACAAAATATTGATTTAAAAAGGAGTTTATTGATTTAAAAACGATTGTATCTCTTCCACTAAAGAAAATAGTCTGTTCCGTCTCTACGGTTAGAATCATGCGTCCATAGCAATGCTCTGTTTTTCATGGCAACGGTGTGTTATACTCAAGCGGCAACATTCTAATCTGAAAAATGAAGCCTACCCGGAAGTGCGAAAAACTGCAATACATCGAAAATCCGCTAGGGGCAGGTCCCAAAAGGTAGCAAATGTCCGTAGACCCCATGTTAAAATGTCCGTTTTCACAGCATAAATTCATGTTTTTACAGGTTGGTCCCATGGACTTTTATTGTATTATTCGATAGGTTCCGAGTGCCTGACAACGGCGAGGGGAGTGAATTTTTTTCTAACTCGTTAGTTTAGATCGTATTTAGATATAAAATGTATGACAAATAAGGGCGTGGTTAACTTTGATTGACAGCTTGATTGACAGCTGAGCATAGGCTGCGCCGAGTGGAATTCCTGAAATTGACGTCTCGGCCATGATCTTACACAACACATACCACCTCTGTATCCTTTCTGAACATTTGTATTGAAATATCGTACATAAAATGGGTTGCTCTGCTATAAACTGCACTAACCGACACTCCAGTTCGCTCCAGTTTCTCCGGTAAGTGACAATCCACTACTATTTCACGTAACTAGTGAGCACTATTTAGCATCAATGTTTGTGGGCAGTGGCACTGCAACAGTTAGCATGTATTTTAACTTAGACATTTCATATACTAGTATTTAACCGAAGCTATAGTTTGTGAAATTAAACATTTCTCGTTGTTAGTGTGTTTTTTAGTTAGCTTAGACAGCCATTATGAAAGTATATGTACGTAGCCTAAAATGTATAAGAAGCCATAAAACGATTTGCCAGGGGAACAAATAATAGATTAATGATATCAAAGATCGTCCGTTAGATATAGCCTACACAAGACTAATTAAATCCCATGTTTAACCACTCCACTAGACTAGAGACAACCAGCGGCAAATGTCAACAGCTCTAGCCGAGGTAAGGCTGTTCCAGGCGGGCTACATAGCGCTGAGCGCCCGGTGATCCCTTGGATCTCACAACTCCGCAAACATCAGATCAAAATTTTAAATAGGCGCTATCTATATACACAAACAACATATTTGAGATTAAAACAACTACATTCTCGACTGAAAAACTCTTAAAACTACATTTCGTGACACAATAACAGTAGTATTTTTAAATTTCGTGGTCTTTCTCCTCTGCTATTGACGCAACTTGAGATTACAGTGGGATTTAGCATTCTACATAAAGCAACCACATAATAACACAAAAACAGCTCACGTTAGCCCGGACCAGAGCCATTCTGAAATTCTCTCTATGTCTCTGGCCCGGACTCATCACACCGGCTCAGTCTCACACAAAGCCCGCCCTTTTACCCATATATGGATTGGCCAGAAGGTGGGCGGGGTTAGGATTTCCCAAGATTTTATACTCAGCAGCGTCTGATATCAAGAAATAACACACCGCTTTCTACATTAGAATTCAACCAAGCCATGTAATAAACTGTGATAATGTGAGAAATGTTGAAGGTGTCTGAATACTGTATATAGTTTTATAAAGTATAACTGCTTTAGTTTGGTGCTGCTGCTGAAAGTGGACCAGTGAAATAAACTAATAGATCAGTTTGAATAGATATAGAATAGATTTTGTTGGGACTGATAACATGTGCTTTGACTCTGTCTGATATATGGACTATGACTGGATTATACTTGTAAATAAACTGCGTTTGGATCCTCACTCTCTGAATGCTGTGTTTCCACCGTCAAATCATTACAACAGAAACTCTTTGACTTCCCCTGCTTTATGAAGCTCATCATCACTGAATTACTGAATTTATTAAAGTGAACATGTTTATATCATGTGTGACTCTCAATCAAACTCAGTTATTCAGTAACTGACAGAGACTCGTGTGTGTGATGATCCTCATGTCTGTTCATAAACTGCAGGAACACACATGGATTTGGTGTAAAATTTGGGGATTAACAGCGACGTTTCACTCCAACTACAGTACAAATATTCTCAAAGTCTCACAGCAGATATTCAGATTCATATACTTAAGTTGGTATTGTAGAACTTTTGAGAATTGAATTGAATGATATCATTTTTAACATATTGTAGAAGATCAAATATTATGAAAAAGACTGATTTTCTTTCACTTCAGTGATTGTGTTTTGTGTCTGTTAATGAGTGACTGTCTTCAGGGAAATGATGTGGAGTGTGTTTGCATATTGATCAGATCTTCAGTGTGTGAGAGTGTTTATAGTGCTGTGAGTTTAACACTTCATCACTGACACACACAACAATCTTCATCAACATGACCTTCATCATCATCTTCATCTGGACTCTCACAGCGTTTGCTCAAGGTTTGTGGAGCACAAGTTTGATATTAATTCATTTCTTCAAGTATATTGTCAAAGTTTTGAGTGTATTTTCTTCTTGTTGTGTTTCAGAGTGTAGAGGACAGATCACCGTCACTCAGAGTCCCTCAATAACAGCAGAACAACCAGGAGGAACTGTGAATATCAAATGTAAAACCAGCAGAGATGTGCAGAGATGGAGTGATGGGGGTGAAGATTTAGCCTGGTACTTACAGAAACCTGGAGAAGCTCCTAAACTCCTGATATATTTTACAAACCGCCTCCAGTCAGGAACTCCATCTAGATTCAGTGGCAGTGGATCTAACAGTGATTTCACTCTGACCATCAGTGGAGTCCAGACTGAAGATGCTGGACATTATTACTGTCAGAGTTTCCATTGCAGAACAGATTCTGATAATTATTGTGTGGGTGATCGTGTGTTCACACAGTGATAAAGAGTCGTACATAAACCTCCGTCAGTCAGAGTCACAGTGACTGAACTGAAACTGCAGCTGCTCAAAGGAGGATCTGAAATAACATTGTCACACTTGCATCTGAAATAAAACCATCTAAATTAATCTGACACTCTTAATAATTATAGAGTTCAGAAAGAGATTTTGTGCTCTTATAGATCAGAGACACATTTGAGATCGGAGTGATTTCAGTTTGCCCTAGTTGCCTCCTTTTATTAATAATAGATCTTAATTTTAATAAAAGTCATGGTTATTTCATTTGAGTATCCCATCCTAACATGTAATTTGTTTACTATTCACTGTATTCTGCAGACAGTAAGAGTTTTATATTAGCTTGCAGTTTTAATTGTAGCTCTGATCAACAGTTCAGTTTAGACACGCCTCTCCCTCCTCTGCACCAATCAGACGCCTCTGATAAGAACGAGCAAAAAAATAATTTTAATTTTGTGCTTTTAACTGATTTTTAATTGAACATGTATTCACAAAACTATGAGAAGGTATAAACTGGCAGCTGACGATAACATGACCTGATAAACCTCAGTGTAAACTGATGAATATGAACAAACCCGTTAAAATGGTGAGAAAAATGGAACAGGATAAACTATTTCAGCAGGAATTACAGAAACCTGGAGAAACTCCTGAACTCCTGATCTATTATACAAACCTCCTCAACAGTGAAACTGAGCGAGTTAAACTCATATTTCATCATCAGGAGTGATTGTGTTTCTCAATAGAGAAGATGTTCATCGTTTTTAAGAGTTTGATTTTCCTGTAATACCAGAAACACTTAAAATAACTATTAAGCATAAAAACATGTAGAAAATGTTTTCTTTTTTTACATTTTTAAATGTAGACTTGGTATTTAATGAACAAAATAAGTGGATCGATACTCAGAGCTGGAGTCGAGTCTCGTGACAGAAGCAGATCCTCCATCATCACACACAGATGTGTTTAACCTGCAGCTTTAGTGCTGGATTTTACAGAGACTCTTTCTGCGAGTTTCATCGTTACGCGACAAGAGACTGAATTGAGTGTAGAGCTGCTCCTTCATATTCAACTACTCTTTAGTCGACTAGAAGAGGCTTCGTCAACTAAAAAGTTCATTTGTCGGTTAGGCTAGTCGCAGAAAAAAAAACTTGTTGTGAAGTCACTCAGTCTGTGACGGACAGATCATTACCGGCGGTTCTCTGTAGTTTGCCGGTGCGCTTGAGCGCTGATTAGCCGATGTATTATATATCGTCACCTTCCTAAAATAATTGCCCAAGTCATTTTTTCAGGTTTCTCAGAAACACAAAAAACTTAAAACCAACTTCAGAGGTTGAGTAGATTTTCATTCTTCTTGATGCAGCTGCCATCTTGAAAAGCTTGTAAAATTGCCTAAGTCTCATTGTCTTTTGACTTAGGCAAAATAAAACGGCCTAAGTCACACTCTTGACATCGGCCATTATACTACATGGGCAGAATTGCTTGATCTGTTCAACTGAGGATGAGGGCGATTTTACCAGAGGTGGCCAGCATCATGAGGAGATAACTTATGCAAAAAAAAAATCATTTTTGTCAAAAAATTACTTGGCCAATAATTTTATGAAGGTGACTATATAGGAAATTAATAATTCACTTATTATGATTTATTTGGCTTATTACAGTTTTTACCAAATGCTTACACACAAAGGGCCCTATCTTGCACCCAGCGCAATTGACTTTGTACACTGACGCATGTATCATTCCTATTTTGCACCCGCGCAAAGCGCGCTTTTCCCTCCACAGAAGCACGTCGCTAAACTAGGGAATGAACTTGCGCTCCCTGGGCGGTTCAGCGCAAAAAAGGAGGCGTGTTCCGGCGCAAACGTTCCTTCATGCTATTTTGCAGGTTTAGAAAACAATTGCGCCACTAACCAGGAAAAAATAGTTTAAAGTCAGTGGCGCGTTGCGCATGTTATTCATATGCTATTTTAAGGGCGCATGCTTGGCCCTAATCAATGTAGCGTGTGCACAACGCGCATACACTTTGATTCTCTCATCTACACAGAAGCAGCAGTTTTCATTTTTGCAAATCATACATTATTATGATAGATAGATAGATAGATAGATAGATAGATAGATAGATAGATAGATAGATACATAGACAATTTATTATAAAAGCATACATCTAGCTTACACATTTACCCATATTATCATACACCTTTTTAACCGAAGTTAATTTGGGTGGGTTTCTCCATCCCCAACGTCCCTGACGAGAGCGTTGCTCTCCTTGGCTGTGAACCGCTCCTGGCGCGCGTCTGGCAAATCCGCCGTTATAATAGGAATCCGCTTTAGAACAAAGCGCGTCTGCTCTTAAAGGGAATGTGAGATGACGCTCTGATTGGTTTATTTCACGTTACGCCCAAACCACACCTATGAATAATGAAGCTCTTCAGACCAACCCATTTTAGATTTGCGCCTGGCGCAAGAGTCATTTATCCCGCTGGGAAAATAGCAACAGCGCCAAGACCCACCCACAAAGTTACTTGCGCTTTGCGCTTTGACACTTGCGTTTCAGATCGTTAAAATAGGGCCCAAAATCTTTTCATGTCACACGATTTTTGAAACCTCTCACTCAAAGTGCAAAACTACATGCCAAATCTTCAAAACCATAAGCTATTTCTCAGCCTTTGACTCAGTTTTCAATTGCATAAAACACTTTTTGCAAAACACTACACACAATTCTCTACCAAAAACACAAAGATCTATCAGGAAGTGACTTGCTTTCCTTTTCCAAACACAACCAATCAAAATGCTACACTTATTCACCAGGTCACACAGACACACTCCTCACATGTGCAAACACTAATTGCTTAACTGATCACTAACCAATCACTGCTTTACTGTAGTATAGGCCTAAATAGGTCAAAGGTCAGATGATCTGTTTTGAACAATGGATTCCTGGGACCCCCCCCCCATCTAGTGTATGATATATATACACTAGATGTCGCCTTTGCTACGGCAGTTCATTGGAACGAATGCCGTAGGCAAGGCGGCATCTATTCTAGTGTATATATCTATGCACCAGTCTGCGCACATGTCACACAGCAGGATGCGCGAGCGCCCTCAGATCACTTGGACGTGGTTGTGTACAAGAGTTAAAAAACGATATAAATACTGTTCCTTTTCTCACACAAACCACTCGTTTCGTGTCTTAGGCCATAAATGTGTACTTACGATGAGGAATTGTTTAATTTGGACGATGGGGAATTGTTTTAATTTGGACTCTGTGCATGCTCTTTGAGACAGTGACCATAGACCTGCATTATATGACTGACAGACAAGAACGGTTTGACCTAAAAATATCAAAATTGAAACTACTGCGGAAAAAAAGACACCTACATCTGGGATGCCCTTGAGGTAAGCTAAAACATACCAAAATTTAATTTCAAAGTGAACTATCCCTTTAAGCAGGATCAAATTACACTTAGAAAGATCGCTAAACATCAACTACACCACAAACGTGGTCTAACTTAGCGCTGTTGGGATACAGTGTAACAATCTGTGATATTAACAATATACATAGAAGGAAAACTTACTTTGTCACACACTTTCTCTTGCACAACACTGCACATGAATGCCTGCACGTGATATAATCCCTCAACTGGAGTAGCCTTAGTGAATAGGCAATTACACTGAGTCCGTACGTGCTGAGAACGCTGTACTACGTTATTTGCGTACAACGCAACTTAAAATGTCACACACATAGCCAACTTAATATTTAAAGGGAGAGAATTCACAACAAATATACATGTGCGATTAGTCGACTAATCGCTTAAATAAACAACTAGCCAACTAGTTGACTTGCGTCCCAATTCAGAGTCTGGATCCTTCAAAGGCCGTGAAGGTCGGACAGAGTGTTAAATGGGAAATGTGAGTGTTGTTTCACGGGAAATGAAGACGCATTTGAAGGAGCCTTTGAACTGAGACAGACTTCGTCGCGCCGCGGTGAGGCAATCGGCCTTTGAAGGATGAAGTCTCTGAATCGGTAGAAAGAACTGAAAGAAGCGCTGAAATCACACACTCTCTCTCGTAGGTACTTATTTTGATTTTAGTAATTACTTCACGGCCGCTAAAAAAGTCAGTTCTATATAGTATAAATGAGTGTGTGTGTGTGTGTGTGTGTGTGTGTGTGTAATCCAGACGTACTACATTCGCCATGTTGTCATTATCATGTGATCTACCAGCGTCAGTTGCATCTCTTCACTGTCATTCACAGATCCTCTCCTGTGGCCTCATGGGATAGTAAAGTGTCCATCGTATCACACTTCAGGATCTCTCCAAAAGTAGTCGGACATCCGAGTACTTTTTGCTTTTATGAGTATTGTCAATTCGGACATACTTCTTTTGTCACATACTGTTTTTTGCCTACTATATAGAAGGGAAGATGTGATTTCGGATGCAGACATTAACTTTATCATCGGATTAAAAACACTGATTCATTCAGGAACTATTGTGAAAGTGACATATAAGGCCAAGTGTGGAAACCCATACTCAGAGTTTGTCCTCTGCATTAAACCTATCTGACTCTCTCTAACTATTAGGCCACGATTGTGTTTCTCAGAGTCGCACTGGTTTGTTTTACTGTGGTTTCGTTTGGAAATATTTCAGTTAGCCGTAACTTTCAGTTAGTAAATAATACTGGCAATATAAATGACTAAAATGTAAAGTACTTAATAATAGATCCTTGTTCATTAAACTGTTGTATCAAAGCAATATCACACTCACACTCAGAAAATATCAACTGACATGTTGGTCTGATATTCAGAAAATATTGCTTTATAAGAATTAAGGATCATATTAACATGTGAACTCATGAAATATTTTGTGAAGTCTCAATGAAACGGCACATTAAACTAAACTCTGTGACTCCTGAAGCGTTTGCATAGAGTGTGTTTTACATGAGCGACACACGCTTCAGTGCTCTGCATGTGTTTATAACTCTGTCAAACATCAAACATGATCAACAACTGTTTTTCACTAGAACTGAACCTTCAACCTACAAAAATGACTTTCATCCCCATATTGATCTGGACGCTGGCAGTGTTATGTCGAGGTTTGTGTCAGTCAAGATTACAAACGTTATTCACTCATTATCTTTATGTGTGTCGTGAAGATATAAGGTTGTAAAAGTGTGTGTGATTTCTAATCTTTCTCTCTTGTCAGAATCTGTTGGGCAGGAGACAGTGACTCAAACTCCCTCAGAGCTGCTCTCTCAAACTGGACAATCAGTCGCTGTAACCTGTATATTTAACAGAGATCCAGACGTTCTGAACTGGTACTTACAGAAACCTGGAGAAGCTCCTAAACTCCTGATTTATTATGTAAACACCCTCCAGTCAGGAACTCCATCTAGATTCAGTGGCAGTGGATCTAAAAGAGATTTCACTCTGACCATCAGAGGAGTCCAGACTGAAGATGCTGGACATTATTACTGTCAGAGTTTACACGTCATCAACAGTAATAATGTGTTCACACAGTGATAAAGAGTCGTACAAAAACCTCCGTCAGTCAGAGTCACAGTGACTGAACTGAAACTGCAGCTGCTCAAACACACACATACACACACTCAACAGAAACACAAAAAATAACTTAATATCAATTCTTCAGCACTTCATTAATATTACTGAACATAATAAGAAATTATTTTGATTCTTTTAGATAATTGTTGGTTTATCTATTCTCATACGGTTGTTCATGTATTTTTATAAAGCATGTTATTTTTCCTTCCTAATCATACACTCATACTGTAAAGTGAATCATAAACATGTTGTTGCTTGAATAGATTATTAATCATCTTCCATCAAGTCGCTGTTTAGATCATCATGTACATGAGTCACAGATGAACTGATTCAGCTTATTCCCATGTTGATGAGGAGCTTATGGAGGTTTTGACTCGTGCTGTTGCTAAATTAAATATTGACTGGCCAGCAGATGAAGTTGAGAGTGAATCAAATCGAAAGAGTTTATTAGATGAAAGATATTTACCATCTAAATCACGACCTCCTCGTCGGGAGCTTCTGTTTTTTCCCGATCTCCACACCGAGGTGTCGAGATCGTGGAATAAACCAGTGTCATTCAGAGTACATAATCCACAGACAGCTAACTATAGTAAAATAAAAGATATTTCTCACTATGGTTATTTGACAATGCCTCCGGCGGAAGAGACGCTCGCGAGCCATCTCTCCCCCGAGACAGCGTCATCTCTGAAAGCCCTGACGTTACCCACCAAGCCATTAAAAGCTACATCTTCGCTGGTGGGTAAAGCATATTCGGCAGCAGGTCAAGCCGTGGCATGCTTACATACTATGTCTATTTTACAAGCATACCAGGCTGACCTGCTGAAAGACATGGACAATTGTGAGGAAGTCAGCGCTGACGCAATTCGAGAATTGCGTCGCGCAACAGATCTATCTCTCCAGGCCACCAAGGAGACGGCCAAATCTGTGGGTCGATCTATGGCAGCCCTGGTGGCCACGGAACGTCATTTGTGGTTAAATCTTTCAGATATAAAAGATAAAGATAGGTCTGTTCTTCTGGACGCGCCGATTTCGCCTACAAGTCTGTTCGGTGACGCTATAAATTGTGTCGTCGATAGGTTTCAAGAAACGAAAAAACAATCTGCGGCGCTCCAGAGGTTTCTTCCTCGCCGGTCCAATGTCCCCGAGACTGCTGTTCGTATTGTTAAATCTGAGCAGTCTCGGCTGTCTACAAGCTCCTCACAGCAGCACAGAGTGCAACAAAAGCAGAGCGTCGCCGCTCAGGCTCCTCCACAACCTGGGGAGTCTGGGGGGCGGTCGCAGTCCAAGCCTGTTAGGGGTAGACAGGATCTGAGGACCGTCATCTCTAAGAGAGCTTGAACTAAGAAGAAGTCCTGACGCCAAGGCTGTCTGAGGGTTGTCCCCTCCGGGGAGGGACGGTTTCGGTGCCCTCTGGGGGGCGATTCTCCGAGGAGAGTTGCAGCGCTGCCACTTCGGTTGTTCCCTGCTGGTTTGCCGTTTCAGGGCACCGAAATGACTGTTCAACCAAATCCAGAGGCCAGTCTCGAGAGACTGGTTCCCTTAGCGGAATTTCTGGAAGCGTGGAAACTTCTACCAAATATTTCGCAGTGGGTCCTGAATGTAATAGAAAAGGGTTACAGAATTCAGTTCGGTTCTCGTCCGCCCAGATTTCAAGGAGTACTTCCCACAGTGGTGAACTCCGAGCAGGCTCTGGTTATGGAACAAGAAGTACTGACGGTTCTAAAAAAAGGGGCTATAGAAAGGGTTTCTCCTCCCAGCAGAGAGTCAGGGTTTTACACCCGTTATTTCATTGTTCCAAAAAAGGATGGGGGGTTACGTCCTATTCTAGATCTGCGTCAATTAAACAGCAGAGTTCAGAAACTCAAGTTCAGAATGCTTACGCTCAAACAGATTGTGTCACAGATTCAGTCCAAGGACTGGTTTGTCACAATAGACTTGAAGGACGCGTACTTCCATGTATCTATCCATCCTCATCACAGGAAGTTCCTGAGGTTTGCTTTCGGTACCAGTATCGGGTTCTTCCCTTCAGCCTAGGTTTATCACCCCACACCTTTACAAAATGCGTGGATGCAGCTCTGGCTCCTCTGAGACTCCAGGGCATTCGCATATTAAACTATCTAGACGATTGGTTGATTCTAGCTCAGTCCGAGCAGATGGCAGTTCGGCATCGAGATGTCGTTCTGTCTCACATAAAGAGGTTGGGGTTGCGGCTCAACGCCAAGAAGAGTGTGCTCCTCCCAGCTCAGAGGACCACTTTTTTAGGTGTAATTTGGGATTCAACATTAATGCAAGCACGTCTGTCTCCTGCACGCATTTCTGCGATTCTCACAGCCGTAAAGGGGGTAAAACTAGGCCAGTCACTCACTGTGAAACAGTTTCAGAGACTGTTGGGGCTCATGGCAGCTGCGTCCAACGTAATCACTTTTGGCCTTCTGTACATGAGACCTCTCAGGACCAAGGGGTTTTCTCCGAGGGGAAATCCATTTCGCACGATCAATGTCATGTGGCGATGCCTTCGTGCCTTGGTCATGTGGAAGAAACCTTGGTTCCTCGCCCAGGGCCCAGTGCTGGGGGCTTCTTGTCGACGCGTAACGCTTTCGACGGATGCTTCCCTCACGGGATGGGGGGCGGTCATGAGTGGCCGCTCGGCGAAAGGTCTTTGGCAGGACCATCAACGTTCTTGGCACATAAATCGGCTAGAAATGATGGCGGTATTCCGAGCTCTCAAATACTTCCTGCCAGACCTGAGAGGGCGCCATGTGCTTGTCCGCACGGACAACACATCGGTGGTCTCCTATATCAACCATCAAGGGGGTCTGAGGTCACGTCATTTATGCAGGCAGGCCCATCAGATCCTCCTATGGGCCCAGGGGAAATTACTGTCACTGAGGGCGGTATATATTCCGGGGTCTGGGAGTGGATATCCTTTCGAGGCAGGGGCTGAGGCCCAGGGAGTGGAGACTTCACCCCGAGGTGGTGGAGCTCCTTTGGGAGAAATTTGGTCAAGCTCAAGTCGATCTGTTTGCATCATCAGAGACGTCACATTGTCCCATGTGGTTCTCCCTAACGCACCCAGCTCCTCTCGGACTGGATGCGATGGTGCAGGTGTGGCCGAGGTTACACCTGTATGCTTTTCCCCCAATATCAATGCTTCCGGGTGTTCTGGAGAGGGTTCGCCGGGAAGGGGTCCGGCTTGCTTCTTAGTGTGCGCAAGGACTTCACACAGAACGAGCATTTGGCATTATGGCGTAGTGGGTATGGGGTTCCCACTGCGTCTCAAACGCAGCTCGAGTTCCCTTGAAAGGGAACGTCTCAGGTTACGTATGTAACCCTGGTTCCCTGATAGGGAACGAGACGCTGCGTTCGCCTGCCATACTTCCTGCATGCCCTGACCGACTTGCTTCAGGCTTTTCAGAAGCTAGCGCGATCTGTTTCAGGGGGTGCTTTATAGTTTCCTGGTCGATGACGTCACCCGCCTATGACGTCTCGTCTTTCAATTGGACTGATTATACACGTGCTTCACGACGCAATCACGCAGGGCGTTCCCACCGCGTCTCAAACGCAGCGTCTTTTTCCCTATCAGGGAACCAGGGTTACATACGTAACCTGAGACGTTATTCTTACAAGATAAAATACTGCTGTTGTACTGAGATCAGTGTTTATGGGCTAGAGACATTTGGGTTTTTAGGATATATGATTTTATTTTATTTGAATATGAGACTTTGAATGTATCAGCTATTATTTTAATATGTGGATAGTTTACTGAAATTATGAAATATGGAATATCTTTCCTATGTATTTTATAGGCGCATTGCACTCTGTGAATTAGTTTGTGAATTTCAGTTCTAAATGCATTGTGAATAAGAAATAAATCTTTCTTGAAAATAATCAAAAACCTATGAATCGTGAATTGATCAGATCAACATCTACATTTACTCCTCTAGTCCAGTCACACGTGATCTACCAGTGAAGAGTCTCATTACGTTATATAAGTCACACAAGTCATATAAACTACCACTCAAACTTCATAACGGTCTCATCCCTCCATCAGCAGAAGTGAAACTGCTCCAGTTCAGAGCGTTGAACCAGTAAAAGAGTGAAACTGTGAGTTTGAGGTGTAAATCTCATTTGCATTGTCAGGTTTAGTGATTGTGATGGTCTCAGAATAGAGCAGATCATGTTCAAACCCCAAGAGCTTCATTTCACAATTAGGGGAGGCCGGTGTTGGGTCAGTTTGACACATCAGAAAGAGCTATGGTGATGTCATCAGTATCACACACCGCATCACCTCACAGGAGAAGTGTCATGTGACTGTGATCAACGTTGTACGTTTTATGACCAAAAACGATTTTTCAGGAGGAAAAGTAAAAAATGTCATCAAGATTATTTTTTGCTGAACAATCATTGTATTGTAGATATATTTGACTTTAATAATCTAAAGGAGATATTTCTCTAGTTTAATTTGATGCTTTACGCTCATGCTAACTTCAAACTCACATGCTAAAACAGTTAGCTATGTTACGGCTGTTTGCAGTGAGGATAGTTTTAACAGTTAATTAAAAAATTACAACCAAACCCTGAAGATGATTCCAGTTATCAGTCACATTCCCTGTTAAGACAAAATCATGTGAGTTTTTTGTTGCGCATTGAGGGATTTATGAATATGTTTCCATTATAGTTTATGTGCATGTTCATGTGCATCAGATAAAAACATTATCTCCTCAATTGAGCACATACGATTTTTTTAGAACATTTGGTAACACTTTATATTACGACCCGCAAACAACTGCGTAAGTAAACCGAAATTACGGTGTACGTTTCTGTAATTATAGTGTACTTCCATGTAGGTATAA
Source organism: Abramis brama (assembly GCF_963993115.1). Taxonomy (NCBI): domain Eukaryota; kingdom Metazoa; phylum Chordata; class Actinopteri; order Cypriniformes; family Leuciscidae; genus Abramis; species Abramis brama. Next base: position 27,226,446 of record NC_139986.1, on the reverse strand, counting down.
GGGAACAATATGTAAAGTTTTGGGTAATAAAGGGGTACAACCAGATATACAAGCAAATTATTTATAATGTAATTATTTTAAAACTAACAGGTACCTATTCTGTTAATATATTCCAGGCAAAAATTGTACGTCTGTTGTATATAAAAGTTATCACATTTCTGGCAAAATATGTTCTTTTGCAATGTAGTTACAGGGTAATTTTGACATCTGTGGGTTGTAAATTAAACGTACCATGTAGTACTTAGTACTTACCTTATCACATATTGCAACGAAACTTAAATGTCAGGGCAAATATACTGTGGAATTAAAAGTACCTTTCTCTGTAATTACTGTGCAAATAGTGTTGTTTCGTATTGTTACATAGTAAGTAGTGTTTGTTACCCGTTTCAACTGTGTAGTTACAGGGTAAATCCAACATTAAACCAGTATGCTGAAACAGACAAAACTAGCTTTACCATTAGCATTATCAACAAATTTCTAAATTAGTACTTGTAAAAGAACAGTAGCACAATTAAACCAAAAACATTTATTAGAACAAGTTTAACAATAAACAATCACAATGTTGAAATGACACCAACACTGTACAAACTGTAAACAGAACAGAAATAATCTTGAAATCACACTGTACAAAGTATATAAATAACAATAATCGCCAACAGTTGAACAGAGAAAACAAACAATTGGTTTAAACAAATTGTACACACAAAAAAAAAAAAATCAATGCCGAAACTTATTTTTTATAGGTAGCAGTTTATTTTCACCGCTCTTCCGCAGGAGTTACACTTACCCTGTAACTACACAGAACAAGGGGGTAACAAGCACTACTTTAATTTACAGCCCGCAGGAGTTACACTTACCCTGTAAATACACAGTTGAAACAGGTAACAAACACTACTTACTATGTAACAATACGAAACAACACTATTTGCACAGTAATTACAGAAAAAGGTACTCTTATTAAAAAAATAAAATAAAAAAACTTTTAATTACACAGTAAGGTAAGTACTAAGTACTACATGGTACGTTCTAAATTAAAATCATAGCACAAACTAATTTTTTTGGCTTAACGTTAAGTAGTTTAGTAAGAAAAGCCAATAAATTCATACAGCCATATATATATATACATATATATATATATATATATATATATATATATATATATATATATATATAAGTTTAATTTACAACCCACAGATGTCAAAATTACCCTGTAACTACACTGCACAAGAACATATTTTGCCAGAAATGTGATAAAAACTTTTATATACAACAGACGTACAATTTTTGCCTGGAATATATTAACAGAATAGGTACCTGTTAGTTTTAAAATAATTACATTATAAATAATTTGCTTGTATATCTGGTTGTACCCCTTTATTACCCAAAACTTAATTATTGTTCCCTTATACATACACGGAGGTACACTATAATTACAGAAACGTACACCGTAATTTCGGTTTACTTACGCAGTTGTTTGCGGGTCGTAATATAAAGTGTTACCGAACATTTTTAGAATTGATGTTCATCTCGGCATTTCCATCCAATGGTTTTTTTATGTGATAGTCAATCCCAAAATTCACATAAAATAGGAGGATGGCAACATAGCTAGTGACTGAACTGTTGTGTGACAGGAATTGAGAACACACACATGATCACACACACAAACACACACACAGCAGTTGTTTTTGTGCTAAATTTGAAGTCCTTAAAAAATATAATACATGACTTTATTAAAAACTGATTATTCTTTGTTCTTCAATAACATTATCTCATACGTTTAGATTGTGTGGATCTTATTTCAGCAAATTATCTCTCATTGTTCCATCGATCCCCAGCCTGAGTTACAACAGGACAGGGTTATGTCTCAACAACAACCTCTTTGTGTTTGACAATAACTCACATAATCTGTGATTGTGTTGTACATGTCCAAGTGAGTTATATTTCTAGCAGACAAATGTGGAAACCATGCCTCAAATTTTGAGAGATAAAGAACAAACAAACACTGAGTTACCGATGCTCAAACAACAGGAGTTTCTCTCCTCCGTCTCTCTGCTGAACGCAGCTGTTCTCCACTATTACAGTCAATCAAGAACATTTAGTGTCTTCATCAAATCACTCATTATTGTGTTTTAGCTCAGCCCAAAATAATGCAACAAGTAAATAAACATCTATACAAAGCTGTTGCACAAACATAATGTGAGGGACTGTCTTCAGTGAAATGATGTGGAGTGTGTTTGCATATTGATCAGATCTTCAGTGTGTGAGAGTGTTTATAATGCTGTGAGTTTAACACTTCATCACTGACACACACAACAATCTTCATCAACATGACCTTCATCTTCATCTGGACACTGTTATACTGCTTTATACTACAAGGTGAACAGATTATATTCTAAATAAATCATTTAAATAATATTTTTTTAAGACAGCTTTAAATTGACTGATAAATGAATAAACTTTATGGACTGATTAATGATTTGTTTTTCAGGCTGTAGATCTCAGATCACAGTGACTCCTGTGAAACCTGCCAAACCAGGAGAAACTGTAGAGATGAGCTGTAAACTCAGTGATGATACACCCTGCAACCCAGCATGTGTGTTCTGGTACTTACAGAAACCTGGAGAAGCTCCTAAACTCCTGATTCGTTATGTAAAAACCCTCCAGTCAGGAACTCCATCTAGATTCAGTGGCAGTGGATCTAACAGTGATTTCACTCTGACCATCAGTGGAGTCCAGACTGAAGATGCTGGACATTATTACTGTCAGAGTTATCACAGTGGTACAAAAACGTACTCGGTTACCTAATGTAACCTCGGTTCTCTCTAGAAGAGGGAACGAGTATTGCGTAAGTTGCTTACGCTACGGGAAAGTTCTCTTTCTTCGAGATCTGAAGCCAAAAAATTATCCTTAATTTTGTATTTATTGTCAACGCAGTGCGGCAGCCAGCAGACCATGGCAGGCTACATTAGCGTGCTCATTGGCTGCCTCAGCGGCAACTGCTTAAGCCTATCAGTGAGCTCCGTGTGACAACGCGCCCTCCACACCCCTCTAACCGTCAGGATGGGTGTGGTCAGCGTGTATATAAGGAAGGCTCACGGGCTGAGAATCTGGTTTTCACAGTCTGAAGAGCAAAAGCTTGTGGTGCGACACGGCAGGTTACGCAATACTCGTTCCCTCTTCTAGAGAGAACCGAGGTTACATTAGGTAACCGAGTACGTTCTCTTACGAGAGGTTCTCTCGTATTGCGTAAGTTGCTTACGCTACGGGAACCCATTGTCAATGCCGTGCGTGCCGAGCATCCAATGCATGAGTCCCAGGGAACCGGGGAAAAAACACATGCTGGAGCTGGTGGCCAGTCGGAGAAACGGGCCAGCACATGTAACAAGCACTTCATATAACAAAGCGGCACCGCAGGTGGAACCGAGGGGGGCCGCGGGGGATTCATCCGTCTGGCTCCTCTGAGGAAACGGATAATAAGCTCGTTCCTTCCTATTGCACGGCTGTGCGTTGTCTCTGCGAATGCTGCAATAGGTGCCACATACACTTTGAGCGTGGAAGGGGACGTGCCCTTGTCCAACACCTCTTGTAGGAAGGAGAGCACCCGTGGAACCCCACATGTACGTGGATCCAAGTTCTTAGTAGCGCACCATTTAGAGAACACAGACCATTTAGACGCATAGAGCCGCCTCGTGGAGGGAGCTCTAGACTGCGTGATCGTGTTTATGACCCCTTCTGGCAGGTCAACAGGTATCCGTTGATTATCCACGCATGCAGAGACCAGCGCTCTGGATGGGGATGCCAGATTGATCCACCGGCTTGAGAGAGGAGGTCCTTTCTCACCTGCATCGGCCATGGGGCTAAGTGCGACAGCCTCACTAGCTCTGGGTACCAGATTTGGTTCTCCCATCGCGGGGCTATAAGAAGCACTGGGTGGTGCGTTTCCCTGATCCTCGTGATGACCTGTGGTAACAGGGAGATCAGAGGGAAAGCGTACAGCGGGAGGCTGGGCCAGGTTTGGGCTATATTGATATACCTGACCGTCGAAGGCGAATCTCAAGAATGGCCTGTGACGGGGTATTATCTGGATCTGAAAGTACGCGTCTTTCAGATCGAGAGAGATAAACCAGTCCCTCGGGCGAATCTGCGCGAGGATCTGCCTGGTTGTGAGCATTTTGAACGGTCTTCTCATAAGAGCTTTGTTCAAATATCTCAGATCCAAAATCGGTCTGAGAGCTCCGTCCTTCTTGGGAACGAGGAAATAACGGCTGTAAAAGCCTGACTCGCCCATAGAAGGGGGTCCCGGTTCTATAGCCCCTTTGCACAGAAGTGTCGCTATTTCAGCTTGAAGTAGATGTGCTACTTCCCCATTCACTCTCGTCTCGGTTTGCGCTTGAAAGCGTGGGGGGCGGCGAGCGAACTGCAGAGTATAGCCCTCTTTTACTGTGCTTAGCACCCATTCTGATGCGCCTGGAAGAGCTTCCCACGCTCTTGCGTGTGCAGCCAGGGGCAGAATGGCCTCCGGGCTCTGATTGCCGCGCGTCGCGGGCTCGAGAGCTCGAAACGGAGGCGCGGGCGCAGCGCGCGCTCTTGGTGCTTAAATACGGCGGCTCGCATGCAGCGATGGCTGGCCGTTTTACACACAGTGTCCCGGTGGCTTTGGACGGGGAACATATAGTGTGAGGCACGACGCGCAAGAGCGGCGTCAGGGGCAAAATGTTCGTTAGTATGTGTGAGCGCTCGAGGGCGGGCAAAGGACTTACATTCAAAACATGACCGGTCGTGAGAGGCCGTGTGACAGAGCGGGCAGTGAGTAGGTGTGGGCACGGGGATGTGGACACGTGACCTACTTTTTAACACTCGAGCGGCTTTTGCCTGCTTTATGAGAGTGGGCTCTGTGAGAGACACGGGATTTATAGTGCTTGTGTGCAGGGATGAACACGGAAACGTGGGCACATTCACTGCATTTGAAACACATACGGCGTGAGCCGTGCAATCAGACATTATGCTCTTTTTGAGATTTCTCTGGGTCACCGTGAGAACAGCGGTTGCGCGCAGGCGAGCGGGTAGATATACCGGCTCGTTGGCTGCGAGGTAAACATCTGCAGTAGCCGTGGCAATGGGGACTGACAGAGCGTGAAGCTTTGACGGTGGTCCGGCCGCAGCGGGACTTAACTGTTAGCATACAATACATGTGCTAACTTTATATCAAATAAGTGACCTTTGCATTATGTCTAATATTTATTACACAGCAAATGAACCAATCAGTGTCATGATAAATCACTGGAAGCAATAGCAGGTGAACAAGTGTTTATTAGGACTCAACACTCAAAACATGAATATCACTCAAAGTCAATGAGGAAGTTCCTTCTCCGGGTGCGCTCGCGAAATCGCTTCTCTTTCCACTCCACTGACGGGTACTCTCAGGGGAAGACGCTCAGGCTCGGTCACACAGGGACTTCGATGGTCTGGTGCTCGGTGCTCGGTGATCGGTGCTCGGGTGCGGTGAAACAACAGGAACATCCACTGAAGACGACGACAACCCGGAAGACGACACGAACACACATGAAGGACTGCAAACAACGGATGGACACTGGAATGGAGAGATGAGTGAGTATATGTAGAGAATGGTAATGGGAAACAGCTGAGGTGGGGAATGAGATGATTGCAGACAGCTGGAGCACTGAACAAACACGCGAGCGGGACAACGCCCACTCACGCAAACTCACAGACATGTAAACAAACAGTTACACGAGACACAGAGGAAACGATGAATTATCAACCGTGACAGTACCCCCTCTCCTATGAATGCCTCACGGCATTCCCAGACCTCCTTACCTGTCGATTGAAATCATCGATAAGGGAGTGATCCAGGATGTCACGAGCAGGAACCCAACTCGTCTCCTCCGGACCGTAACCTTCCCAATCCACCAAGTACTGAAATCCGCGTCCCCTCTGCCTAGAATCCAGGATGCGAAGGACCGAATAGGATGGTTCCCCGTCTACGAGTCGCGGCGGTGGGGGAACCGGGACTGGCGGATTAATACGTGAAAAAAACACAGGCTTGACTTTAGAAACGTGGAAGACGGGGTGAATTCTCCTGTACGCCGGAGGAAGATTGAGGCGGACTGCCACCGGACTAACAATCTTGGTGACAGAAAACGGGCCAATGAATTTAGGAGCTAGTTTATTCGACACGGAACGGAGAGGAATGTTCTTGGTAGAAAGCCACACTTTGGAACCGACGACGTATACGGGAGGCCTTGACCGGTGGCGATCGGCCTTGGCCTTGGTGCGCTCCCGCACTTGGAGGAGTGTCTCTCGGGCCCTCGTCCAAGTACGGTGACACCTCTGGATGAAGGCGTGGGCGGAGGAGACCGCGACTTCGGATTCAGCACTAGGAAAAACAGGTGGTTGGTACCCTACACTACACTCCAACGGAGATAGGCCCGTGGATGACACTGGCAACGTATTGTGGGCGTACTCCACCGTAGAAAGTTGTTGACTCCAGGAGGAAGGATTCCTGGAGACCAAACATCGTAACGTTCTTTCCAAATCTTGGTTGGCTCTCTCAGTTTGACCATTGCTCTGGGGATGGAACCCAGAGGACAGACTGACCGTCGCCCCCAGCAATCTACAAAACTCTCGCCAAAATCTGGACACAAACTGGGGTCCCCTGTCAGAAACCACGTCTGTCGGGAGGCCATGTAACCGAAAGACGTGGTCAACGACTGCCACCGCTGTCTCCTTGGCTGAAGGTAATTTGGGCAAGGGAATGAAGTGGGCTGCCTTCGAGAATCGGTCCACCACGGTCAAAACTACCGTGTTACCCTGGGAGGGTGGGAGGGCGGTGATAAAATCTAGAGCGATGTGGGACCAAGGTCTCGAAGGCACCGACAGCGGTTGAAGTAACCCATCTGGGGGTCGATTGGACGACTTACCAGTGGCACAACTAGAGCAAGCCAAAACAAAATTGTGAACGTCACGAGCCATAAGAGGCCACCAGAATCGCTGCTTAACTAGAAATATGGTACGACTCACCCCTGGATGGCAAGCTAGACTGGAACAATGACCCCACTGGATAACGTCTGATCGTAATCCCTCCGGCACAAATAAACGGTTAGGTGGACACCGGATCGGAGGCGTTACCCCTTCTAAGGCCTTCTTGACCTTCGATTCGACCTCCCAAGTGAGCGAAGAGATAATTAGGGTCTCAGGAAAAATGCGCTCGGGAGTAGATTCGTGTTCGGGACGATCAAAAATACGCGACAAAGAATCGGGTTTGATGTTCTTGGAACCCGGACGATAGGAAAGAGTAAAATCGAAACGGCCGAAAAAAAGTGCCCACCGAGCCTGCCTGGAGTTCAATCTTTTGGCGGTTCTAATGTACTCCAAATTCTTGTGGTCAGTCCAGACTATAAAGGGTACCCCTGAACCCTCCAACCAGTGACGCCATTCCTCCAATGCTAGCTTGACTGCCAACAACTCACGGTTACCAATGTCATAATTTCGTTCAGCAGGAGATAATCGATGTGACAAAAACGCGCAGGGATGCATTCTGTCGTCTGAAGGAGAGCGTTGTGAAAGAACTGCACCTACCCCCACCTCTGACGCATCGACCTCTACCACAAACTGACGTGAAGCATCAGGGGCAATTAAGATTGGAGCTGAAACAAAGCGGCTCTTGAGTTTGGCAAACGCAGCCTCAGCTGCGTCTGACCACCTGAACGCAGTTTTGGGAGAGGTCAAGGCAGTCAGAGGTGTGGCTAGTTGGCTGAAATTGCGAATAAAACGCCGATAGAAGTTGGCGAATCCCAAAAACCGCTGCAGGGCCTTGCGGGAATCTGGGATTGGCCACTCTACCACAGCCTTAACCTTGTCAGGATCCATAAGCATACCTTCAGCCGACACGATGTGTCCCAGAAAAGGAACCGACTGTGCATGGAAAACGCATTTCTCCGCCTTGACAAAAAGCCCATTCTCTAACAACCTTTGAAGCACTAGTCGTACATGTTGCACATGTTCCTGGAGAGACGAAGAAAAAATCAATATGTCATCCAGGTAAACATATGAATTGATCGATCATGTCTCGCAACACATCATTGACTAGTGCCTGGAAGACTGCGGGACTATTGGAAAGCCCAAATGGCATAACCAAATATTCAAAATGCCCCCTAGGGGTGTTAAAAGCAGTCTTCCATTCATCCCCCTTCCTGATGCGGACCAAATGATAAGCATTACGCAAGTCCAGTTTTGTGAAGAGTGAGGCTCCCTGCAACCTCTCGAAGGCTGAAGACATCAACGGCAAAGGATAAGTATTCTTTACCGTGATGTTATTCAACCCTCGGTAATCAATGCAAGGTCGCAGAGATCCGTCTTTCTTCCCCACAAAAAAGAACCCCGCCCCCGCTGGAGAAGAGGAAGGACGGATGAACCCGGTTGCCAGAGAATCAGAAATATATTTCTCCATAGCCTCCCTCTCCGGAACTGAGAGTGAATAGATCTTGCCCTTAGGCGGAGACTTACCTGGCAGTAAATCTATTGCACAGTCATAGGGACGATGCGGAGGGAGAGAAGCAGCCCTTGACTTACTGAACACTTCACTCAGGTCCCGGTACTCCTCGGGCACGTTTGATAAGTCCACTGCTTCCTCCTGAAACACAGGGACAGAAACAACAGAACAAGCAGACACTAGACACGAACTATGACACTCAGTGCTCCAAGCTGAGATGGTTCTCCTTTTCCAATTGATACGTGGGTTGTGCAAGCTAAGCCAGGGGTGTCCTAAAACTATGGGTGTGAGTTGTGAGTCCGTAATGTAAAATGAAATAGTTTCGGCGTGATTTCCTGATGTGATGAGGGTAAGTCTTTCGGTTGCTTGAGAGATGGTAGGTAGAGTTTGTCCGTTAAGTGCATTGACTGTGATTTTCTGGGGAAGTGTTCGGAAGGGAATCTGTAACTGCAGTGCAAACCGGTGATCCATGAAGTTACCTTCGGCTCCAGAGTCTATGAGTGCACTGCAGTGGTGATCGTGGGTAGACCATCTCAGTCTTACCGGGAGGATGGTGGAAGTGGATGAGGTCTTTCCTGCGGAGATCCCACCCGATAGTAGCCTCATACTTACTATCGGGCTGGGCCTTTTACCGGACAACCATGAGCAAAATGTCCGGTGCCACCACAGTATAGACAAAGGCCCTGGGATCTCCGCCTTTCTCTCTCCTCCCGGGAAAGCCGAGCTCGCCCTACCTGCATGGGCTCGGGATCGTGGGGACCGAACGCGTCCAGGCCGCTGGACCGCTGGTTCTCCATCCCGCCGCGAACCGGGTTGGGTGACGTCCTCTGACCAATCCGAGACAGTCGGGCGTCCACCCTCAAGGCCAGGTCGATGAGCTCATTGAGAGAAGATGGGAGGTCCAGGGCGTAGATCTCTCTCTGGACGTGTTCGGCCAGCCCATGCAGGAAATGATCCCACTGCGCCTCCTCGTTCCAGCGACACTCGGCCGCCAGGGTCTTAAACTCGATGGAATAATCAGACACGGAACGATCTCCTTGGCGTAGATCCGCCAAGACCCTGGCAGCCTCCTTCCCCGCGACGGCCCGATCAAAGACGCGTCTCATCTCCGCCGCGAGTGCCTGGAACGAGGAGCAGCACTGGTCTTGGTTCTCCCACACTGCAGTTCCCCAAAGCGCCGCTCTCCCAGTCAGCAGCGTGAGCACGAATGCCACCTTTGCCTCCTCCCTCTCAAAAGTTCTGGGCTGTAATGAGAAATGCATACTGCAACGGGTTAGGAACGGACGACAATAGTTAGGCTCACCAGAGTACAGCTCAGGAGTGGGCAATCTGGGCTCAGACTGGGAGAGAGGCACGGCTGGTGTGGGAGGAACTGCAAGTGCTTCCGGAGGTGCTGGCGCAGTGGGAGGTTGCAGCTGATGGAATCGCTGGGTGAGCTCGGACACCTGTGTGACAAGAGCCTGAATAGCACGTCCTGTCTCCCCCTGGTTGCGATCCTGTGCATCCATCCGGCCGATGCACACGCGAATGAATTCCTCCAATGAAGCAGATGAATCACCCGCTGCTCCCGTTTCTTGGTCCATCCGTTCTGTCATGATAAATCACTGGAAGCAATAGCAGGTGAACAAGTGTTTATTAGGACTCAACACTCAAAACATGAATATCACTCAAAGTCAATGAGGAAGTTCCTTCTCCGGGTGCGCTCGCGAAATCGCTTCTCTTTCCACTCTACTGACGGGTACTCTCAGGGGAAGACGCTCAGGCTCGGTCACACAGGGACTTCGATGGTCTGGTGCTCGGTGATCGGTGCTCGGGTGCGGTGAAACAACAGGAACATCCACTGAAGACGACGACAACCCGGAAGACGACACGAACACACATGAAGGACTGCAAACAACGGATGGACACTGGAATGGAGAGATGAGTGAGTATATGTAGAGAATGGTAATGGGAAACAGCTGAGGTGGGGAATGAGATGATTGCAGACAGCTGGAGCACTGAACAAACACGCGAGCGGGACAACGCCCACTCACGCAAACTCACAGACATGTAAACAAACAGTTACACGAGACACAGAGGAAACGATGAATTATCAACCGTGACAATCAGAAGATGGACCATTTTCCACCGACCACCGTGTTCAGTCTCACCAGATTTAATTTATTCAGGTAAGTTAAGCATTGCAGTAAAACTCACTAAATCATTAATTCATATCAAATCAAGCATTCTAAACAACTCAAGTTTTTATTTTTGCATTCTTTTGATCTATTATTAGGCCAAGGAGTCCGACCTGACCAGGAAGGTGCCTAATAAGCATAGCCTATCAGCGCACAGGTAGGTTAACTACTGAGGGAAAGAAAAAGATCATCACATGGGGATTTCTTGCATCATGTATCTTACTGTGTATTTGTCTCAAACAGCTGTCCCTTCACTGCAAACAAGCTGAAATTGGCTAGCCTAAATCCCTGATTGCAGTTAAGCCTACGAATCTCAGCATTTTTGGAGAGAATTAAGGAAATGTAAGTATTAAAATTTAATCTGCCATAATTTAGTTTACAGTTCAACTGAAATGTTTTAATGTGCTGACAAAAGGGTGTTACTTACAAATATATATATTCTGAATTATAGTATGATGGAGATTAAAAACAATTTGATGCTTGTGTAATTTTCTCCTCTCTCTCTCTATTATATTTGTATATAGTGTTGGAACTGCGATCTTCTCTGAAGAAGAACTGAGCACATTTGTGTTGGTGGACACGTTTGCATCCAGGAAACGGGACTGATGCATATGTCACACTTTTCTGGAAACACTTCAGGAGTTTCAAAGTCGCGATCTGATTGGTTGAATTCTACAGGATGTTCGGGAGATGTGAGTGTTGTGTTCTTTATCGGTTCGCCTGGAAACAAATGTCGTGACACCAAAACCCCTCGTGGAAGAAGAATGCTATTGTGCTTACAACTGTGACAATGAGCGCTTACCAGGATCAACTAAACGCTGGATTTTCAAAAGTATTTGAAGTTCGCGGCTCCATTGTTGCCGTAAACTTGCTTAACGTTCTTGAATGAATAATTTATTAGATGCAGCCAGTCTGTTATTGTAGGGACATCAACATCATATATTATCACGCCCCTAAACATGACGCAGAACAAAACAAACTGTGATTGGTTGCGTTACATGTCAGTCAAACGTCCTCTTGGGTGGTCCTTGGTCAAGAAAAGCTGCAATAGAGTCTAGGGATAGGTCTGGCTAAACAAGACTAAGTTCTGAACAGGATAAGTTAATTTAGGTTTAGGTTCATTTATGTATTTTTCCCAAAGGTGAACAAAATGCTTATTCCCAAAAATTGGCTTATTAAAGACTGATTTTATGATCACTTTTACTTCAATGCTGTGAAAAAGATGGAGGAGTACAGACATTGATAATAATAATGAGAACTGTTTCTTGAGCATCAAATCATCGTATAAGAATGATTTCTGAAGGATCATGTGACACTGAAAACTTGGAGTAATGATGCTGAAAATTCAGCTTTGGATCACATGAATAAAATCATATTTTTTAAATATATTCAAATAGAAAACAGTTGTTTTACATTGTAGTAATATTTCACAATATTTACTGTTTTTACTGTACTTTTGTATCAAATAAAATATTTGGTGAGCATAAGAGATTTCTTTCAAAAACATTAAAATGCTTAATATTTTCTAAACTTGGCCACCAATGTACATCAAGCCAAATATGTTTTGGAAATAAGTGAAATTATTTTGAAGGTGGGGAAGTGTGTCATGTTACCTAATGAGATTGAGAAAATAACTGTTTTATCCTATGTTGGACATTTTCTTTTTGACTGCTTTAAATTGTATTGTTCTATTCTGGATTGAATTTAATTGTTGATATGTCAGTCATTATAATAAATAAGATAATCAACCACAGACTTTATTTTGTCAAATGCTTATTTTGTTTAGGATTTAGGATTTTAGATACCTTTCTTAACACAGTGTGTGTAGCCAAGGATAGCACATAATGTGGTAATGTTACACATGTTTACACATCTTTTACACATCTTTATGTTAACCTTTCTGACACATTTAGTGTGTTAAACTCATTAACACAGTGAATGAGTTGAAATTAACACAAATCTAGTAGTCCTGGAGCTCACCCACAGATGTGTTAAAATTTAACACAGGTTGTCATTTTTGACACATTCTTTCTAAGAGTGTAGCCTTCAGACTCACACACTTTATAACACACTGCTGTTTACCACGGTACAAACCCAACAAACACCATGAATCTCTTCAGCAGCTTCATCTGGATTCTGACCGCTTTTATTCCAGGTAACAGAAGTCAAAGCTTGTCATTTCTGAGTCTTTAATGTTCATGTCATTTGATGAAACTCATATAATGTTGTTGTCAACAGCGTCCAGAGGAATCACTGTGACTCAGCCTGAAGTTGTGAATGTTTCTGAAGGACAAATCGCCACTATAGACTGTAAAACTGATGCTGGGATATATGGCTGGGGTTTAGCTTGGTATCAGCAGAAACATGGAGAAGCTCCTAAACTCATCATTTATCAGGTAGATGAGCTCTATGATAACAGTCTCAGTCGATTCAGTGGGAAAGGAGAACAAGATGGGACAGATTTCACTCTGACCATCAGTGGAGTCCAGACTGAAGATGCTGGACATTATTACTATCAGAGTTTCCATTGCAGAGCAAATTCTTATGGTTGTGTGGGTGATTATACATTCACACAGTGATAAAGAGTCGTACAAAAACCTCCGTCAGTCAGAGTCACAGTGACTGAACTGAAACTGCAGCTGCTCAAACACTTTCACACACACACACACGCACACACACACACACACACACACACACACGTGCTCAGAACTGACTTATGACTGAAATCATCTCTATTATGATCAGTCCTGTGACAGACGAGTTTGACTCTAATATGCTCAGAATCAAATAAAAGTCTGTATATTAATATCAAATCAAACAAACAAAACTGTCACCATATGTTTTTGAGCTTTTTCAAGCAGCTTTATCTTTCCCTCGAAGTTTATCAAGATAATAATAAAGATATTACTCATCATAACTGTTCTATCAAAACTACTGACTCTATCACTCATCTCAATGCATTGTTAATGATTAAAGCAATTTTAATACATTCTGATGACCTATGACCTCTGGAATGACCTTTGCCCTGTAATGAAGTTCACAGTGACATACTAGTGTAGCAACTCTGTCATTTGAATCATCAGAAAGCCTGAAGCTTCAGACTCATGAATAAATGTTTATGACTCGTAAGATGGAAAAATCTCCTAAACACTGTTATGATTTATGAGCATCATGTGTTGTAATCCTCACACAGATTTACATAGAGATGATTTGCATCGCAGCACATCGTGTGTGTGTGTATGTGTGTGCTTAAGGAGGATTTATAACTCTGAGTTTGAACACTGAGAATCTAAACCATCAGCAACCATGAGCTTCATCATCTTCATCTTCATCTGGATGTTCTCCAGCTGTTTCACAGGTGAGGAAATATGAAGTTAAACTGCACTATTTTAACTGATTAACAGTGCTTGAAATATTATCCAAATATGTAATTCTGAATGTTTATTTATTCTTCTTGATGTAGAATCAGTCGGTGAACCGACAGTCACTCAGACGCCTGCAGTGAAATCTGTTCAACTGAGAGACACATTTACTATATCCTGTAAAACCAGTCCTGAAGTCTATCAGGGTTGGGGTATTCAGCCTCTATCCTGGTACTTACAGAAACCTGGAGAAGCTCCTAAACTCCTGGTTTATGCAAACCGCCTCCAGACAGGAACTCCATCTAGATTCAGTGGCAGTGGATCTAACAGTGATTTCACTCTGACCATCAGTGGAGTCCAGACTGAAGATGCTGGACATTATTACTGTCAGAGTGCACACTTGATCAGTAGCTGGGTGTTCACACAGTGATAAAGAGTCGTACAAAAACCTCCGTCAGTCAGAGTCACAGTGACTGAACTGAAACTGCAGCTGCTCACACACTTTCACACACTTTCTCACACACACACACACACACACACACACACACACACACACACACACACACACACACACACACACACACACACACACACACACACACACACACACACACACACACACACACACACGTTCAGTGTAGAAACAGTGCAGAAACACGTTCAACAGTCCAGCACAACAAGATCTTGAATGTGTTTCTACATCCAGTACAGGTGAATTGTGGGTTTTTTGTCTTATTCTTTTACGTAATCATATTAATTGCAGAGGCACTGCACTGGCGACCTGTAGAAGCAGTGACGTCGAAGCAGAAACATTGTTTGTTCGTGTTTGTTTAAGTTTATATGACTTATCCAAAGTTCCAAAAGTTTCTCCTCTAAAGTTCTCTTCTCTCTATCGCATGTTTGTGAACTATTTGATTGTTTGGTTATTCCTTGGATATGTTGTGAGAGGACAGCGCTGGAATGGAGAGGGACTTTCTAATGGAGTGCCGTGCTTTTGAGTATTGTGTGTTGTATACTTCTCGACACAACATCTCCCCTGTTACTCAAGCAGAATTGCTTCTCTTACAAGATCATTATCTTATTCAAGTCTTATTTACTCACACAACAACTTATCTCAAATATGCATATTCAGATGAACTCTTACGCATTCAAACAAGTCTATTTCAAATTGGCATTTCAAAGGAGCATAATGAAATCTTCAAGCCAATAACCAATAACATTCATCAAACATTTCAGTATTCAGTGTAAATTAGATTTTTTTTTTAGATAGGGTGACGATCCATCTACAACTGTTACATTTCTTCTTGGTCTGACTTATTTCTTTCTCTTCAGACACATTACTCCATAACATAGTCTTGAGTCCACACAGGTGGACATCTCTGTCTTAAGACTCATATCAGTGTTCTCTGTTGTACAGCCTCTTTCAGGTGTTTAATCCTGTGCAGAGATTTCCTCTCTTTAGGCACAGTGAAAGACGTGCAGAATTCCATCTTTTCCCATCACTAAGATGAAAGTACTCTGTCCTGTTAGTTGTTACTGACAACGGATCAGTGAACCGGGCTTCTTCTTTTTTCACGTGAAAAGGCTTCTTTGTTCTCACCTTATTTCCAACTGAAATTTTTAATAAATTTAGATAATCTCTAACGATCAGTGTATTGTCAGTAACATCCTTTAACATTATTGTGACATTCTTTAAGCAGCCTGTTGACCCGTTCAGTGGCCCTGTTAGCCTGAGGGTAATAAACACTGTCTTTATGTTCTTTATTCCCTGTGTTTTCACAAAATCAGCAAAGGTTTCCTTCTCGAGAAATTTCAGAAGTTACTGATGAAGCAAAACCAACTTCTGGCCATTTGCTGAAATAGTCCATCAGTGTTATTGCAAACTAACAGTCAGTTTCTCCCTTCTCGAAAGATTGAAATGGACCATTTCGTGAACCCACTGGCTGCACTGGAGCTGTGAATGTTTTGGCTGATTTATCACTGGCCTGGCCGGTCACACATGCAGAGAGGATTGTGTGAATAAGATTGTTAATTCGTGGCCAGCAATACAACTCCCTCAGACACTGTTCGGTTCGCACCCATAGACTGTAAATAAAGATGGACGACGCACCTTCACTCTCTTCTATTGTAGAAATGCGAAGTCCCAATATGGCGCTGACATCTTGCGCTGATTTGAGACCTGATTTTGCGCAGTCGTGAGAGTGAGAGTCCCGTCCACACTCCCGCAGAATCGGTTAGTCCAGTTCACTGCAGAACAACTTATATCGGTGTGAAATAAACAGTTATGGACATGTAGAAATTAAAGTTGAAGCTCCAATTTGACCCCGAAAATCCCCCAAAAATGACTACTTCGTTTAGAGAAGCTGTCAATCACAGCTGTCAATCATTGCGTCACATTCCCGTTGTTATAGCATCAAATAACTAACTAAGACACAAAACAGGGCCTGAAAGAGGCGTACAGCACTTTCGACGCATAAGTTGCCATTCTTAAAGACAAACTTGACGGGAAAATTTTGAAAAAACACCTGCATGCAAACTCTGACCCATGTGTACGAACGTTTTGGAGATGAAGCAGTTTGGTGACACCGATGGTGAGCTGGAGCTAAATATCTTTTTGGTCACTTTTAGACAGAAAATCTAAAGAAAATTATACATATACAGAAAGATAATACAAATATAATTCACTCACCAAGCCTATCACTTGAAAAAAATATCTTGATAAAGTCCTAATCAAAAATACAGTGCATGTTCACAATAACAGTTTAAATAAATAAAATAATGATTTAAACTATGTTTTACTTCTGATATAAACATTTAGATGAAATAGCCATTCTCATCAATGGAGTTAAACACTTAAACTACATTAAATCATTACTGAGTAAGTATACTATAAAAGTATTACTTACTTTTAGTAAGGATCCTACACACAGTTTTATAAATGAGACCCCTGGACAGTTCTCGCATTCAGCTTCATGAGTTCACACTCATGCTTCATCAAAAGTAGTACCTTGATCTGGCAGAGTATAAAACAGGCGCTGGCCTTCCGTCCCCAAGCAAAGCAGCGAGACCCCTCGTCTGCGTATCTCTGGCCATGCATCTCCATCATTATGAACTTTCTGCCACGTCTCAAATGAATCGGTGGCTCCCACTGACAGTCAGAAACAGGGGTTTGCTCTGCACTGAAGCGCTCATCGACAACTTGTGGTGTTTTCACCCTTTTAACCCTTATCTCATCTGACCTAAGTCTACCGGGGCCATCTCCAATCAACGATCCCTTTCCATTCTAAGTCTACCTAACTAACTGTCTAGCTTTCTTCCTGCGCAGGAATAATCGACAAACAGACCTTAGCAAATGTCCTTTAAATGCTTTAATTCTTTCTAGAGGATCTCTCGAGCAGTTCTCAGAGAATCTCCCCCAAGAAGAAGCAAGGCCGGAGGATCTCAGACAAATCCCATTGAGAATCCCACCAGCTAAAATAACACAACAGTTTTTATAGAATATGGAGGTATGGCAAAAATGTCATGCCGCATTACATAATTTCCCCACAATTTGATTGGTTTTCATAGACAAACCCTTCTGTTACCAGATAAAGCAAACTTTGTTTTAATGATTACTTCATTGTTAATCACAAGGTTCTAATTTAGTCATCTGTCTAGTTTCAATTCCCAAATGTGTTATTTATACACTCACACAACCAAAGTAAAAGGCGTATGGCAACACAACATACAACATTCAAAAACAGAGGACAGAACGTTTTAGTGCATTGTGTTTCAAAGTGTTATCATGTTAGGCCTGAAAAAGGAAGTAAGGTTAGATGTTAGAGACATGGTTAGTTTGATATACAGTTAACTATTTTATCTATTAAAAATCTACCACACGGGGTACAATCATAGACTATAAAAAAAGATGGATGACGCAACTTCACTCTCTTCCACTGTTGAAAAGGGAAGCTGCCAATGTCCCAATATGTCTCTGTCACAGTAACAGAAGGAGAAGACTCAGATCTAACGTAAAACAACAGTGTCTTAAACAGGAGGTAAACAGGTGAGCATGGGATTCAGAGTAGCAGGTTTGCACTTAGCTTTAACATTCACAGTTCTCTGTTGGTTGTAGAGCTGACTGGTGTGTGTGCAGAAGTAATGACAGAGATGAAGAAGGACTGAGGACAGGGAAGTTTCCAAGGTTTGTATTCGAGTAAGTCTTTCCATAGGTATAGATGAGACCAGACGAAGGTGCTAGTGTGAAGTAACTGTTTGTATGAGTCCTAATGAGCATGTGCAGGTGATTATAATTGGTGTGATAATGATCTAGTGGGTGGAGCTGACGGGTCTGGTGCTGTGGATGGCTCTGAGGCCCCGTTTACACGTACATGGTTATTTTGAAAAACGGAGACATTTCTCTTCGTTTGCGCCCTTCGTTTACACGCAAACGGAGGATTCGCCAATGAAACCGATTCTTTCTAAAAACTCCGGCCAGAGTGGAGATTTTGAAAATCTTCGTTTGCCCGTTTGCATGTAAACTGAGAAAAACTGAGTTTTAGGCAGCGACGTCACAGAATGTGACTATTTTCGGGATTCTGATTGGCTAAGGTGGGCTTGAGCTTCTCGTTACACTGACACCTACAGGTTTGGCATGCTCTTGACAGCATATACACAGGTTCGTGTGCACGATGTTATTTTTGAAAACAAAGAGGGGTGAAATGTCCGTTTATGAAAATAGCCATCCACGTGTAAACGTAGCCAAAGACTGTGACAGGCCCTAATGATGGGACTGAGTCTGTGCAGAAGTGAGAGTGAAGTGGAGCCGCGGTATCAAGGTCCAGTTTACTGCAGAACAACTCATGTCAGTGTGAGATAAATCATGGAAATGTAGAAATTAAAGTTAAAGCTCCGATCTCCTCCTGAACAAAGTCAGTCGGTGCCTCAGTGACTACTTTACTCAGAGAAGCCATCAGTCTCAGCTGTCAATCATGTCGTCACACGCCCGCTTTTATAGCATTAAATAGCTACTTAAAAAAATGAACAACTGAATTTACATCAGCGTAACAAAAACTACCTAAAACGACAGAAACCATCATTAATTTGAAGTGTAAATTGTATAAATTTAGTTTGTTACACATCCCATTCGATTACATGGAGAGGACGGGGTTAATGAGCTGTACTGGGACCAGCCACCTGGGGGCGATCAAGACGTTTGGCTTCAATTTTTGGACTTGTGTGCAACTAACACTGAGGATGCGTCCGAAATTGGCAAACTTTTCTGAATAAGTAATTACTTCACGACCGCTAAAAAAGTGCATTCTATAGTATTAATGAGTGTAATATGAATGTAATCTGGACGTACTATATTGGCCATGTTGTCATTATCATGTGATCTACCAGTGTCGGTTGCGTCGCTTCACTGTAGTCGGTCAATCTGGGGACTTGTACTGTAAATTCGGACATACTTGTTTTGTCACATACTGCTTTTCACCCATATATAGTAGTGAAGTTTGTGATTTTGGATTCAGCTTAAACCTTTATTCTTTTTCTTCGCATTACTCAACACAGTTTCTCACTAGAGCCTGAAGTGCTGCAGTTCCTCATTATTACATCTGTTATAGTGAGCAATTACTATGAGCTGAACACCAAGTATTGTATACTTCTCAACACAACAGATCTGTACTGTGACGGACGGGTTTGACTCAAATATGCTCTGAATCAGAGAAAACCGAATGTGTAAACTGATATGAAATCAAACAAACCATATATTGTTTGTTTTGTACAATACACTATATGATAAAGTCAATGTAACAAAGATGTTTTTGAGCCTTTTTCAAGTAGGCCTAGCTATCATCTCAAGCTTATAATGAATTTATTACTCATAACTCATTTTATCAGAAGTGAAACTGCTCCAGTTCAGAGCGTTGAACCAGTAAAAGAGTGAAACTGTGAGTTTGAGGTGTAAATCTCATTTGCATTGTCAGGTTTAGTGATTGTGATGGTCTCAGAATAGAGCAGCTCGTCTCCAGTGACCATGTTCAAACCCCAAGAGCTTCATTTCACATTTACTGCTGAATGCAGCTGTTCTCAACTATTACAATTAGGGGTGTAACGAGGGTCACCGTGATTTTGCCAAGTAAGATGTGTTCCTGGATCAACAAATTTTGTTGATCCTGGATCAACATTTAATCAGCCAATCACAAGCCTCTGATGTCATCAGTGTGTGCCGACCAAATCCAAACGGTCCATTTTGAACCTTCCCTCCTCTCTTGCCTCAGGCTGACTGACAAAAGGTAAGTTATTTTGTCTGTCCTCTTTCTTTGACCCTCTCTGCAACTAAAAATCTGACTTTGTAAATGCATTTATTCACTAAAAAATCCTGAAATAGAACACTTAAATGGCATAATGTAATGCAACCGTGAACATTCATGCAACAGCCATGAGCCGTTTAGCTAATAGCTAAGCTTTACTCCACAACCCCTAAAAGTCTTCTTTCTCTCATACCTTTACACACAAATACACATTTAATATTTAATAAAATGTTATAATAATGTTTAGAAATTTAAATAAATTCCAGGTCTTTAAAACAGATTACTATGATTTTAGTCTGAATAAAGTGTGCAAAAAGTATATGACATTTAAAAAAACAGTAGAATAATTGCTTTTTGAATCTGATTGTAATCAATTTTTTGATAATTGCTATCGTCATAATTTCAATATGGGGTAGATTCGCTAATGTTTATCCAAGACCATCATGACCAATTCAATATGGGGTAGATTCACTAATGTTGATCCAGGACCTTTATGATCATTTCAATACGGGTAGATTCGCTAATGTTGATCCAGGACCATCATGACCATTTCAATATGGGGTAGATTCGCTAATGTTGATCCAGGATCATCATGACCATTTCAATATGGGGTTGATTCGCTAATGTTGATCCAGGATCATCATGACCATTTCAATATGGGGTAGATTCACTAATGTTGATCCAGGACCATCATGATCATTTCAATATGGGGTAGATTCGCTAATGTTGATCCAGGACCATCATGACCATTTTAATATGGGGTAGATTCACTAATGTTGATCCAGGACCATCATGATCATTTCAATATGGGGTTGATTCACTAATGTTGATCCAGGATCATCATGATCATTTCAATACGGGGTAGATTCACTAATGTTGATCCAGGACCATCATGATAATTTCAATACGGGGTAGATTCAATAATGTTGATCCAGGACCATCATGATCATTTCAATATGGGGTAGATTCGCTAATGTTGATCCAGGACCATCATGACCATTTCAATATGGGGTAGATTCGCTAATGTTGATCCAGGACCATCATGACCATTTTAATATGGGGTAGATTCGCTAATGTTGATCCAGGACCATCATGACCATTTCAATATGGGGTAGATTCGCTAATGTTGATCCAGGATCATCATGACCATTTCAATATGGGGTTGATTCGCTAATGTTGATCCAGGATCATCATGACCATTTCAATATGGGGTAGATTCACTAATGTTGATCCAGGACCATCATGATCATTTCAATATGGGGTAGATTCACTAATGTTGATCCAGGACCATCATGATAATTTCAATATGGGGTAGATTCAATAATGTTGATCCAGGACCATCACGATCATTTCAATACGGGGTAGATTCGCTAATGTTGATCCAGGACCATCATGACCATTTCAATATGGGGTAGATTCGCTAATGTTGATCCAGGACCATCATGACCATTTTAATATGGGGTAGATTCACTAATGTTGATCCAGGACCATCATGATCATTTCAATACGGGGTAGATTCGCTAATGTTGATCCAGGATCATCATGACCATTTCAATACGGGGTAGATTCGCTAATGTTGATCCAGGACCATCATGACCATTTCAATACGTGGTAGATTCGCTAATGTTGATCCAGGACCATCATGACCATTTCAATATGGGGTAGATTCACTAATGTTGATCCAGGACCATCATGATCATTTCAATACGGGGTAGATTCGCTAATGTTGATCCAGGTCCATCATGATCAGTTCAATATGGGGTAGATTCACTAATGTTGATCCAGGACCATCATGACCATTTCAATATGGGGTAGATTCGCTAATGTTGATCCAGGTCCATCATGATCAGTTCAATATGGGGTAGATTCACTAATGTTGATCAAGGACCATCATGACCATTTCAATATGGGGTAGATTCACTATAATGTTGATCCAGGACCATCATGATCATTTCAATACGGGGTAGATTCGCTAATGTTGATCCAGGACCATCATAACCATTTCAATATGGGGTAGATTCACTAATGTTGATCCAGGACCATCATGATCATTTCAATATGGGGTAGATTCGCTAATGTTGATCCAGGTCCATCATGATCAGTTCAATATGGGGTAGATTCACTAATGTTGATCAAGGATCATCATGATCAGTTCAATATGGGGTAGATTTGCTAATGTTGATCCAGGACCATCATGGTAATTTTATTATGCCGTAATAATTAAATAATAAATTGTATTAAATAACCAAAATCTATCATGATTCCCATAAATTAGCATGGTAAGCAAATTCTCCAACATTTCTATTGTAGTTACGGTCAAATTTAATTGAAATCTTTGCGTTTTGTTACTTTTTACAGTGTTGGATTAAATCTAGATCTACTATTTTATATTGTAGGAAGTGCTACTGTAATTGTAACTGTAAATCTTAATACTCAGTTTAAGGAAAAATAACTTAGTTAATCACTGTAGTCACATTTTACAGTGTATAGTAAAACTTTTTTGGATACTTTTGCCTTCATTTATATAATTAATTAGCTTAACCCACATTTCTATTTTATTCTTGAAGGGGGCTATATGTGGAATTCACTAACCCTTGTTATTCTATATGCTTACACAGACAACCTAGGAAGTCAGGGAAGGTCTCGTTTTTTAAGCATCATAGTAAACATTGGCAAATAAAAAAGTGAATAATATATGAAAATTCTTACATATAGCCCCTTTAAATTGTTTACAGAAATGCTTCCTAATGAACTGTGACATTCTTGTTTTCCAGCTTTCAACGTATGATTCAACCTGACTAGTAAGGGTGCGCATTCCGTATCACATATACATACATACCCTTTTAAATTTGTGCTAATTACTTTTATATATATATACCCTATATACAGATATACAGCCTTGGGAGTCCTTAGTGGGCTGTGTTGGGCCAAAAAGCATTTCAGCTGCCCATTTAAAAGCACTGAATGAGCCAGGCTACATACCAGATGTGGTGAGCTATAAGTGTATCAATTAATTGCAGGTGTATTTCAGAATTTTATGATTTCTTTCAGGTTCTAACTAAAGTTAGGTAATGGATGCTCTCATGAGTATCACCTGCAAGGTATGCAATATATAATATATTATATTATACACTGCCATGCATAAGTTTAGACACCCATGCTAAAGTTGACTAAAAAGAGGAATAAAAAAATCATCTTTTGGAAATTGAACTTAATGCCTTAATTAAAAAAATGAGGAAAAATCCAACCTTTAAGGACACCAATTTTCTTTGTGAATGAATAATGTAACATAAATAAATAAATGTTCTTCCTTAAAATACAGGGTGCATAAGTCTGGACACCACTATGTTAAATTCCCATAGAGGCAGGCAGATTTTAATTTTTAAAGGCCAGTTATTTTATGAATCCTGATAAAGTTCCCTTGGCGTTTGGAATTAAAATAGCCCCACATCATCACATAGCCTTCACCATACCTAGAGATTGGCATGGTTTTATTTCAATTAGCCTAATAGCTGGTTTGATTTGCATTGAGAGATGATCTTATGGAAAGTACCCCATGCCAATCTCTAGGTATGGTACCGTACATACATTTTCAATGGAGGGACAGAAAGCTCTCGGACTAAATCTAAAATATCTTGAAGATGAACGGAGGTCTTACGGGCTTGGAACGACATGAGGGTGAGTCATTAATGACATAATTTTCATTTTTAACTAACCCTTTAAGGTTGTTAAATCTGACAATTAGCTTTTATGTTTGACATTTTGTTTATACAGAGGGTTCATCTCTTCAAAATGTTCCCAATTAATCGAGAACTAATTTAATCAGGGGTCTTTTATTTCTGTAAAATACCCTTATATTTGTGTTATATTAATAATTTTGTTAAATCAATATGCTCAGTGTAAAATAAGATTCTTACATCTTTAATATGTGGAATAATTAAAAATGTTTTATTTGATGAATGGTGTATGATTCCTTCTTATGAACACAAACAGAAACATACCACATGTCATCTAGCCACATTGCAATGGTACTGTAACGGTAATAATTAATAATAGATCTAAACATTGACGGAATCTCTTTTTTAGCACACAAAATACATTACATTGAAAACAGCTTTGAGGATTCTTCCGAAAACAGTATTGTTTTGAAATTAACATCAAGTTAAACAAAACATTTGGCCACACTAAAATAGCTCTTAATTTGAGCCCAAAATTCATACAAGATATTCGGCACCCAATCCTGTATTCACGTTTTCTTTCATTTTCTTACTCTTTTTGGGTTGTCTCTTTCTTATTTTAAACCCTCCTGAATTTGTGCCAGACATGCAGGTTTTCTTGGAAACCTTGGAAGTCTTTTTTCTGTTTTCTTTGCACTGCATGGGAAGAGTGGCTGTATCTTCCAAGCAGGCACCGGACGTCAATATGACGTTAGATTGACGTTGGACCCAAACGTTGGAAAAATCGGGTTGGCGTCAAAACCCAACGTCAGTCTGACGTCAATATCCAACGTCTGTCCAACGTTGGAAGTTGACGTCAATCTGACGTTTGGTTATGACGTCAACCCGATTTTCATTTTCAATCAAAATGCAACGTCTTTCCAACATAGGATATTGACGTCAGACTGACGTGGATTATGATGTCAACCCGATTTTCATTTTCAACCAAAATGCAACGTCTTTCCAACATTGGATATTGACGTCAGACTGATGTTGGGTTATGACGTCAACCCGATTTTCATTTTCAACCAAAATGCAACGTCTATCCAACGTTTGATGTAGACGTCAATCTAACGTTGTGTTATGATGTCAACCCGATTATCATTTTAAACCAAAATGCAATGTCTGTCCAACATTATAGTCCAAGTGACTACAGTGGCTTAATCTTAAGTTTATAAAGCGACGAGAATACTTTTTGTGTGCAAAAAAACAAAAATAACGACTTTATTTCACTATAAATTTCCTTCTCTCTGGGCCTCGACTCTTTTACGTAGTGTTTTTGCGCAGCGCGTCAGTGTTACACGTCACCACGTAGGCTCACTATTGGCCGACGCTGGTCATGTGTGTGACGCGCTACACAAAAACGCTACGTGAACTCACCCTAGGCCCAGAGAGAAGGAAATGGATAGTGGAATAAAGTCGTTATTTTTATTTTTTTTTAGCGCACAAAAAGTATTCTTGTCGCTTGATAAACTTAAGATTAAGCCACTGTAGTCACTTGGACTATATTAACGATCTCTTTAATAACTTTTCTGGGCCAGCAAGTTTCAGTCCCTTAGAAGGCTATGGAGGAGTGAGACAGCACTCAGATTTAATAAAAAATATCTTAATTTGTGTTCCGAGGATGAACGAAGGTCTTACGGGGTTGGAACAACATGAGGGTGAGTAATTACTGACAGAATTTTCATTTTTGGGTGAACTAACGCTTTAAAGAAATATATGGTTATTTTGTTGGTATGACATCGAACTTTTAGCAAAGCCAGGTTTTCGTTGTAAAATAAAAATCAACATAAAAAGAAACTTCATGTAACAACAAGATCAAACAGATGTCAAGATCCAATGCGAGATAAACCAAAAGTTTTTATCTTAAGACAAGAGCAAACAGAAAATTAACTTAAAAATCTTAGTGAAACTGGAATCCACAAATGATGTTTATTAGATAAATGACAAAGAAATTAAATGGATTATAAAATAACCTTTTATTTTATTTTTTTACATTATTTTAACAGAAGGATTTCAACAATATTCGTTAATATTTATCATTATCATTATTCTAAAATCGTACAAATGTTTTTCCTGCCACCTCCGCCCACCCTGTCTGGGGCATATTTTAAACATAAGGCGACCACCGCTCCAATGTTTGCCTCCGTCTCCTTTGAAGTCCTCTGGACACTCTCTGTAAGAAATATTAGAAAATTAAAATGTATGGGGAATATAGGATATGATGCACTACAGTAAGCATTAAAACAATAAATATTGCAAACAGTTGTAACGACACTGACAGTCTGTCCGGTCAGATGTTCTGAAGTAGCGAATCCTGATTGTTCTTCTACTTCATACATGTTCAAATTCAGAAAGCCCTAATTGACTGGCTTGGTGTCACAATAGCTACAAGTGTCTACAAGCAGGCCGCTGGTTAATGTTTTACGACGACTTGATGAAATCAACAACAGGCCCCTGTTGTTTCTCAAACTATCACGTGCTGCAAGGACAACCTGTTTGCTGTGTTTAACGTTTGTTATTTGTGAACCGAAGGCAAATTACAAGACTGGCTCCATTCAGAGACTAGGACTATCTGCTTCCCTCAGCAAAATTCTACGACGCCTCAGGCTGTTAAGTGAATTTGCCCACAGAACTACCTTTGTCTTTACCCTCACGTGGTATGCACACCACGAGATGCAACAGATGCCGACCTCACAGATACACACAGACACATATGGACTTCCACTAGTAAAATTTAATTTTACCAACTATTACAAATGTATAAAGAGTGTTCCGGGTGATTTGCATGTTCTCCAGCGTGATATTAGAATAATTGTGTTTTTCGAATCACCGTAGTATAATACTAAAATACCTCTGTTCAACATAAGGATGTATCTCTATGTTTCTATCTGTGTCACTATTCGTTCTTGGTCTTTTTTAATCCCCTTTGCACGACAAAGGAGATTTTTGATAAGAGACTGTGATAAACGTGATGGTTCCATGCGTTTTAATTCCCCAAGCATAATATCATATTTTGCCTCCTCGTGATTCCACACGAGGGTCGGGCTGCATTAACACACAAAGAGAATCTTCCCGCTCGAAAATCTCGGGAGATGATTCGCCCTCCCCGCAAAAGGGGCGGGGACGAGATTTCCTCAAAAGACAGAACTTCCCTTCTCTCTCTCTCGCTTCTCTCTCTCTCGCTTCTCCCTCCTTCGGAAAACTTTGGAAACCCAAGTCCGGACCGGCTTCGGCCTGCTTCTCTTCTTTTTTATTTCTTTGTATGTTTTCTATAGTCTAGTTTCAATTTCCTATTCACCTCTGTTCATTCACGAGCTGAATGAACTTAGCCTGAGTCATTCTCGGTAACATTACGTTCAAGTGAACCTTCTTCCCGCTACACAACTTCGGAAGAAACCTGGACACGCAGCTCCGCTCTAAAAGGGACCCACAGATCCCTTTTTCTCAGCTCCACAAAAGAGTGCCTCAAACTGAAAGTATCTGACATATTTTAAAGCTGAATCTAGGTGTCTCTCAAAAGGGTTCTTTGTCTGTAATAAGTTGCTAGTCTCTTCTTCAATTCTCTCTCTCATTCTCTCTCTCATCCTTTTCTGTCATTCTATCTTTCTCTAATTCTGATCATTTTATTCTCCCTCTCACTGTTATTCGTTATCTTGTATTGTTTAACTGTATTTTATGTACATAGACATATAATCTGTGTGTATTGTGTAGTTTGATATATTCGTAAGTTTTGCCAAATCCATTATATTCTTGATTGATTCTGTCTATATTTCCCACATTATGAGTCCCTGAAATGTTTGATCTAGCTACAGGCTTTACAATTTGATTATGGTTTAGTAACCTAAATTTATAAGGACAGGAGAATAGTTTTCATGGCCAGAAGTGATACAAGTGATAACTTTTATGAGAAGTTTATGAGAAGTTGATAAGTTAATCTTATGGTCGTTTGCGGGACAAACAACTGTTTGATAATTACATTAATTTCCATTAAAGGATATCAGGATAATTGATCTGAAGAACAGAATATTGATATTCAACTTATCTATTTTTCAGCTTCATTAATTTGAATGTAACTACAATATGCAATATATATTAATCATATTCCTGATTAATTATTAAAATTCCCTGTATATCATTTGAGCTAATGTGTTTACGTTACACAGTCTTAATGCTAGGGTAGGAAATTTCACAGAGGCTAGCAATAGCAAGCTAGCTTTGAAAGCATACGATCCCACCCTCCCTTCAGAGTGTCTCCAAAGCCATGCCTCCTCTGCAAAGAGCCAAGAGGAGAGACAGAGTTGGTGGAGGAAAGTGCTTTTAGATTACCTCATGTCTTATTCACTGGTGAGACAACAATAATAATGAATGTGAATAATGAAAATTTTTTGTGAATGAATAATGAATAATATTCACATGAATAGTGAATAATTTTTTTTTTTTACATTTTGTAATAATATAATGTCATAAGTTTTTTTTTTTTTTTTTAAATAAAACCTTTTTCACTTGTTGGTTCAAGAGGAACTGCTAATGTTTGCCATCTATTCTCACTTTCTCTGCGCAATGAACACGCTAATGTGATCCACTTCTTGATCTCATCCACCAGCTGAATTCAGAGGGTGAATCTGCTGAAAATGACCATCTTCTACAGAAACATCATGTCCATTGTGCTGGTCAAATATTCTCTGCACAACAACTTTGTGTCCTTTCCAATCATTTTTTACTTTAAAAGAGAGGTATGCTTTACACCCAACAGCTCTGTGACTTCTTTCATATACATTTCCAGATCTTCTGCAATGGAAAATATAATATCCTCTTCTTTTATCTTTTAAACTGGAGCAATTTGTGGTCCTGAATGATTTTGTGTGCTCTTTGTTAATTATTTCTGTGATAAAGTTCTCTTCTTAATCATCTGGTTTAAGAACATGCACCTTGAGTTAAATGTTTTTCTGTCTTATTTTTCTCCTTTCATCATTTTCCACAGACTTTTTAATAAACTCCTCCATCATGGAACATTTCTGAAATGTATACACACAAAAAATAATACTTAATTAATTTTCAATCAGCATCACCAAACACATTTACTAACTTTAAATGAGGAAACACTAACAAAGAGCTGATGAGTTTAAATATTTTTTTATTAAAGCTCTCCACATAAATGTAAAGGGATTGGTGATTCATTGCTTCTGAATAAATAATGGTCCTGAATCAACATGAGTGGATTTACCGCATATTGAACTGATTGTGAATTTACCCCACATCGAAATGATCATGATGGTCCTGGATCAACATTAGTGAATCTACCCCATATTGAACTGACCATGATGGTCCTCAATCAACATTACTGAATCTACCCCGTATTGAAATAGTCATGATGATTCTTTATCAACATCAGTGAATTTACCCCATATTGAAATGATCATGATGATCCTGGATCAACATTAGTGAATCTACCCCGTATTGAAATGATCATGATGGTCCTGGATCAACATTAGTGAATCTACCCTGTATTGAAAAGGTCATGATGGTCCTGGATCAACATTAGTGAATCTACCCCATATTGCAATGGTCATGATGGTCCTGGATCAACATTAGCGAATCTACCCCATATTGAAATGATCATGATGGTCCTGGATCAACATTAGCGAATCTACCCCGTATTGCAATGGTCATGATGGTCCTGGATCAACATTAGCGAATCTACCCCATATTGAAATGATCATGATGGTCCTGGATCAACATTAGCGAATCTACCCCGTATTGAAATGATCATTATGGTCCTGGATCAACATTAGCAAATCTACCCTTATATTGAAATGATCATGATGGTCCTGGATCAACATTAGCGAATCTACCCCATATTGAAATGGTCATGATGGTCCTGGATCAACATTAGTGAATCTACCCCATATTGAAATGGTCATGATGGTCCTGGATCAACAGTGAATCTACCCCGTATTGAAATGATCATGATGATCCTGGATCAACATTAGCGAATCTACCCCATATTGAAATGATCATGATGGTCCTGGATCAACATTAGCGAATCTACCCCATATTGAAATGATCATCATGGTCCTGGATCAACATTAGCGAATCTACCCCGTATTGAAATGGTCATGATGGTCCTGGATCAACATTAGCGAATCTACCCCGTATTGAAATGGTCATGATGGTCCTGGATCAACAGTGAATCTACCCCGTATTGAAATGATCATGATGATCCTGGATCAACATTAGCGAATCTACCCCATATTGAAATGATCATGATGGTCCTGGATCAACATTAGCGAATCTACCCCGTATTGAAATGGTCATCATGGTCCTGGATCAACATTAGCGAATCTACCCCGTATTGAAATGGTCATGATGGTCCTGGATCAACATTAGCGAATCTACCCCGTATTGAAATGGTCATGATGGTCCTGGATCAACATTAGCGAATCTACCCCGTATTGAAATGGTCATCATGGTCCTGGATCAACATTAGCGAATCTACCCCGTATTGAAATGATCATGATGGTCCTGGATCAACATTAGCGAATCTACCCCATATTGAAATGGTCATGATGGTCCTGGATCAACAGTGAATCTACCCCGTATTGAAATGGTCATGATGATCCTGGATCAACATTAGCGAATCTACCCCATATTGAAATGATCATCATGGTCCTGGATCAACATTAGTGAATCTACCCCATATTGAAATGGTCATGATGGTCCTGGATCAGCATTAGTGAATCTACCCCATATTGAAATGGTCATGGTGGTCCTGGATCAACATTACTGAATCTACCCCATATTGAAATGGTCTTGGTGGTCCTGGATCAACATTAGTGAATCTACCCCATATTGAAATGGTCATGGTGGTCCTGGATCAACATTAGTGAATCTACCCCATATTGAAATGGTCATGGTGGTCCTGGATCAACATTAGTGAATCTACCCCATATTGAAATGGTCATGATGGTCCTGGATCAACATTAGTGAATCTACCCCATATTGGAATGATCATGATGGTCCTGGATCAACATTAGTGAATCTACCCCATATTGAAATGGTCATGATGGTCCTGGATCAACATTAGTTGATCTACCCCGTATTGAAATGGTCATGATGGTCCTGGATCAACATTAGTGAATCTACCCCATATTGAAATGGTCATGATGGTCCTGGATCAACAGTGAATCTACCCCGTATTGAAATGATCATGATGATCCTGGATCAACATTAGCGAATCTACCCCATATTGAAATGATCATGATGGTCCTGGATCAACATTAGCGAATCTACCCCGTATTGAAATGGTCATGATGGTCCTGGATCAACATTAGCGAATCTACCCCGTATTGAAATGGTCATCATGGTCCTGGATCAACATTAGCGAATCTACCCCGTATTGAAATGATCATGATGGTCCTGGATCAACATTAGCGAATCTACCCCATATTGAAATGGTCATGATGGTCCTGGATCAACATTAGTGAATCTACCCCATATTGAAATGGTCATGATGGTCCTGGATCAACAGTGAATCTACCCCGTATTGAAATGATCATGATGGTCCTGGATCAACATTAGCGAATCTACCCCATATTGAAATGGTCATGATGGTCCTGGATCAACATTAGCGAATCTACCCCGTATTGAAATGGTCATCATGGTCCTGGATCAACATTAGCGAATCTACCCCGTATTGAAATGGTCATGATGA
Source organism: Abramis brama (assembly GCF_963993115.1). Lineage (NCBI taxonomy): Eukaryota > Metazoa > Chordata > Actinopteri > Cypriniformes > Leuciscidae > Abramis > Abramis brama. Next base: position 27,194,675 of record NC_139986.1, on the reverse strand, counting down.
TCCTGGATCAACAGTGAATCTACCCCGTATTGAAATGATCATGATGATCCTGGATCAACATTAGCGAATCTACCCCATATTGAAATGATCATGATGGTCCTTGATCAACATTAGCGAATCTACCCCGTATTGAAATGGTCATGATGGTCCTGGATCAACATTAGCGAATCTACCCCGTATTGAAATGGTCATCATGGTCCTGGATCAACATTAGCGAATCTACCCCGTATTGAAATGATCATGATGGTCCTGGATCAACATTAGCGAATCTACCCCATATTGAAATGGTCATGATGGTCCTGGATCAACATTAGTGAATCTACCCCATATTGAAATGGTCATGATGGTCCTGGATCAACATTAGTGAATCTACCCCGTATTGAAATGATCATGATGATCCTGGATCAACATTAGCGAATCTACCCCATATTGAAATGATCATGATGGTCCTGGATCAACATTAGCGAATCTACCCCATATTGAAATGGTCATGATGGTCCTGGATCAACATTATAGTGAATCTACCCCATATTGAAATGGTCATGATGGTCCTGGATCAACATTAGCAAATCTACCCCGTATTGAAATGGTCATCATGGTCCTGGATCAACATTAGTGAATCTACCCCGTATTGAAATGGTCATGATGGTCCTGGATCAACATTAGTGAATCTACCCCATATTGAAATGGTCATGATGGTCCTGGATCAACAGTGAATCTACCCCGTATTGAAATGATCATGATGATCCTGGATCAACATTAGCGAATCTACCCCATATTGAAGTTATCATGATGGTCCTGGATCAACATTAGCGAATCTACCCCGTATTGAAATGGTCATGATGGTCCTGGATCAACATTAGCGAATCTACCCCGTATTGAAATGGTCATCATGGTCCTGGATCAACATTAGCGAATCTACCCCGTATTGAAATGATCATGATGGTCCTGGATCAACATTAGCGAATCTACCCCATATTGAAATGGTCATGATGGTCCTGGATCAACATTAGTGAATCTAGCCCGTATTGAAATGGTCATGATGGTCCTGGATCAACAGTGAATCTACCCCGTATTGAAATGGTCATCATGGTCCTGGATCAACATTAGTGAATCTACCCCGTATTGAAATGATCATGATGATCCTGGATCAACATTAGCGAATCTACCCCATATTGAAATGGTCATGATGGTCCTGGATCAACATTAGTGAATCTAGCCCGTATTGAAATGGTCATGATGGTCCTGGATCAACAGTGAATCTACCCCGTATTGAAATGGTCATCATGGTCCTGGATCAACATTAGTGAATCTACCCCGTATTGAAATGATCATGATGATCCTGGATCAACATTAGCGAAATTACCCCGTATTGAAATGGTCATGATGGTCCTGGATCAACATTAGCGAATCTACCCCGTATTGAAATGATCATGATGGTCCTGGATCAACAGTGAATCTACCCCGTATTGAACTGATCATGATGGTCCTGGATCAACATTAGCGAATCTACCCCGTATTGAAATGGTCATGATGGTCCTGGATCAACATTAGCGAATCTACCCCGTATTGAAATGATCATGATGGTCCTGGATCAACATTAGCGAATCTACCCCGTATTGAAATGGTCATGATGGTCCTGGATCAACATTAGCGAATCTACCCCATATTGAAATGGTCATGATGGTCCTGGATCAACATTAGTGAATCTAGCCCGTATTGAAATGGTCATGATGGTCCTGGATCAACAGTGAATCTACCCCGTATTTAAATGGTCATCATGGTCCTGGATCAACATTAGCGAATCTACCCCGTATTGAAATGGTCATGATGGACCTGGATCAACATTAGTGAATCTACCCCGTATTGAAATGATCATGATGATCCTGGATCAACATTAGCGAATCTACCCCATATTGAAATGGTCATGATGGTCCTGGATCAACATTAGTGAATCTAGCCCGTATTGAAATGGTCATGATGGTCCTGGATCAACAGTGAATCTACCCCGTATTGAAATGGTCATCATGGTCCTGGATCAACATTAGTGAATCTACCCCGTATTGAAATGATCATGATGATCCTGGATCAACATTAGCGAAATTACCCCGTATTGAAATGGTCATGATGGTCCTGGATCAACAGTGAATCTACCCCATATTGAAATGATCATGATGGTCCTGGATCAACATTAGTGAATCTACCCCATATTGAAATGATCATGATGGTCCTGGATCAACAGTGAATCTACCCCATATTGAAATGATCATGATGGACCTGGATCAACAGTGAATCTACCCCATACTGAAATGATCATGATGGTCCTGGATCAACATTAGTGAATCTACCCCGTATTGAAATGGTCATCATGGTCCTGGATCAACATTAGCGAATCTACCCCGTATTGAAATGATCATGATGGTCCTGGATCAACAGTGAATCTACCCCGTATTGAAATGGTCATGATGGTCCTGGATCAACAGTGAATCTACCCCGTATTTAAATGGTCATCATGGTCCTGGATCAACATTAGCGAATCTACCCCGTATTGAAATGGTCATGATGGACCTGGATCAACATTAGTGAATCTACCCCGTATTGAAATGATCATGATGATCCTGGATCAACATTAGCGAATCTACCCCATATTGAAATGGTCATGATGGTCCTGGATCAACATTAGTGAATCTAGCCCGTATTGAAATGGTCATGATGGTCCTGGATCAACAGTGAATCTACCCCGTATTGAAATGGTCATCATGGTCCTGGATCAACATTAGTGAATCTACCCCGTATTGAAATGATCATGATGATCCTGGATCAACATTAGCGAAATTACCCCGTATTGAAATGGTCATGATGGTCCTGGATCAACAGTGAATCTACCCCATATTGAAATGATCATGATGGTCCTGGATCAACATTAGTGAATCTACCCCATATTGAAATGATCATGATGGTCCTGGATCAACAGTGAATCTACCCCATATTGAAATGATCATGATGGACCTGGATCAACAGTGAATCTACCCCATACTGAAATGATCATGATGGTCCTGGATCAACATTAGTGAATCTACCCCGTATTGAAATGGTCATCATGGTCCTGGATCAACATTAGCGAATCTACCCCGTATTGAAATGGTCATGATGATCCTGGATCAACATTAGCGAATCTACCCCGTATTGAAATGGTCATGATGGTCCTGGATCAACATTAGTGAATCTACCCCATATTGAAATGATCATGATGGTCTTGGATAAACATTAGCGAATCTACCCCATATTGAAATTATGACGATAACAATTATCAAAATATTGATTACAATCAGATTCAAAAAGCAATTATTCTACTGTTTTTTTAAATGTCATATACTTTTTGCACACTTTATTCAGACTAAAATCATAGTAATCTGTTTTAAAGACCTGGAATTTATTGAAATTTCTAAACATTATTATAACATTTTATTAAATATTAAATGTGTATTTGTGTGTAAAGGTATGAGAGAAAGAAGACTTTTAGGGGTTGTGGAGTAAAGCTTAGCTATTAGCTAAACGGCTCATGGCTGTTGCATGAATGTTCACGGTTGCATTACATTATGCCATTTAAGTGTTCTATTTCAGGATTTTTTAGTGAATAAATACATTTACAAAGTCAGATTTTTAGTTGCAGAGAGGGTCAAAGAAAGAGGACAGACAAAATAACTTACCTTTTGTCAGTCAGCCTGAGGCAAGAGAGGAGGGAAGGTTCAAAATGGACCGTTTGGATTTGGTCGGCACACACTGATGACATCAGAGGCTTGTGATTGGTTGATTAAATGTTGATCCAGGATCAACAAAATTTGTTGATCCAGGAACACATCTTACTTGGCAAAATCACGGTGACCGTGTAACGAGACCCTTATGTCACGATCCTGAACTCACAATACCATATTATTGCGATACTCCATCAAAATGGTAAATTTGGTTTAACATTGTGTGTGTAAATGAATAGGCTTGGACTTGGTGCTGATAACCCAATGCAGGACAATAGAGACACCAGAATAACAATATTCATGATTCTGAAGCTGAAAATACAGAATTATTTCAGACGAATATGCTTGATGTCTCTGACTAGATATATCTAAAATAATGTAGGCCACTTTTTACTGGTAACATCAGACATTTGGCATTATCAGGACCCACAAATATTCCCCCATTGCATTATTATACATTATATTTAACATTATATACAGTAGTTTAATGTAGTAGTGACACGAAAACCCTGTAAACTTCCTAAACTTTCATTTTGGGTGAATAATACGATACATATTGTCACTATCCACTGTAATTATTGTTCCACCCCTAATTACAATCAATCAAAAGCCGCTGAAACTTTAGTGCAGGACTTTGAAGGAACGACACACTGATCAATGATGCAGTCCAACACAAATGTGCGCTTGCGTTCAGATGAAGCTTTATTGAATGAACAGCAATGGCAGCACATTGACAGACTGCTTCAGTATTGAGCTGTAAATCACGTGACGCTCAGATACGCTGGTCTTCACTGGAGAAACATCAGCACTCGGAGCTCTTGAGGAACGAGGCCTCGTGAGCAGCTCCGGCATGTGTTCCTCTGCAGACGAAGCGCTCTGCGGCTTCCCAGCGTGCTTTGCTGAGGCTCAGGACGCTGCTGCGACTGTAGAGACCGTCCCGCTCGCTCTCTGCGCTGGTCTGAACCCCCTCGGTGACCTCTGACCCGTCCAGCGTCCAGCTCACCGTCGCCCCCTGTGGAGAGTAAGAGCTGAGCAGGCAGAGCAGAGCGGAGGAGTCTCCAGAGATCAGCAGAGAAGAGGGAGACAGCAGAGACACGGAGGGAGACACGGAGGGACCCGCTGGACACAAACACACACACACACACACACACACACTGATATGAGACTCAACATCAGGATTATTGAACAGTCTCATCATCTCTAAATGTCTCTTAATGCATGAAAACTATTAAATCTAAATAAATAATATAATCAGAAAGACTCTGTACTGATCTTTACACATCTTAACTGGGAGTCTCTAAATGATCATGTGTTTCTCAAAGCATTTTAATAAGTGTTGATGACCTGTGACCTCTGGAATGACCTTTGCCCTCTCATGGAGTTCACAGTGAAATACTTGTTTCTTTTAGTGATGAAACTGTCATTTGATTGATCAGAAAGTCTGAACTCTGAACCAGAGACTCGTGCAGAATAAAGAAGAAATGATTTCTAAACTCCTACAGAAGTGAAAACACACTCCACTGGATCATGAGAATAAAACACATTAAAGGCCACAAAACTGGATCAGTTTCTTCTGCATGTGTTCATTTTCATGTGTGTTTTCCTCCAGCTGGTTTTTGCTCAGAGAGTCACTTTGCATCGGCACGTGTTTCAGCTCTCCGAGTGTTTATAGCCTTCAGACTCACACACTCTATAACACACTGCTGTTTACCACGGTACAAACCCAACACACACCATGAATCTCTTCAGCAGCTTCATCTGGATTCTGACCGCTTTTATTCCAGGTAACAGAAGTCAAAGCTTGTCATTTCTGAGTCTTTAATGTTCATGTCATTTGATGAAACTCATATAATGTTGTTGTCAACAGCGTCCAGAGGAATCACTGTGACTCAGCCTGAAGTTGTGAATGTTTCTGAAGGACAAATCGCCACTATAGACTGTAAAACTGATGCTGGGATAAATGGCTGGGGTTTAGCTTGATATCAGCAGAAACACGGAGAAGCTCCTAAACTCATCATTTATTCTGCAGATGTGCTTAATGATAACAGTCTCAGTCGATTCAGTGGGAAAGGAAGATCTGGAGGAACTGATTTCACTCTGACCATCAGTGGAGTCCAGACTGAAGATGCTGGACATTATTACTGTATGAGCCGCCACAGGATCAACAGTGATTATGTGTTCACACAGTGATAAAGAGTCGTACAAAAACCTCCGTCAGTCAGAGTCACAGTGACTGAACTGAAACTGCAGCTGCTCAAAGGAGGATCTGAAATAACATCGTCACATTTGCATCTGAAATAAAACCATCTAAATTAATCTGACACTCTTAATAATTATAGAGTTCAGAAAGAGATTTTGTGACACATTTGAGATCTGAGTGATTTCAGTTTGCCCTAGTTGCCTCCTTTTATTAATAATAGACTTTAATTTTTATAATAGTCATGGTTATTTCATCTGACCATCCTAACATGTAATTTGTTTACTATTAAATTCTGCAGACAGTAAGAGTTTTATATTAGCTTGCAGTTTTAATTATAACCTTGATCAACAGTTCAGTTTAGACACGCCTCTCCCTCCTCCTCTGCACCAATCAGACGCCTCTGATAAGAAAGAGTAAGAGAATAATTTAAATTTTTTGTGTTTTTAACTGATTTTTAATTTAACATATATTCACAAAACTATGAGAAGGTATAAACTGTCAGCTGACGATAACATGACCTGATAAACCTCAGTGTAAACTGATGAATATGAACAAACCTGTTAAAATAGTGAGAAACTGGAAAAGGATAAACTATTTCAGCAGGAATTACAGAAACCTGGAGAAACTCCTGAACTCCTGATTTATTATACAAACCTCCTCAACAGTGAAACTGAGCGAGTTAAACTCATATTTCATCATCAGGAGTGATTGTGTTTCTCAATAGAGCAGATGTTCATCGTTTTTAAGAGTTTGATTATCCTGTAATACCAAGAACACTTAAAATAACTATTACGCATAAAAACATGTAGAAAATGTTTTCTTTTGAATTTTTAAATGTAGATTTGGTGTTTAATGAACAAAATGTGGTTTTGGGCAGAAAATTAACTAGTTGGTAATTGTGTGATGTAGGTGTGTTACTGTGTTAAGAGTTTAGAAAAAGTACTGTAAGTATTGGTAAACACTTGTTAGTAATTGTAAAAAACTGTAATTCAGTGAATAAGTGGAGCGATACTCAGAGCTGGAGTCGAGTCTCGTGACAGAAGCAGATCCTCCATCATCACACACAGATGTGTTTAACCTGCAGCTTTAGTGCTGGATTTTACAGAGACTCTTTCTGCAAGTTTCATCGTTACGCGACAAGAGACTGAATTGAGTGTAGAGCTGCTCCTTCATACTCAACTACTCTTTAGTTGACTAGAAGAGGCTTAGTCGACCAAAAATTGTATTCGCCGGTTAGTCGCTGAAAATACCCTGTGCGGGACAGATTGTTAATGGCGGTTCTTTGTGGTAATTATTACAGTGTGTCAGGCAGGAAACCCAATCCTTTCTTCCATCGACCTTAAATATTTCTTATCATTTGAAACATGTCAGTAGTAGCAATTGTACATGGCTGCTCGCTCTAACGTTAACCTAGATAAATGTGCGCTATTATTAGGCGCATCTCCAGTGTGTGTGTGGAGTGAGGAAGCTGAAGTATAGCGCTTTACTGACATGGAGGCGCCGGCACAATTACTTGCATTGTTTCCTGATAACAGCTGAAACAACTTCAAATACTTCATCATTTTTGGTCATTCAGATAAGAGTAACACATCATTTGAAACTAAATTGTCTACTTTTATTTGTGTAAACTCATAATAACAAGAAAATTGAAGGAAACAAACAGGAAGTGTTTTCTGCCGTCTCGTTCTCTGTGAACTGCAGCGTGTCAAAAAAATAAACTAAAACTCAGTGTATACTTGCCTCACAAACATGAGAAATATATCTATAGAAAGCTTGAAATGTCAAGCGATTGTCAACCAATTCAAGTGGAAAACAAATATTCTCAGAATATGTAATCCGTATGAAATCCGCACTGTGGAGATCACGAGCATCATCGACTTAATCTCTGCAGCCGACAACACAGAAAACATTATCAATAAACTATTCAAATGTTTAGACAGTCTTCTTGCAGTTTTTTCAGGACACATTCATAATCATTACTTTTGCTGGTGCGCTGTGGCGAGCTTTATGCGTGCGCTTGAGCACTGATTAGGCGATGTATTATATATCGACAATTAAAGGCTCATTAAATTGATTTATATGGCTTATTAAAAGACACATGCGATTAATCGGCTAATGAAATGAACAACTACTAGTCGACTTGAAAAACCTTTAGTCGAGGGAATCTCTACTTGAGAGAGTCAATGGATGCGTCCCGATTCAGAGTCTGGATCCCTCGAAGGCCGTGAAGGGCGGACCGAGTGTGACCGAATGTCAAAATTTGAACTGCTTTAAAGTTTTGTTTTATTTTTACATTTATCATTAGATATTTGAGTATGTTGAAACCCAATACTTTTAAAAATAGTGAATACGTTTTCACAATACGTTTAAAAGTGTAATTCGGCAATTTCTTAAAAAAAAAATCACCTTTTTGTCTACTCTTTTCAGACTGTTTTTCGCCTCTATAGCAGTGAAGTATGATTTCAGATACAGAGATTAACTTTACCATCCGATTTAAAACACCGATTCATTCAGGAACTATTGTGTTTCTCATTTGGCCGAACAGAAACAGACAAAGGAACTGGCAATATAAATGACTAAAATGTAAAATACTCAATAATGGATTCTTGTTCATTAAGCTGTTGTATAAAAGCAATATCACACTCGCTATCGTCATGCTGGTCTGATATTCGGACTAAACAGCGCTCTTGCTCGTCTGATGTTGCTTTATATCAGTAAAGGATCATATTAATCATGAGGCCATTATAACTGTGTCATGAATGTTTTTCTTGACCTCAACTACAGTGGTACAAATTTAATTTGTCATTAAAATGTTACAATGGCTTCATGACAGCCAATGTCAAAACCAACCATATGACAGTTTAATGAAATGTTAACCCATAAAGCTAAGTTTGATAATTAATCTGCTATGTCATGTTTATGACATATTTATGACAATTTATGTTGTCTTGGTAATGTCAAGTTGTCTCAGGTGTCAAGTCAAGTCAAGTCAAGTTTATTTATATAGCGCTTTTCACAAAACAGATTGTATCAAAGCAGCTTCACAGTATTAAATTAAAATAATACAACAATGTTTGTTTCTAGTGGAAAACGTCCATGTTTGGTAATGCTGATCAATAGTATTGTTGATTGATTAATTAAATGTGAGGACAGTGAAACCAAGGGGGGTTGAAGGACCATTGTATTTCTAAAAAGAGCTAGCTCGATCTGGATTTACGGGGTGGGGGTGTGTGGAAAATTACAGAAGGTATAAAGGACTGTCTGTTTCCTGTGTGATCAGGTCTTTTGCTCTGATCACCGGGTGGCTGCGGTGAATGTGACCAAGCCTCTTAAAGAGAATAAAACTTCTTCTCTTTAATACAATTTGACTCTGAAATGTTTCTTACGCCTTGATGCTGTTTGTTTGTTAATTATTGTTTTTGCCACAACAACTATGACTGGATTATACTTGTAAATAAACTGCGTTTGGATCCTCACTCTCTGAATGCTGTGTTTCCACCGTCAAATCATTACAACAGAAACTCACTGACTTCCCCTGCTTTATGAAGCTCATCATCACTGAATTACTGAATTTATTAAAGTGAACATGTTTATATCATGTGTGACTCTCAATCAAACTCAGTTATTCAGTGACTGACAGAGACTCGTGTGTGTGATGATCCTCATGTCTGTTCATAAACTGCAGGAACACACATGGATTTAGTGTTTAAAAATTTGGGGATTCATTTCACTCCAACTACAATAAAAATATTCTCAAAGTCTATATAATCCATTGAATAAAACTATTGTTTTTTAAGACAACCTACGGCCAGTGCTGCAAAGTTTCTGAAGTGAAATTACATATAAATGCTGGATTCACTCCGCATGGATGTGACATGTTACAATAATAACACATTAAAGAAATGTAAAGGCAGACTAATAGATTAATAGAAAAATACTTGTAGCAAAGTATATTTTATATATATATATATATTCCAATTATTGGTAAAAGTGATGACATGTAAATAATGTTAAATGTCTCACTGTTGCTCAAGTTTAAATCTGCACTTTACTATAGAAAACCTTCAGTGATTTGAGTCTGGATCCGGATCTGTATTCAGATTAATACTGAAGTTGGTCTAGATGTATTCAGAACTGAACTGAATTATAGCATTTTTAACATTTTGTATAAGATCAAATATTATGAAAAACATTAATTTTTACTCTGTTCTCACTTCAGTGATTGTGTTTTGTGTCTGTTAATGAGTGACTGTCTTCAGGTAAATGATGTGGAGTGTGTTTGCATATTGATCAGATCTTCAGTGTGTGAGAGTGTTTATAGTGCTGTGAGTTTAACACTTCATCACTGACACACACAACAATCTTCATCAACATGACCTTCATCATCATCTTCATCTGGACTCTCACAGCGTTTTCTCAAGGTTTGTGGAGCACAAGTTTGATATTAATTCATTTCTTCAAGTGTATTGTCAAAGTTTTGAGTGTATTTTCTTCTTGTTGTGTTTCAGAGTGTAGAGGACAGATCACCGTCACTCAGAGTCCCTCAATAACAGCAGAACAACCAGGAGGAACTGTGAATATCAAATGTAAAACCAGCAGAGATGTGTACAGATGGAGTAGTAGTGGGGATGAAGGTTTATTCTGGTACTCACAGAAACCTGGAGAAGCTCCTAAACTCCTGATTTATTATGTAAAAACCCTCCAGTCAGGAACTCCATCTAGATTCAGTGGCAGTGGATCTAACAGTGATTTCACTCTGACCATCAGTGGAGTCCAGACTGAAGATGCTGGACATTATTACTGTCAGAGTGAACACTTGATCAGCAGTAACTGGGTGTTCACACAGTGATAAAGAGTCGTACAAAAACCTCCGTCAGTCAGAGTCACAGTGACTGAACTGAAACTGCAGCTGCTCAAACACTCACACACACACACACACACACACACACACACACACACACACACTAAGAAAAGCAATATGATCTTATAATAAGCAATACTATTAATATATTATACAGTAATAATATAAAAGTTTGAGCTTGGTCAGTATATGACAGCTTTGATCATGATTTTTCATAAGTCATTTTTCTCCTGTTATTTTCAGTCACGTTTGATCTTCACTTAGTGGATATTTTTCAATCTTTCACCATATTTTAGTTTTTCTGCATTTATGATTTATCCTCATTCTTCTTTCTAAACTGAATCACTGCATCATAAAGATGTTCTGCTTGATCAGTTTAATAATCTATCGATTTTAAGTTCATCCTTCATATATTAACAGCATCACAAAACACTCTCAATTTCAGAGCAGATGAACATTTATATATTTTTTTCAGTCCACCATCCAAAAATAATAATAATTTCCTTTATATTTATTGTGTAATTTAACAGTGCTGTATATAACAGCTTTTTCAAACATTGGATCAATATCAATTTCATACCGATGTTTTTTGAGTGCAATTTAACACATCCATGTATAGTGGAAATTTGTTTATAGTTAATTTTTAATATTAAAGGTTGAAGTTTGTTCATGTGTGAATATAGTGTGGGTTGTGATGAGCCAACATGTAACTCATAAAGATGAAATCTTATTAACAAACTGACTAATGAATCCATAAGCACAGGAGAAACTGTTCCAGTTCAGAGAGTTTCAGTTGTAAATCTCATTTGCATTGTCAGGTTTAGTGATTGTGATGGTCTCAGAATAGAGCAGCTCGTCTCCAGTGACCATGTTCAAACCCCAAGAGCTTCATTTCACATTTACTGCTGAATGCAGCTGTTCTCAACTATTACAATCAATCAAAAGCCGCTGAAACTTTAGTGCAGGACTTTGAAGGAACGACACACTGATCAATGATGCAGTCCAACACAAATGTGCGCTTGCGTTCAGATGAAGCTTTATTGAATGAACAGCAATGGCAGCACATTGACAGACTGCTTCAGTATTGAGCTGTAAATCACGTGACGCTCAGATACGCTGGTCTTCACTGGAGAAACATCAGCACTCGGAGCTCTTGAGGAACGAGGCCTCGTGAGCAGCTCCGGCATGTGTTCCTCTGCAGACGAAGCGCTCTGCGGCTTCCCAGCGTGCTTTTCTGAGGCTCAGGACGCTGCTGCGACTGTAGAGACCGTCCCGCTCGCTCTCTGCGCTGGTCTGAACTCCCTCGGTGACCTCTGACCCGTCCAGCGTCCAGCTCACCGTCGCCCCCTGTGGAGAGTAAGAGCTGAGCAGGCAGAGCAGAGTGGAGGAGTCTCCAGAGATCAGCAGAGAAGAGGGAGACAGCAGAGACACGGAGGGAGACACGGAGGGACCCGCTGAACACACACACACACACACACAAACCTCAATTATTCAGATGGTAATGCAATAAAAATCACAATCATGTCATCATTTCACTGTAATTCCACATTGCTCCAATTATTCATATACCATATACACACTAGAGTTAAATTTGAAAATATTCTCCATTAGCTAAATTATTATTTACTATTAAGAAATGTACACTGTAAAAAAAAATATTGTAACTGCTTTAAGACTAAAAATGCTACAGTAAAAACTTGTTAAATGGTTAACGGTAAGTTCCCTTATACGGTGAAAAACTGTAATAAATCTAACAGGACATTTCATTAAAATATAGTTAAATTGAAAGTTTTTGATAGTAAAAAAGAACAAGTCTGGGGATCACGACTGCCTTTTTACTGTAAATTTTTACAGTGTATCAATTATAAAATATGTAAAAATATAAATCAGTTCTCTGAAGGAAAATATATGCTAATTTGTTCTTTTCTGAATTAAGTAAAATGTTTAAACATCTCCATCTATTGTAAATTGATCATTTTATTGGGATTATTTATTATAAGATTTAGTAAACTAATTTATTATGTCAATATAATGGTTTGTATTTTGAAAATATTAGGCTAATATAAACATTGTTATAAAATAAACGTTATACACTCAAAAACATTAAGCCTTTTTAAGATTCACAAATTTCAGTACAATTCCATTAAATTGAATAGAATAATCCTTACATATTATTTATACAATTAATTAATCATTTTAAAAGTGTATTAAAATAGTTTATGTGATTCGTATTTATAAATATAAAAAAATGAAAATATGTTTTTTTTTAAACTGATTTAAAATTCTTAATATTAATAATATGTAAAGATTACATTTACAATTACGATTATGATTACAAGGATTATTCATTTCAGTTTGATGGAATTTTACTATACAATTGAAATTTGTGAATAAAATGTGAAATATAAGTAAAGGTTATCAATAATACATTTTTGTAATATAACCTTAATTACGAATACTGTTGCCAAATGTTCTTAAAAAACCTTAAACCTGCTTTTAAACACACACATCATATGTTTTTATTAAGTTATTGAAGAAAGACTTACTTCTGATCACCAGTTCAGTTCCTCCGCCGAAAGTGTACCACAGTGTTTCATTCTAGTGAAAGAGTTGTACAAAAACCTCCGTCACACTCAAACAAACACACACTCCAGCAGAGAAAGAGACGGACGACACACACACACACACACACACACACACACACACACACACACACACACACACACACACACACACACTGATATGAGACTCAACTGCAGATCTTCTCAACATCAAACATGATTGATCAAAAAAGAGCCACAAAATCTTCATCTAAAAAATAGTCCAAAGAATTAATCTTAAAAATAAATACTTGATATTGAATGAAGGCTGAAATCCTTTGTTTCATAATCAGTCCCGAAATACATTCGTCACATTTACAAACACATGTGATTTAAACTCTGCTAATTCTATTGACCTGCTTTATAATGAAATCTTCAGCCAGATTTAGATGGTCATTCTCTATTGGATGACCTTTGACCTGTTATACAGTATCATGGATGATATAAATCTGCAGCTCAGGCATTAAATTCTCTCAGCATCAAAGTCTGAATGAAACTGATCATTAAAACAGTGTTTAGAGCGAGAAGATCGACCCAAAATAACATGAAGTAAATCATGAGTTTCTGTTTCTGAAAATGATACACAGAAGTTTATTAGCGAAGACACTAAAAGACAAAACAGTGTTTCTTCTGTCTTCAGGGAAATGATGTGGAGTGTGTTTGCATATTGATCAGATCTTCAGTGTGTGAGAGTGTTTATAGTGCTGTGAGTTTAACACTTCATCACTGACACACACAACAATCTTCATCAACATGACCTTCATCATCATCTTCATCTGGACTCTCACAGCGTTTGCTCAAGGTTTGTGGAGCACAAGTTTGATATTAATTCATTTCTTCAAGTATATTGTCAAAGTTTTGAGTGTATTTTCTTCTTGTTGTGTTTCAGAGTGTAGAGGACAGATCACCGTCACTCAGAGTCCCTCAATAACAGCAGAACAACCAGGAGGAACTGTGAATATCAAATGTAAAACCAGCATTGATGTGTACCTTAGTGGGAGTGTGTACTTATTCAGCTGGTACTTAGTGGGGATGAAGGTTTATTCTGGTACTCACAGAAACCTGGAGAAGCTCCTAAACTCCTGATTCATTATGTAAAAAAACTTGAGTCAGGAACTCCATCTAGATTCAGTGGCCGTGGATATAACAGTGATTTCACTCTGACCATCAGTGGAGTCCGGACTGAAGATGCTGGACATTATTACTGTAAGAGTTATCACTACATCAACAGTAAAGATGTGTTCACACAGTGATAAAGAGTCGTACAAAAACCTCCGTCAGTCAGAGTCACAGTGACTGAACTGAAACTGCAGCTGCTCAAAGGAGGATCTGAAATAACATCATCACACTTGCATCTGAAATAAAACCATCTAAATTAAACTCTTTATTAGATTATAGAGGTCAGAAATAAAAGCATACGTTGAGAGAAACAACTAGACAAAGTCCACCAGTGTCCCTGCCCTTACAGAACAAAACTATATGGGAATATACTGCAAAATATTATGCAATAATATATTGCGATATATTACATAATACATTTCCATATATGGGAAACTAGTGCTTATATTTTTCAATATACTGCAATATATGCACTGACCATGGCTATATATTAATAAATATGAAATATTATTAATTATTGTGTACATATATTGCACATACATGTATATATTGTAACATAGCCTATTAACACAATTATTCTGTATATGTTCAAATATACTGTTAAACCATATAATATATTGATCATTCATATATGGGAAATATATTTTCTTTTCATAAGGGTGAGTCTCAGTGGTATTTGTTTTAAATTTCCTCATATTCATACTCTTTATGGAGAATATAAATATGGTGGAAACTGACGGACTGACTGATCTCTGCACAGCTTTGAGATTTTGTGCTCTTCTAGATCAGTGATATGACTGAGATCTATATCAGCCGATCGCCATATTGGATCTGTCAAATACAGTCAAGAGCAAGTTAACTGTCGACTGCATCTGAAGCCTTTTAATAAAGTTTCATGAGAACTAGTGAATATAATCACTGTGGGACGTCGATTAAAAAGCACAAAGTTCCATTAGTTGCTTTTATTTGAGACTCAACATGTGGATCAAGATGTGGTTATACTGTAAGAAACAACAATACTGACAAATTACAAGTATAAAAACATCACACACTGATCAATCTCTTTATAAACTACAGGCAGGTTCTGCTCCTTATCAATCAGTCAGTACAGTCTCAACTTACACTGATAAACACACACAGTCCTGTATGAACACACACCAGTGAAGGCCAGCGCTGCTCTTAGACCTCGACTCTCATCCTGATGATCCAGCAGTTCATCCGCTCGAAGAAGAGGATCACTGACAGATGATGAAGATAATCACTGACCTCTACTGGCTCATTCCCTTCAGAACAACCTTATTCACATGAAGATCTATATCTGCAGTAGACATTAGCTGATATTTTCACAGCATTTAGTTGATCATTAATAAGATAATTCTGCATATGGATATTGCTTATTGAGTTCTACATATAAACACATAGCAGCGCATTCTCACCTCTGAAAGGTTTTCCTCAGTGGGTTTTACAGCAATATGCTGCACAATGCATTGATATTTTAGATGAAAATGCATTGATTTGTTAGTGTGAGTGATGGACAGCGTCATGATATTGGAAACTGGAATTTCTTACCATATTATTTTAATGTAGGCTACTTAAATGATGAAAACACTGGTTTCATAGAAAATAGTGTATTTCTGCATTGATCAATAAGTCGGATACATATCTAAGCCTCTCCCTCCTTTTGAGCGCTGGAATTATTACTTTGTTTATACATTTATTTATGATTTCACTTTTCTAACTTTAGTTAGAGTGTAATGTTGCTGTTTGAGCATAAACACCTGCAAAGTTACTGTTACGAACTGCTCCGAGACAAGAAGGTTGAGGATCCAAATGCAGTTTATTAGAGTAATCCAAAATCCAGGCAAGGGTCATACACAGGCAGTCCATACAAACACACAAATCCAGAGGGTTCTCTGAAAATACATTTCAGAGAAAGTTTTTCTCAATCTTTTCCACTGGCTGAATTGTATTTTTAATTGATTTGTATTTTTAATGGAAACAGATAGGCCTTGGGCATTATTTGCATGAAACTATTTTCTCAGACAATCTGGTATTATCATGATAAGCATGGTATTATCTCTGTGGTTAAAACATTAAAACACAGCACGCCACAGGAGAAGTGTTAAAAAACAACGCATCCACAACAAATATTTCTATTGATTGCATATAAAAAATGTTGTAACTTCTCAGTAATGATTTAATGTTTAAGTGTTTAACTCCATTAATTTGAATGGCATATTTCATCTAAATGTTTATATCAGAAGTAAAACATATGTTAAATCATTATTTTATTTATTTAAACTGTTATTTGCGTCAGTTTCACTAAACGGCCCAACACACTCGCAGGCGCGGACATTTAAGAAGGGATGGATATTTGCTTCAAGTGATAGGCTTGGTGAGTGAAATTATATTTTGTATTATCTTTCTGTATATGTCTTTAAAATTTTCTGTCTAAAAGTGGCCAAAAAGACATTTAACTCCAGCTCACCATCGGTGTCGCCAAACTGCTCCGTCTCCAAACCGTTTGTACGCATGGGTCAGAGTTTGCGTGCAGGTGCGCAAATTTTCCCGTCAAGTTTGTTTTTATAAATCACAACTTATGCGTTGGAAGTGGCATACGCCTCTTTCAGGGCCTGTTTTGTGCGTATGCAACAGTTATAAATGAGGCCCCAGGTCACAGGCAGATATCAAGAAACAGGAACATAGACAACAGAGGAAACGCTCAGAAAAGCAGTGTAACAACATACAAAGCTTTGCAGTGAGTGAAAGGATGAACCAGGCTTATATGGGGTGAGCTGAACAAGATAATGAGACACAGGTGGATGCGATCAGGGATGATGAGTCCGGGCAGTGAGTTGTGGGAAATGTAGTTGTGAGTGAATCATGATAGTCTGATGTGGAGTGCCCTCTGGTGTCTCTCAAGGGCACTCCAGCTAATGACCGTTACAGTTACAAACCTCACATTTTCATTTAAAGAAATTGCTTTTTACAGACTTCAACAAACGGCTGGTTTGAACATAAACGTTTTTGACATTTTTGGAACTGCTAACACACACACAAACACCAGCTCTTGAAGCTCCGCCCCCTGTGCCGGGAGCAGCAGCTCATTTGCAACGGTGCGTTTTTGCTCACCTTCAAAAAGTGACGATTTTAACATGCTATATAAAAATATCTGTGGGGTATTTTGAGCTAAAACTTCACACACACACACTCTGGGGACATCACAGACTTATTTTACATCTTGTGAAAAGGGCATTATAACCACACCTTAACTTACTGACATTAAGTTTTAACTAATAAGCTATAGATTTAATCTACACTTTTAACTGAATTTTTGTTGAAAACTTGTTCACAAGTATAAACAGTGTAAACTAATGAATATGAACAAACCTCATATTAGTCAAAAACTGTCTGGTTTCAGTCCCACAGTGAAAGTGAGCGAGTTAAACTCATATTTCATCATCAGGAGTGATTGTGTTTCTCTCAGAATAGAGCAGATGTTCATCGTCCTCAGAGTTTGATGTTTCTATAATACTGAAACACTTTAAATAACTATTAAACATAAAACAC
The DNA here is from genome assembly GCF_963993115.1 of Abramis brama. Classification (NCBI taxonomy): domain Eukaryota; kingdom Metazoa; phylum Chordata; class Actinopteri; order Cypriniformes; family Leuciscidae; genus Abramis; species Abramis brama. The sequence goes on along the minus strand of NC_139986.1, from coordinate 27,176,570 downwards.
AATGAGAGATGAGTGATATGTGTCTGTCATGCATGTTTATCTTCAATCTATCTATCATAATCTCTGTGAGGTTCATCATGAATCTGCAGGTGTTTTAATGCTTCGCTGAAGTTTATTAATATGTGAGCAAAAGACCTGATCCAATGAAAGACCTGAAATGAAAACAACACAAATGGACTCAAACACATGAAGTTATTCTTTTATTTCAAACAATGTTGATTGAATTGTAATAAAATTATGACTGAATGATAAAGCACTCGTACAGTTGAGTATGAAACACACAAAGCAGAGCAGATGACAGATCAGAAAAAAGATGAATAACAGCCAAAAAAATATTCAAGCCTGTTTCCACCTTAGATTGATAATAATAATAATAATTAATAATAATAATTATTTTTAAACTGATTTGATGATCTACTTACTGCCGACATCCAGTTTGCTGCTGAGAGTGAATCACAGAGAAACAAACTATTATTGAGTGTTTGATGAGGGAAAATGAACTTCTGAACATTGTCATATTCCTCATTTCTGCTCTTCTGTCGTGACTGAGACTCATTTGAGAGGAAACGGCTTTGAATTTGTGTCCCACCCCTGAGACTGAAGCTCAATATCAGCGTCTGTCAGTCAGACTGTTCATCCAACATCTCTGTCCTTCAGTTTCACTCATTCCCAGTAAAGATGAGGACACACACACTGATCTTCTGCTCTCTGCTGCTGCTCCTCAACGGTGACACTCACTTTCACTGCATTTACTACTTTACATTTACTTGTTTTAGCGAAGATCATTCATTTATTCTGCTGATTTTCTTCTTGTTGTGTTTCAGAGTGTAGAGGACAGATCACCGTCACTCAGAGTCCCTCAATAACAGCAGAACAACCAGGAGGAACTGTGAATATCAAATGTAAAACCAGCAGAGATGTGTATAGTGGAAATTGTTTAGCCTGGTACTTACAGAAACCTGGAGAAGCTCCTAAACTCCTGATTTATTATACAAACCGCCTCCAGTCAGGAACTCCATCTAGATTCAGTGGCAGTGGATCTAACAGTGATTTCACTCTGACCATCAGTGGAGTCCAGACTGAAGATGCTGGACATTATTACTGTCAGAGTTTATACTGGCCTGAGAGCATTCAGTGGTTCACACAGTGATAAAGAGTCGTACAAAAAGTCACAGTGACTGAACTGAAACTGCAGCTGCTCAAACACTCTCTCTCTCTCTCTCTCTCACACACACACACACACACAGAGAGAGAGAGAGAGAGAGAGAGAGAGAGAGAGAGAGAGAGAGAGAGAGAGAGAGAGAGAGAGAGAGAGAGAGAGAGAGAGAGAGAGAGAGAGAGAGAGAGAGAGGACAAACACAGGAACTACACATGTGCTCAAAACTGACTTATGACTGAAATCATCTCTATTATGATCAGATCTGTGACAGATGAGTTTGACTCTAATGAGTCTATTGACACTTTCTGAGATGACGGTGATCTCTGAGTTTGTGCTCACCCATCAAATTTTCTCAGTAAACTATGCAGTGCAGAGAAAGTTGTAGACCGCTGCGAATGGTCGAATGGAAGATATTAAAATGGGAATGGTATAGAAAAATGTTGTACACCAGTTTTAAGTCCTAATGGGGGAGAAACATGTTTCTATTGTCTCAACCCCAGACATATGATAGCTGAATGCATTGCATGGAGGCACAAAAACAGTGCTTAAGAGCATTGCTCTGGTGCAGTTTGGTTTCACCCGTACATGTCCCTTGCTACCTGACACTGGTGGTTACAAACCATTCATATTCCCTGGAACTGTTTTTCTCTCTTGACCCCTTACAGTATTTTGATGTTAAGACACACAGGAGTTGCCCAGTTGTTGATACTTGAAAGTCAACTTTTTTTTCTTTTTTTTTTTTTTTAGAAGAATCCTATACAGGTACAATAGTCTTTGTTCAAGGTGTTGGACAAAGCTGTGTGCATGTACCTTTACACTCCGTATGGCTAACTTCTGACCTAGTTTCAGGTCCCGACTTAGTTTCAGGTCCTGTCAAGCTCTGAACTGCCTGTGAAGGGTATCAGAGTAATTTTAGGGAACGACCTCAGGTGGCAAGGTGTTCTCTTCTCTGACTATGGTGGGTAACCGTGACCTGTGTGGTCCAGCAGCTTTGGTTACCAAGTTCTCCACTACAGTTCCTTCTGAACCTGCCCTTTTGTTCTCAAGCCAAGAAACTGGTGGACTGCGGATTTTTCAGACTCAGTTATCCCTTTGAGTCTTCTGAGTGCAAAGTCCTGACAAAACCAAGCTGGTTTTCTATCATGCCTGCTGTGCTTCAGATTGGACAGAATCCCGTAATGGTTGGGAGGGACCAATTGGCTGCTGTGAAGTTTTCTGAGATGGATCTGCCATCTGCTTACTGTTTGCACATACTAAAAATGGCACTCCTGTACCTACTACCAACTTTTGTTCAACCTTGTTTTGGTGGAGGTAAACACAACTGGGGTGCGTGCAGTGTTGTAGGAGGATGTTGTCCTGGCACACTGCTCTATTTTTGCAAGATCCCAGCCTCCTAAAGAACCCACTTTTGAAGTGTCAAGAAATGTCATTGGACGTTTCCCAGACTCAGCTCTATAGTGGGAAGATAGTTTGTTTAGGCAGTTTTGCTGAAGATTTGTGCATGGTGTAAACGAATAAGTTGGTATCATGGTTGTTACCACTCCCTTGGCGAATTCCAGTGCTGCTTTCCTCCAGTAACTAGTTGATCCATGGGGCTTGAGGTGAAATGTGTTTTACTGTATATGCCTCATTTACAAATTACAGTGGTATCTGGAACTTAAGGGTGGGGGTGTATATATATGCATATAGATATATATGCGTATATGCGGTTTTATTTGTTTTTTTTATCAAGGGTAGGAAACTCTGGCCCACATTCCAACATAGTAGGTGGCGGTAATGCACCTTAATGCTGGTGCCATCCGCCATAAAACGTAACAAAGAAGAAGAAGAGACTGTGAGAGATTTCTTCTCCCAAGAGCCTAAGACTGTTGGTGTTACCAGACTCGGAGTGTTGCTCTTGTTGGTGTATATTAAGGTTAAATGTGTTGTTACGGCTGTAGTGGCAGCTTTGATGTGTTAAGCTTAAACCAAGGTCAACTTAAATGTCTTGTGGCTGTGTTCAGTTTTGAATTGCTTGCCCATTATTGAGTGTTGGAGCAGTAGGGAGTGGGTGCCATTTTCTTTTCTCATTTTCTCCTGTTTTTGTTAGTTAGGAAGTAAGGTAAGAGTTCTGTTGTTTATTTGTGTTTATTGTTGTAGGTTAATTAGATTTTCCTTCTACCAGGTAGTGATCTTTTGTTTGTTGTTTTGGCTTTACCTGCTCCTGAAGAACACGCTTCATTTCTTTTTCTTTTGGAGCTGTTTGTTTAGGATTTTTTTTTTTTTTTTTTTTGCACTGTATTATTACTTATTGTAAATAAATGTATTGGAAATCTTACTTTGTGTATTGTGTGCTGGGACTCAGATAGGTTAACTTCTCTTTGTCGCTATTAATTTTTGCTTTAAAGTTACTTTCCCTTTTGCCCCTAGAAAATTAATTGGGAACGTAACAATGCTCAGAATCAAATGTGTGTAAATTTATGAAATCAAACAAAAAATAATGGTGTCATAAGTTGTTTTGTTTACAGCTACACTAAAGTAATTGTAATGTCATAAAGTTATTTTTAAGTAGCTCCATCTCAAGCTGATAATGAATTTATTACTCATAACTCATTTTAGCAGAAGTGAAACTGCTCCAGTTCAGAGCGTTGAACCAGTAAAAGAGTGAAACTGTGAGTTTGAGGTGTAAATCTCATTTGCATTGTCAGGTTTAGTGATTGTGATGGTCTCAGAATAGAGCAGCTCGTCTCCAGTGACCATGTTCAAACCCCAAGAGCTTCATTTCACATTTACTGCTGAATGCAGCTGTTCTCAACTATTACAATTAGGGGTGTAACGAGACCCTTATGTCACCATCCTGAACTCACAATACCATATTATTGCCATACTCCATCAAAATGGTACATTTGGTTTAACATTGTGTGTGTAAATGAATAGGCTTGGACTTGGTGCTGATAACCCAATGCAGGACAATAGAGACACCAGAATAACAATATTCATGATTCTGAAGCTGAAAATACTGAATTATTTCAGACGAATATGCTTGATGTCTCTGACTAGATATATCTAAAATAATGTAGGACACTTTTTACTGGTAACATCAGACATTTGGCATTATCAGGACCACAAATATTCCCCCATTGCATTATTATACATTATATTTAACATTACAGTAGTTTAATGTAGTAGTGACACGAAAACCCTGTAAACTTGAATTTTTTAACACAGTAATTTTCATTTTGGGTGAATAATACGATACATATTGTCACTATCCACTGTAATTATTGTTCCACCCCTAATTCCAATCAATCAAAAGCCGCTGAAACTTTAGTGCAGGACTTTGAAGGAACGACACACTGATCAATGATGCAGTCCAACACAAATGTGCGCTTGCGTTCAGATGAAGCTTTATTGAATGAACAGCAATGGCAGCACATTGACAGACTGCTTCAGTATTGAGCTGTAAATCACGTGACGCTCAGATACGCTGGTCTTCACTGGAGAAACATCAGCACTCGGAGCTCTTGAGGAACGAGGCCTCGTGAGCAGCTCCGGCATGTGTTCCTCTGCAGACGAAGCGCTCTGCGTCTTCCCAGCGTGCTTTGCTGAGGCTCAGGACGCTGCTGCGACTGTAGAGACCGTCCCGCTCGCTCTCTGCGCTGGTCTGAACCCCCTCGGTGACCTCTGACCCGTCCAGCGTCCAGCTCACCGTCGCCCCCTGTGGAGAGTAAGAGCTGAGCAGGCAGAGCAGAGCGGAGGAGTCTCCAGAGATCAGCAGAGAAGAGGGAGACAGCAGAGACACGGAGGGAGACACGGAGGGACCCGCTGAACACACACACACACACACACACACACACACACACACATTCATGAATGATCATTTGATTTTAAATATACAAGTTACATTTTAAATGATCCACAGAATGAGTTTGAAAAACATTGTCCAAGTAAATTGATGGTTATATTGTGATGTCGTTATAAGATCTAGAAAACAAATTTAAATGATCATTTCAATATTAATTGTATTTTGAAAATATTCTGCTATTCAGAAACTCACAATCATAAACATCCACAAACGTAATAGTTTAAATGATTGATTTTTAAAATGCTCTTTAACTAAATGTCTCTTTGTCTGATGGTAATACATAAAAAGCACGATCATTTCATCTTTGCTGTAGTTTCACCGCACTGCTTTCATTCATAGACACTATCCTGAGTTTAGCTTCAAAACATTCTCCATTTAATCAGTATTACTAAATGTTGTACATTGTAAAAAAGTATCATCATTTTAATGGTAAAAGAATGTAAAAACGCTATGGTAAAAATGATTAATTGGTAAACGGTTTGTTGCTTTACTGTATACACTGAAAATTGGAAATAGATTTAACTAACTAGATTTAACTAAGTTAAATATAACTTAACACAATATATTATTTGTGTTTTGAAAATAATCACCATTCAATAGACTTCCTCGTAAACAGAAATATAAGTAAACTTATTTTAAATTTAGTTTATCAACTAAATTTCTTTTTGCCTGATGATGACACTGATGGAATTTATTTTGTTTATATCATCCAACTTTTGTGTCAAATTAAATATATTTAGAAATAACTGAAAACATTGCCATTAATTAAAATACAATGAAATGTTAGCACACATTATGTGTGAAATTACTAATGTAAAACATTCTGAATGTGAACTATGTATTGAAATATAATAAACATAGAATATCACCAAATATGACATTCATAATATAGCAGACAATATTACATTTAAATGCATGAATGTGTGCAATCAATCAGTAAAATAGACTAAAATGCGACAATAAATAAGAGTTGAAGTAAAGCAAATAAAGCATTTCAATCATGTATTTTTTTAATAAATTAAGAATATTGTTGCCAAATGCTGTTAAATAACCTTAAACCTCCTTCTAAAAACACACACATCATACGTTTTTATTAGATAATTTAAGAAAGACTTACAGCTTCTGATCGTCAATTCAGTTCCTCCACCGAAAGTGTACCACAGTGTTTCATTCTAGTGAAAGAGTCGTACAAAAACCTCTGTCACACTCAAATGAACACACACACACACACACACACACACACACACACACACACACACACACACACAGATATGAGACTCAACATCAGGATTATTGAACTGAAGTGACTTTCACAAAAACAGTCTCATCGTCTCTAAATGTCTGTTAATGCATGAAAACTATTAAATCTAAATAAATAATATAATCAGAAAGACTCTGATCTTTACACATCTTAACTGAGAGTTTCAAAATTTTGTCAATATCACATTTAATTAAAATAAAATGAAATGTTAGCATACATTACATGTGAAATTACTAATGTAAATCATTCAATAAAAAACAGAATACCACCAAATATTGCATATTTATAATAATAATAAAAAAATTGAATACATCAATTGGTGTAATCAATCCATAAAATAGAATTAGATGTGACAATAAATGAGATTTGAAATTAGGTTAAGCTTTTCAATAGTAAATTTTGTGATAAATTAAGAATATCTTTGCCAAATAAAAACCTTAAACCTTTTAAAAACACACACATCAGACAGTTTCATCAGATCATTTAAGAGCCACAAACTCTTCATCTTAAAAAAAAAAAAAAAAAGATGAAAACATCTTTATGATGAAATATAAGCTTTATAATGAAATCTTCAGCCAGATTTAGATGGTCATTCTCTATTGGATGACCTTTGACCTGTTATACAGTATCATGGATGATATAAATCTGCAGCTCAGGTATTAAACTCTCTCAGCATCAAAGTCTGAATGAAACTGATCATTAAAACAGTGTTTAGAGCGAGAAGATCGACCCAAAATAACATGAAGTAAATCATGAGTTTCTGTTTCTGAAAATGATACACAGAAGTTTATTAGCGAAGACACTAAAAGACAAAACAGTGTTTCTTCTGTCTTCAGGGAAATGATGTGGAGTGTGTTTGCATATTGATCAGATCTTCAGTGTGTGAGAGTGTTTATAGTGCTGTGAGTTTAACACTTCATCACTGACACACACAACAATCTTCATCAACATGACCTTCATCATCATCTTCATCTGGACTCTCACAGCGTTTGCTCAAGGTTTGTGGAGCACAAGTTTGATATTAATTCATTTCTTCAAGTATATTGTCAAAGTTTTGAGTGTATTTTCTTCTTGTTGTGTTTCAGAGTGTAGAGGACAGATCACCGTCACTCAGAGTCCCTCAATAACAGCAGAACAACCAGGAGGAACTGTGAATATCAAATGTAAAACCAGCAGAGATGTGATCAGGGATCGTGATGGGGATGATTATATATACTGGTTCTTACAGAAACCTGGAGAAGCTCCTAAACTCCTGATTCGTTATGCAAAAATCCTCCAGTCAGGAACTCCATCTAGATTCAGTGGCAGTGGATCTAACAGTGATTTCACTCTGACCATCAGTGGAGTCCAGACTGAAGATGCTGGACATTATTACTGTAAGAATTTGCACTGCAGAACAGGTTCTAATGGTTATTGTGAGAGTGATCGAGTGTTCACACAGTGATAAAGAGTCGTACAAAAACCTCTGTCAGTCAGAGTCACAGTGACTGAACTGAAACTGCAGCTGCTCACACACTTTCACACACACACACACACACACACACACACACACACACACACACACACACACACACTCTCTCTCACACACACACACACTCTCTCACACACACACACACACACACACACACACACACACACACACACACACACACACACACACACACACACACTCTCTCACACACACACACACACACACACACACACACACACACACACACTCTCTCTCTCTCTCACACACACACACACACACAGGAACTACACATGTGCTCAGAACTGACTTATGACTGAAATCATCTCTATTATGATCAGTCCTGTGACAGATGAGTTTGACTCAGAATCAGAGAAAAGTCTGTATATTACAGTTTTTTTTCAATTGCTAAACGACAGTGAGCACAACTGGAGCTACATGTGCAAAACTCTAACTACAGTCTGCACTACCAACAGTCACCTGAGCTGAACAGTTCACATCACCTGCAAAACTCACTCCAAGCAACACAACTCTTAACACACGGCTCAAAACAGGCTCAGTGCAGCCAAACACTGGCACAACCCTCACTGAGATAACACACACTGTCACTCAGAACACACTGAGAGTAAAAACACTAGCATCAAACACCAATACAGAAAATACAAACTTTTCATCTTTACAGTTTGAACTATTTCAGTGACTTCATACAAAATAATATTTTCTTCAAAGAAAAGAGTGACATTCTTTCACATGATTTATTTAAATTTTTAGAACATTATTCTTTAAGGTAAATGAAAATTAGCAGTTTGCTTCAATACTCCATAGTAATTTACAGAATTACAGTAATGAGAAAAAAAAGGTAGAAACTAAAAGTACATACTGTAATTCGAACAAATACAGTAATTGAGGGGCTAATCCTGCCTCTCTCTAGCATCAGGCCACAGGTTTTCCTCAACATCACATCTAATGTTCTCTTTCAGCTGAGATTGCAATCAGCAGTGTTTGAAAGGCACAAGGCTGAAATCTATTCTGTTTTGAATGTGTGGTTCACAGTTTTGACTGCAGTGTGTTAGCATTTGAACAAAGTGCTGTAAATCCACAGTGTTGTGCAGGTTGTGGTTAAAGTCATGGGATAAGTGTGTAGAGTTTTGAAAACTGTGTTCAAGCAATGAAAAACGAACTAGAGTTTGGTCCACATGAACTGCTGCTGTGCAGACTGTAGTTAGAGTTTTGCACATGTGACTCCAGTTGTGCCCACTGTCGTTTAGCAATCGAAAAAAACTGTAATGACTGAGTTTTAATAAAATCACACACACACACACACACACACACACACACACACACACACACACACACACACACAGTCTAGAATGAAAATCATAAAGCGGTGCAGAAGAGCGACTGAAGCTGATGTGGAGTTAAAGGCCATTTCCTTTATATCTGGTTTTCTCCAGTTTAAGCGTTAGAGAGTTAGTGTATTTTTATTGTACTTTTCTTTATTTTTGTAGCTTAGTTAGTTTCTCCCTAATAGTCCGAGGGTTTGTGTGTGTTGTTTTGGCCTTGCTCCCTCTTGAAGTCTTGAAATCCTCCACATTTGTAGAATAAAACTAGTGTTTGACATTGAGTTGTTTTCGGCCGTTGTTAAAGCTGGTGTTGAACTGAAGCTTGCTGTCTCCACACATCACTCCATCTATTATAACTTTATACTTCATTTCTACAAATATAAACCTTTTTACTCCTGAAGTATCAGCTGATCATTAAGAGAAATACTATTAAGACCATAACCATCTTTACAGTGTTACTGACAAACATTCAATGTCTCTAATTACACTCAAGAAGAAACTGAACAAACTGAGAGTGCGTCTTTTCTACAGTCAAACCAAACATTATTCAGACACCAGATATATCATTTTGCATATTTTTTTAATAGTGTGTGCAATACACTATAGTTCATTTATGTAAGTGCGGATAGCAAAATAAAGTAAACTGTGATATATTATACCCAATATTTTTCATAAAGTGGATTACCAGTAAATTTTCTAAACTATAGCGGATAAACTGATAATGTGAGAAATGTTGAAGGTGTCTGAATACATTTTGGTTTGACTGTATATAGTTTTATAAAGTATATCATCATCAGTTTGGAGCCGCTGCTGAAAGTGAACCAGTGAAATAAACTAATAGATCATCAGAAGAAAAACCTCCTGAACACTTCAATAACTGAACTTCAGATCAACTGAGTCTCACATCTGTAACATCTGTCCTTCTGTACGGGCAGATCAAGCCTCGTCCCTCAAAATTTGGTGATGAACAGCTACGTTTCAATCTAACTACAGTAAAAAATATTCTCACAGCTGATTAATATATATATATATATATAAAGTTGGTCTTAGATGTATTCAGAACTGAATTGAATTATATCATTTTGTAACATTTTGGCCATTGTAGAAGATCAAATATTATGAAAAACATTAATTTTACTCTGTTCTCACTTCAGTGATTGTGTTTTGTGTCTGTTAATGAGTGACTGTCTTCAGGTAAATGATGTGGAGTGTGTTTGCATATTGATCAGATCTTCAGTGTGTGAGAGTGTTTATAGTGCTGTGAGTTTAACACTTCATCACTGACACACACAACAATCTTCATCAACATGACCTTCATCATCATCTTCATCTGGACTCTCACAGCGTTTGCTCAAGGTTTGTGGAGCACAAGTTTGATATTAATTCATTTCTTCAAGTATATTGTCAAAGTTTTGAGTGTATTTTCTTCTTGTTGTGTTTCAGAGTGTAGAGGACAGATCACCGTCACTCAGAGTCCCTCAATAACAGCAGAACAACCAGGAGGAACTGTGAATATCAAATGTAAAACTAGCAGAGATGTGCAGAGATGGAGTGATGGGGAAGGTTTATCCTGGTACTTACAGAAACCTGGAGAAGCTCCTAAACTCCTGATTCGTTATGCAAAAAAACTAGAGTCAGGAACTCCATCTAGATTCAGTGGCAGTGGATCTAACAGTGATTTCACTCTGACCATCAGTGGAGTCCAGACTGAAGATGTTGGACATTATTACTGTCAGAGTCAACACTACATCAACAGTAACTGGGTGTTCACACAGTGATAAAGAGTCGTACAAAAACCTCCGTCAGTCAGAGTCACAGTGACTGAACTGAAACTGCAGCTGCTCAAAGGAGGATCTGAAATAAAACCATCTAAATTAATCTGACACTCTTAATAATTATAGAGTTCAGAAAGAGATTTTGTGCTCTTATAGATCAGTGACACATTTGAGATCGGAGTGATTTCAGTTTGCCCTAGTTGCCTCCTTTTATTAATAATAGATCTTAATTTTAATAAAAGTCATGGTTATTTCATTTGACCATCCTAACATGTAATTTGTTTACTATTCACTGTATTCTGCAGACAGTAAGAGCTTTATATTAGCTTGCTGTTTTAATTGTAGCTCTAAACAACAGTTCAGTTTAGACACGCCTCTCCCTCCTCCTCTGCACCAATCAGACGCCTCTGATAAGAAAGAGCAAGAGGATAATTTTAATTTTGCGTTTTTAACTGATTTTTAATTTAACATATATTCACAAAACTATGAGAGGGTATAAACTGTCAGCTGACGATAACATGACCTGATAAACCTCAGTGTAAACTGATGACTATGAACAAACCCGTTAAAATGGTGAGAAACTGGAACAGGATAAACTATTTCAGCAGGAACTCACAGAAACCTGGAGAAACTCCTGAACTCCTGATCTATTATACAAACCTCCTCAACAGTGAAACTGAGCGAGTTAAACTCATATTTCATCATCAGGAGTGATTGTGTTTCTCAATAGAGCAGATGTTCATCGTCCTCAGAGTTTGATTTTCTTGTAATACCAGAAACACTTAAAATAACTATTAAGCATAAAAACATGTAGAAAATGTTTTCTTTTGAATTTTTAAATGTAGACTTGGTATTTAATGAACAAAATAAGTGGAGCGATACTCAGAGCTGGAGTCGAGTCTCGTGACAGAAGCAGATCCTCCATCATCACACACAGATGTGTTTAACCTGCAGCTTTAGTGCTGGATTTTACAGAGACTCTTTCTGCAAGTTTCATCGTTATGCGACAAGAGAGTGATTTGAGTGTAGAGCTGCTCCTTCATACTCAACTACTCTTTAGTCGACTAGAAGAGGCTTAGTCAACTAAAAAGTTTATTCGTCGGTTAGTCGCAGGAAAAAAAAAACTTGTGGTGAAGTCACTCAGTCTGTGAGGGACAGATCGTTACCGCCGGTTCTCTGTAGTTTGCCGGTGCGCTGTGGCAAGCTTTATGTGTGCGCTTGAGCGCTGATTAGCCGATGTATTATATATCGTCACCATCCTAAATAAATTGCCCAAGTCATTATATTATCAAGATATTATCCACGGAGAAATGCACTTCAAGGTAATAATTAGTAAACATGAACAATACGAGCCTTGATGCTAGCGGGATAATCCGCTCGTTAATCAGGATCAAATTACACTTAGAAAGATCGCTAAACATCAACTACACCACAAACATGGTCTAACTTAGCGCAGTTGGGATACAGTGTAACAATCTGTGTTATTAACAATACACATAGAAGTAAAACTGGTAACACTTTACAATAATAGTACATGAATAATCATGTAGCCTACTAATACCTGAATTAATAATTACTTTACTATGAACTAATGATGAGTTAAGACATGTACTAATGAGGAACTAACCTTAACTACGACAGGAGTCAAATGAATTCCTGCATGAATAAACCATCTTAACTACACGTTAGTACATGCTTGTTAATTAATGTATTAATTAACATTTCGGGGTAAACTAAATCAAACTTGCTCTAGAAAATGGACACATTTTGTGGCCCAAAAGAAGAGCAAGAACTCTAACTGACTAACATCCGACTGCATTATGATATAAAGACAGTAAACCAATCCATAAAATAACCACATAAATAACCATCATCTGTGCTAACACTGATTTTAATTTTGAAAATTGCATCTGTTAATGAATATGTTAGTGTAGGTATTTCACTCTTGATGGCAGCAGTGGAATCACTTAAAACAGAATGAGATTAAATAGTTTTTAATGATGAATGCATCATTGTGTGTTCAATGAGTAAGTTTAAATGTAAACATTGCAAGACATCTAGGGCCCTATCTTGCACCCAGCGCAATTGACTTTGTACACTGACGCATATGTTTCATTCCTATTTTGCACCCGCGCAAAGCGCGCTTTTCCCTCCACAGACGCACGTCGCTAAACTAGGGAATGAACTTGCGCTCCCTGGGCGGTTCAGCGCAAAAAAGGAGGCGTGTTCCGGTGCAAACAATCCCTGGTGCTATTTTACTGTTCCATAAAACAATTGCGCCACTGGCCAGAAAAAACCTAGTCTAAAGTCAGTGGCGCGTTGCGCGTTGTTCATTATGCTATTTTAAAGGACAAGTTCGGTATTTTACACTTAAAGCCCTGTTTACAGATCGTTTCTGATGAAATAGAACTGTTAAGATTAAAATTTGGACAAATGCTGCTGTCCCGAGAATTTTAGGTTTCTTTCGCGTTCCCGAAAACCTCCAGAATGGGTGTATAGGTGCACTGGAACAATCCTTCCTAATACGCATTAAACTTTCGTTTACAAAGACGTGAAACTCACCGAGTGGTCAGGGGTGTTCACTGATATGTTCACACAAAAATCGCTGCAAAATATGCTTTCCAACAGGTGTTTTACCATTCGTTGTAAAACTGTGGACCTATTTTTCCAAACGTCTCACACCCGTAGATTCTTCCGTTGAGAGCTTGAATAATAGACACTCCAGCCCAGTTGGTGGCGATAATGCACCTTTGCCAATTGCAAGCAAACCACTGGCATTTCATTGAATACACAGAAGAAGCAGAAGAAGAAGCGGCGGAGTAATACCGTACCTCACACAGCTCTTTCAATACAAGTCAATGGAGTTGGACAAAAACTACGATAAAACCTGTTGGAAAGCATCTTTTGCAGCGATTTTTGTGTGAGCATATCAGTGAACACCCCTGACCACTCGGTGAGTTTCACGTCTTTGTAAACGAAAGTTTAATGCGTATTAGGAAGGAGTGTTCGAGTGCACCTATACACCCATTCTGGAGGTTTTGGGGAACGCGAAAGAAACCTAAAATTCTCGGGACAGCAGCATCTGTCCAAATTTTAATTTTAACCGTTCTATTTCATCAGAAATGATCTGTAAACAGGGCTTTAAGTGTAAAATACCGAACTTGTCCTTTAAGGGCGCATGCTTGACCATAATGTATAGCGTGCACAACGCGCATAGACTTTGATTCTCTAATCTACACAGAAGCAGCAGTTTTCATTTTTGCAAATCATATTATTACAAACGATAGATAGATAGATAGATAGATAGATAGATAGATAGATAGATAGATAGATAGACAATTTATTATAAAAGCTTACACATTTACCCACATTATTATATACCTGTGTAACCAGTGGTTAAATGAAACAACACAGGATACAAAAATTACTTTTGGGGCTTTATTCTGGCTGCTGCCTCTATGAAGGACAGCGGTCGAAAGGAGCAAATATTTATAAACATTAATAATACAATTTAAATGATAAAGTCTTTGATTTCTTGGTGTACTAATTTGGTATGAAAGACAATTGGTTAAATTTAAGTCAAATCAAATTAAATACAATGCAAAGAATGAAATGCATTCGGCTAACAAAGTACTTGTATAACAGTTAGCACAATTTCGGAAATGAAATACGGTAGAGGCTAATAGTCAAATGAAAAACAGTACATTAGTCTACCATTAAACTTCACAGTTATCTGCATTCACTTTACAAATAAAGAAATAATAAACAGTTCAAACAGCATTCAATTAGTTTCAATAGCTCTTAACCAGACATGAAATGCTTTTAAGATCCCCTGTTCTTAACATGACATTACATTTAACATTCACGAACACTGGGCTTTAAATAAGGGAAACAAAATAAAATTAACCTTTGTTACAACACAAACCCAGTCTTTGCACGTGTCTCACGCGTGATCAACCCTGATCCAGCGCGCACAAACTATCAGGCGTCCTTGAAAGACGATCTATAAAACATTTATCATTGAACACATATGTAATATGTAAATATAACATTCAAACATTCTGTTAACTGGTCTAAGAATGGATATTTACCTCATCAAACCTTAACTAGGTGTGTATTTGATCAAAACCGGAAGCTCTAGCGAGCAATCTTCTTCTTCTTCTTTTTCGTTTTTATTGGCGGCTTGCTTCTTAGATAGAACATTACCGCCATCTACTGTGGCAATGAATCAGAGACTTGTAATTTCCCTCATCCCAGACTATTCAGAACCTGGCCTTTCGATGTTGCTGCGTGTTCAGCTCCTCCATCTACAGCCCAGGACCTTCCAGACTAGGGACGAGGGATAATAATAATAATAATAATAATATTAATAATATTACTACTACTACTACTAAAATTAATACTAAACCCAAAACTAATATTAAACTTCATATTCTATGAAATAACTGAGTCCTTTTTAGAAATGTTACTAATATATTATCACTTCCTACTGGATTTAAAAGTTCTTTTATTCTTAATTGCTGCACCCCATTTTTCTGAAGTTCCTCAATTATTTTCCTTCTATCCTCATTATATTTATTGCACCGAATGAGAACATGTTCTACTGTTTCTCTGACTCCACACCAATCACACAACCCTGTTGGATGTTTTCCTATTATATTTAATGTTGCATTAAGTCCCGTATGCCCCAGCCTTAGTCTTGAAAGAACACAATCTACCTTTCTACTCCCTCTTGAATTCCTTCTTTTGTTTACCGATGATTGTATTGAGTAAAGATGCCTACCTTTTTGTTCATTATCCCAACAAGATTGCCATTTCTCTATCTAGCGTGCAATCTCTGCTCTCTCTTCACTCAAACTAGCGCAATGCACACTGCCAGAGCCATAGAGAGAAAGAGTTGCGACACTCCCATAGACCTCCGTTGTAAAAAATGGCGGCGCTTTTAACCGCCTACTTCCGGGATATGAAGATCGGAATAGTTCCAAACACTGTCATTTGGGCGTTGGACACCATTCACTTACATTGCTGCGCGTCGAGTTGTTCCAGAGTTAAGTTGCTGAAATATCGACCTCTTTTGAATTGTCAACTGTCTATATTGTTTCAGAGGCCCTTTGCGATGCTTATACTGGTCTTCATTTGTACATGCACAGCGTAATTATTTATATTTTATGTCGGTTGTTTCAACCAATTTTCAATCACTGCCTGCTAGCTAGTTAGCTAGCGCGACTTCGTCAGCTAAGAGTTCGGTGATGAATCGCTGCCACCTTTATAGCAACTTTTATTTAATTAATTTTTTTTGGGATATACTAACTTTTCATTATGTTTTATTGTCTTGAGTGAAGCGGCTTGTGAGAACAATGCTGGACCTCTAGGATTGTTATGGCCATCACCAGTCCTGTCTGTTTCATGGATCACCTGCCCCTGGTTTTTGTTTTTCTTGTTCACACACACTCACACAAGCACACATTTTTGTTGTCTGTCATTGTTTAATAAAAAATATTTTATTTGAAAACCTTCATTTGTATCAGCCATGCTTACATTCGTTTTTAATCTGTTATAGTTTTGATAATGTGTATGGCTTAATCTTAAAATAATATTATCTTAACATGATAATGTTTCACGTTGTGGTGCTGGGGGTGGCCACTTTCATCAGAAGAAGTGAGCTAGCTTCTAAGCGATTTCTGAACGGACCGCCACGGCAGACCTCTTTGCGTGATCACGAAGGTAGGCTAATGGCTGAATCAAAATTTATAAACAAAATCACGGGAATCAATAGCCTAATACAGCCCAGTTGTGCTAAAATAAATATCATGAGACGTCTATCATCAGATGAATGATATGGAAAAGTTAAGTTAGAGCCGCTAAAGCCAGTGCTACTACCCATGCGAACATGAACACTAAGCTTTTCCCTCCAAAAATATAGCCTAAAACTTATCTCCAAATGCAAAACTGACATTAACAAAATGCAATAATGCAATAACAGCTGAAAAATTACTTGGGTGTGTGTTTTATTTTATATTTACCGTTCAATAATGCAATCGCTGCTGTCTGTCCCATAGAAGAACATGACAGTCAGCGTATGTTTTGGAACTATTGGGGCTTACATGAACCACGTGACAGCCATAGCGGCGACATCAAAGAGTGTCGCAACTCTTTCTCTCTATGGCTCTGCACACTGCACGAGGCAATGCCGTAAAGTGAGCGTCGCAACACCATCTCTTAAAGGACCCACGACCAATTTATGTCAAATGTCATTCTGTAATGATTATTCCACTTGGCTACACCTGTTTAACCGAAGCTAATTTGGGTGTGTTTCTCCATCCCCAATGTCACTTCTCTCTCTTTTACGGCCGTGACGAGAGCGTTGCTCTCCTCGGCTGTGAACCGCTCCTGGCGCGCGCCTGGCAAATCCGCCGTTATAATAGCAATATGCCAAGGAAAAAGTGCGTCTGCTCTTAAAGGGAATGTGAGATGATGCTCTGATTGGTTTATTTCACGTTACGCCCAAACCACACCTATGAATAATGAAGCTACTTCAGACCAACCCCTTTTAGATTTGCGCCGGGCGCAAGAGTCATTTATCCCGCCGGGGAAATAGCAACAGCGCCGAGACCCGCCCACAAAGTTACTTGGGCTTTGCGGTTTGACACTTGCGTTTCAGATCGTTAAAATAGGGCCCCTAGTGTCATTTACTGATGTTTGTGACAGTTGCTGGTGTCAAATTTATGAACAATTTTACATTGTGCCCTTTTAGTACATCTTTCTTCTGATCTAGAACATGTTTGATTTAGTTTAAACCCGAAATGTTAATTAATGCATTAATTAACAAGCATGTACTAACGTGTAGTTAAGATGGTTTATTCATGCAGGAATTCATATGACTCATGTCGTAGTTAAGGTTAGTTCCTCCTCATTAGTACATGTCTTAACTCATCATTAGTTCATAGTAAAGTAATTATTAATTCAGGTATTAGTACATGATTATTCATGTACTATTATTGTAAAGTGTTACCGGAAAACTTACATTGTCACAAACTTTCTCTTCCACATAAACACTGCACATGAATGCGAGCACGCGATATGATCCCTCAACTGGAGTAGCTTTAGTGAATAGGCAATTACACTGAGTACGTGCTAAGAACGCGGTACTACGTTATTTGCGTACAACGCAACTTAAAATGTCACACATATAGCCAACTTAATATTTAAAGGGAGAGAATTCACAACAAATATGCATGTGCGATTAGTCGACTATATCTCTTAAATGAACAACTACTAGTCGACTTGAAAAATCTGTAGTCGAGGGCAGCTCTACTTGAGAGAGTCAATGGCTGCGTCCCAATTCAGAGTCTGGATCCTTTGAAGGTCGTGAAGGTCGGACTGAGTGTTAAATGGGAAATGTGAGTGTTGTTTCACAGAAAATGAAGACGCATTTGAAGGAGCCTTTGAATTGAGACAGACTTCGTCGAGCCGCTGTGACGCAATCGGCCTTCGAAGGATGAAGTCTCTGAATCGGTAGAAAAAGCTGAAAGAAGCGCTGAGATCACACACTCTCTCGAGTAGATACTTATTTTGATTTTAGTAATTACTTCACGGCCGCTAAAAAAGTCAGTTCTATATAGTATAAATGAGTGTGTGTGTGTAATCCAGACGTACTACATTCGCCATGTTGTCATTATCATGTGATCTACCAGCGTCAGTTGCATCTCTTCACTGTCATTCACAGATCCTCTCCTGTGGCCTCATGGGATAGTAAAGTGTCCATCGTATCACACTTCAGGATCTCTCCAAAAGTAGTCGGACATCTGAGTACTTTTTGCTTTTATGAGTATTGTCAATTCGGACATCCTTCTTTTGTCACATACTGTTTTTTGCCTACTATATAGAAGGGAAGATGTGATTTTGGATGCAGCCATTAACTTTATCATCCGATTAAAACACTGATTCATTCAGGAACTATTGTGAAAGTGACATATGAAGGCCAAGTGTGGAAACCCAAACTCAGAGTTTGTCCTCTGCATTAAACCTCTCTGACTCTCTCTAACTATTAGGCCACGATTGTGTTTCTCAGAGTCGCACTGGTTTGTTTTACTGTGGTTTCATTTGGAAATATTTCAGTTAACCGTAACTTTCAGTTAGTAAATAACTACTGGCAATATAAATGACTAAAATGTGAAGTACTCAATAATAGATTCTTGTTCATTAACAATATCACACTTACATGTTCGTCTGATATTCAGAAAATATTTCTTTATATCAATAAAGGATCATATTAATGTGAACTCGTGAAATGTTTGTGAAGTCTCAATAAAAGCACATTAAACTTAAATCTGTGACTCCTGAAGCGTTTGCATAGAGTGTGTTTTACATGAGCGACACACGCTTCAGTGCTCTGCATGTGTTTATAACTCTGTCAAACATCAAACATGATCAACAACTGTTTTTCACTAGAACTGGACCTTCAACCTACAAAAATGACTTTCATCACCATATTGATCTGGACGCTGGCAGTGTTATGTCGAGGTTTGTGTCAGTCAAGATTACAAACGTTATTCACTCGTTATCTTTATGTGTGTTGTGAAGATATAAGGTTGTAAAAGTGTTTGTGATTTCTAATCTTTCTCTCTTGTCAGAATCTGTTGGGCAGGAGACAGTTACTCAAACTCCCTCAGAGCGGCTCTATGAAACTGGACAATCAGTCGCTGTAACCTGTAAAACTAGCAGTGATCCAGTCTCCTGGTGTAGTAGCAACAAACAGTGTCTGAGCTGGTACTTACAGAAACCTGGAGAAGCTCCTAAACTCCTGATTCATTCAGCAAGCGACCGTCAGTCAGGAACTCCATCTAGATTCAGTGGCAGTGGATCTAACAGTGATTTCACTCTGACCATCAGTGGAGTCCAGACTGAAGATGCTGGACATTATTACTGTCAGAGTGTTCACTGGATCAACAGTAAAAATGTGTTCACACAGTGATAAAGAGTCGTACAAAAACCTCCGTCAGTCAGAGTCACAGTGAGGCCCTGTCCCAAATGGCACACTTCATGTGCACTTTCGGTCTTGTGGACTTGCAATGGCTGCCGTGTGCGCGTGTCCGTTAAGTCCGTGAGACCGCAGTGTGTCCCATTTGTCATTTTTAGATCTCAGAAGGGTGCTCGCGAGCGCCCCCATGTGGTCGATTTGCGCCCTTGATGCACACTTTTGCCGAAACCGCGCTGATGCGGACTTCGCAGCAGACTTCTTCCCAACAGTCAAAGCGGCATTACGTCACGAAAGTGCGGACTCAGAGGAAGACCGCGAGTGCTTAGGGTTCCATTTGGGACAGGGCCTGACTGAACTGAAACTGCAGCTGCTCACACACTCTCTCTCACACACACACACACACTACTGACACACAGAGGACAAACACAGGAACTACACGTATGCTCAAAACTGACCAACGCATTCTCATCCTAGGGCATCATATACTGACGCTTTTGACATTTCATCTACATCCAACGCACATGGCACCCTTTAGCGGACATGCACAGAGCTTTGTTCGGTTATGGGTAGGTTTAGGTCTGGGGTACACTGTTAACGATTTTCTTGTATTTTTACAGTACAGTACTGGCAGCAAGGTTGCCAGCAAGTTACTGTATTTTGATTTACAGTAACTGTACTGTAATTTACTGTACAGTACACAAGATCAGTACTGTAAACTACAAAACAGTACTTTACTGTATTTTTACTGTATTTTAGTAATGTTTCTGCTTCTGCTGTAATTAATTATATAGTATTGTACTGTAATATCTATATTGATACATTATTGCTAAATATTATATTTTTCAAATTACTCATAATGATAATGTTATATTTATATATTATGTAGTTATTACAGTATATAAATTAGCAGGTAATAATATTATAATGCAACTTCAGAATAACTGCAAATCAATCAATCCAAACAAGGTTATTGTCAAAACAATTTTTTATTAATCAATTACACTATTGTGCATTTGTGAAAAAAAAACCCATTTCATTTAGGAACATTGCATGTCCAGTACACCAGCACTTTACAGGTAAGCAGCTTTTAAAGGGATAGTTAAAGGGATAGTTCACTTTGAAATTAAATTTTTGTATGTTTCAGCTTACCTCAAGGGCATCCAAGATGTAGGTGTCTTTGTTTCCGCAGTAGTTTCAATTTTGATATTTTTAGGTCCAAACCGTTCTTGTCTGTCAGTCATATAATGCAGGTCTATGGTCACTATCTCAAAGAGCATGCACAGAGAAGTCCAAATTAAACAATTCCCCATTGATGGCCTAAGACACAAAACGAGCGGTTTGTGTAGGAAAACGAACAGTATTTATATTGTTTTTACCTCTACACAACCACATCCAAGTGATCTGAGGGTGCGCGCGCTTCTTGGTGTGTGCATAGACAGTATGGGTGTGTGACGTGTGCGCGCATTCTGGCTTAGTCTGCGCAAGCGCCGGAAAGTGTACAAAAGGTAAAAACGATATAAATACTGTTCGTTTTCTCACACAAACTGCTCGTTTTGTGTCTTAGGCCATCAATGTGTACTTACAATGGGGAATTGTTTAATTTGGACTCTGTGCATGCTCTTTCAGATAGTGACCATAGACCTGCATTATATGACTGACAGACAAGAACGGTTTGACTTAAAAATATCAAAATTGAAACTACCGTGGAAACAAAGACACCTACATCTTGGATGCCCTTGAGGTAAGCTAAAACATACCAAAATTTTATTTCAAAGTGAACTATCCCTTTAAAGGAACATGCCGACTTTTTGGGACTTTAGCTTATTCACCGTATCCCCCAGAGTTAGATAAGTGAAGTCCATACATACCCTTTTCATCTCTGTGCGTGCTGTAACTCTGTCTGACGCACCCACCGCTAGCCTAGCTTAGCACAAACGTAGGTAAACGGCTCCAGCTAGCATACTGCTCCCAATAAGTGTCAAAATAACGCAGACATTTTCCTATTTACATGTTATGATTTGTAATGTCACAGCGTGTACAAATAATAAGGTCACATGAGACACAACCATCTTCTAACCGTATATATACTGGGAACTATATTCTCAGAAGGCGAAGCACTGCTACTTCTGCGGAGATGAAAAGGGTGTGTATGGACTTATCTAAATCTGGGGGATACGGTGAATAAGCTGAAGTTCAAAAAAGTCGGTGTGAGAGGTTGAGAAACTGCATGACTTGCAGCTGTAGCTGGACATACTTTAAAATTTGGCTGGGACTTTGAGGTGGTACTGGAACCTGGCGGTGACCAAAACTGAAAAAGACATGACACACAAAAACACGTATGACAAAACCTGTTATCCACAGCACCAATAAAGATGAGCAGACAGTGTAAGAGAGAAATTGTAAAAGAATTGTAAAAGAATTCTGTAGAAATAACAAAAATTAAACAAATAAAAACAGCCAATTAAAAAAAATAATAATATGTAACATTTAGATTTTAAAACTTTAAGTTTAAAACATTGTATTAACATGGCTAATACTTACAGAAAACTCCTTCCCAGGCTGCAAATAAAATTGTCCCACACTGTAGAGCTGTAAGAAATCAAAATACATATTATTCAGTTATAACAACTGTTAGGCCTATGTTTCTTGTTGAGGACATATATTTCATACATCTGCTTACAGTACATCTAGGTTAATAAAAATAAGCTTCACTTGACCTCTCTAAATATTCTAACTTGCTTTTTGGCATGCATTTTACTTGTCTTTGTTGCCTAATTGATCATTATTAACTCTGATAGTATTTTTTGAACAATTTACACCTTTA
This sequence comes from Abramis brama, assembly GCF_963993115.1. Lineage (NCBI taxonomy): Eukaryota > Metazoa > Chordata > Actinopteri > Cypriniformes > Leuciscidae > Abramis > Abramis brama. The sequence goes on along the minus strand of NC_139986.1, from coordinate 27,153,916 downwards.
TTCATATTTTTAATTATTATTATAATACAAATCACAATGCTACAGAACTGGGTCTCCCGCCTAAATAGAAATGAAATAAAAGGCTAAATAGGGCTTGGGCGTCGTGACGTCATACTTGGCGTGGCGGCCATGTTGATGGCCTCGCTAATGTAAATATACACCAAGTCGAACGAGGAGAAGCAGAGTTGGGAGAAAGAAAAAAGATGTTAAAATCCCGAAAAGGATGTGGAATTTACCGGGATACGTTAGGGAAACCAGGGACCAGTATGTGGACAAATTTTCCTGTAAAATATCCCGTATTTTAATACCTTACTCTCTCATAACATTAATGTTAGCCCTTCCATCGGACCTGTCAGTCTCTGTAACGTTACTATTGTCCTGTTGCTACCCCCTTGCCCTTCCAGCGAAACAGATGTTTTCAAAGCATCGTTTTGCTTACTTGAAGGCAACCTTAGCGTGATATTGGCCTTTTTAAGATAACAGCGTGGTTGTTGTGAGAGCACGATTTCACGCCAATCTGTAAGCAAAGTCACGTTAGATCTAGCTTAACAACTCGCTTAGTTAATGCTGCAGTTTTGTTGTCAGCAGAGGGATAGCAACAGAAAGATGAATGTTGAAACTTTCATTTTTCGGGATATTTTATAGGAAAATATTAAAACGGGAAGACAGCGGGAAAAGAGCTCAAATGCGTGAGAAACCCGGAAAAAACGGGAGGGTTGACAGCTACTAACTACACTTTTTTGCCGATTTTGTCCACATAACGTTACTGGTCCCTGGCTTCCCTATTTAACGTATCCCCGTAAATGCCACATCCTTTTCGGGACTTTAATATCTTTTTTCTTTATTTTCTTTATTTTCTTTCTCCCAACTCTGCTTCTCCTCGTTCGACTTGCTGTATGTTTACATTCGCGAGGCCATCAACATGGCCGCCACGCCAAGTATGACGTCACGACGCCCAAGCCCTATTGGTACCAATAGCCAATCTCTCTTAGCCCAAATCTCCCATTTTGCGTTGCAAAGGAAAGTGCAGTATTTAACCCTTGTTTTCGCGTGTTTTTATGCCTAAACGACTTATTAAATTTGGTCCAGTATTTATCATAACAGTTTGTAAAATCAAGTTCGCCATCCGAGAAACGGACTGCAAATATAGCAGTTTGAGCAAAATAACGTTATGTCTATTATAAGTGTTTGTTTTTACCACTGACGGGCTCGACGTTATGGAAAGGATCCCTAGATAACAGTTAACAGTCAGACATTTTTGTTATCATAAGATCCTTCATACGTAACATGTCAAATGCAGTAATTTTATCTCGCAAACCTTAATTAACCACCTCGATTTGGCCTTCCACCGTTCCAACAATCACCAAGTCTGTTTTGGTCGAAATAAACCGTAAGGTAATGTTAACGTTAACGTTAATTCAATGTTCAAATCTCGAGTTAGATTTGAAAATGTCGCGACAAGCGACGGGGTGAAGCAGATCTAACAAGCTGCTAACGGTGTTTTTGCAACCGTCGCTGGCTAAACTTCCACTGTCATTTGTACACTATAGTGTAAAATCCTAAAACCTTATTATAAAATTCAAAATTAACTTACCAAATTTCCAGATATCCGCAGAGTGAGATCCATCCATCCAGCGAGTGATCTGCGTCTGCCTGCAGTTGTGCTCTGACGTCAGTCGGGCGGCGCGCGCGCTCTCTGTTTACAGCAACCCTGTATTATTGCCAGGCATATTACAGCCAGGTTACAGCTAGGTTACAGCAACACTAAAATTTACTGTAAAATGTTCCCGCTCAAACAAAATTACCCACAATACAATGCAAATTACAGTACTTTACTGTAATATAGAAATGCAGTATTGTACTATAGGTTATTACAGTACTGTGCTGCTAAATCTACAGCAACATTTAACAGTGTAGGGTTAGTTAGGGTTAGACCGCTAGGAGGCGCCTTCTGGCCCATATCTATCTGCGTCTCATATTGACGCTAAAGGGTGACATGTGCGTTGGATGTAAACGAAATGTCAAAAGCGTCAGTATATGACGCCTTATGACTGAAATCATCTCTAATATGATCAGTCCTGTGACAGACGAGTTTGACTCTAATATGCTCAGAATCAGAGAAAAGTCTGTATATTAATATCAAATCAAACAAACAAAACTGCCACCATATGTTGTTGAGCTTTTTCAAGCAGCTTTATCTTTCCCTCGAAGTTTATCAAGATAATAATAAATATATCACTCATCATAACTGTTCTATCAAAACTACTGACTCTATCACTCATCTCAATGCATTGTTAATGATTAAAGCAATTTTAATACATTCTGATGACCTATGACCTCTGGAATGACCTTTGACCTCTAATGAAGTTCACAGTGACATACTAGTGTAGCAACTCTGTCATTTGAATCATCAGAAAGCCTGAAGCTTCAGACACATGAATAAATGTTTATGACTCAGAACATGGAAGAATCTTCTAAACACTGTTATGATTTATGAGCATCATGTGTTGGAATCCTCACACAGATTTACATAGAGATGATTTGCATCGCAGCACATCGTGTGTGTGTGTGTGTGTGTGCTTCAGGAGGATTTATAACTCTGAGTTTGAACACTGAGAATCTAAACCATCAGCAACCATGAGCTTCATCATCTTCATCTTCATCTGGATGTTCTCCAGCTGTTTCACAGGTGAGGAAATATGAAGTTAAACTGCACTATTTTAACTGATTAACAGTGCTTGAAATATTATCCAAATATGTCATTCTGAATGTTTATTTATTCTTCTTGATGTAGAATCAGTCGCTGAACCGACAGTCACTCAGACGCCTGCAGTGAAATCTGTTCAACTAAGAGACACATTTACTATATCCTGTAAAACCAGTCCTGAAGTCTATCAGAGTTGGGGTAATCAGCCTCTATCCTGGTACTTACAGAAACCTGGAGAAGCTCCTAAACTCCTGATTCATTCAGCAAGCGACCGTCAGTCAGGAACTCCATCTAGATTCAGTGGCAGTGGATCTAACAGTGATTTCACTCTGACCATCAGTGGAGTCCAGACTGAAGATGCTGGACATTATTACTGTCAGAGTTTCCATTGCAGAATAAATTCTTATAATAGATGTCAGGGTGATTTTACATTCACACAGTGATAAAGAGTCGTACAAAAACCTCCGTCAGTCAGAGTCACAGTGACTGAACTGAAACTGCAGCTGCTCAAACACTTCAGTTCAGCTTGAGCAGTTTAATAAGTCTGTTGATTTATCAAGTTAATCCCTCATTATTCAGATATTAACAGCATCATATAAATACATCACTCAAATTCAGAACAGATAATAATAATTTACATTAATATCTATGTATGGAGGAATTAGCAATAATATAAACATTTATTCAAAAATTTAAGATTACCCAACAGGTCAAATCCTCCATTAAAAACAGCACATGCATGTCACCATATTTATTTATATTTATTTTATAAACATAAAAGTGAAGCTGTTTCTATCATGTGTGACTGTAACGGTCATCAGTGAGTGTCCAGGATGACCATCAGAGGGCGCTCCACCCCGGACAACACACACATCAGGGGTGGGCAATTAATTTCCCCAAGAGGCCACATGAGAAACTTGAGCGGTTGTAGAGGGCCGGACCAATACAGTTAACTCAGTTCTTCCCAATATATTATTTCTCTTTATAAAAAAAATAAGAAATGAATGAAATGAAAATGTGGAGCACACAATCACTATTTAATGAACATTCACAAAAACAGTTTTGAAATTTTTTCAAAAACTAGCATCACAACTTGATACAAAAAACCAAGTATGTCAAAGACCAGCATGACATTAACTATATAAAAAAGCAATAAATGCCCCCAGTGTTTGTATGGACAGGTTGATGGCTAATTTCACTGGTACTTGTGACCAAGTGACAATAAAGGGCTACTACTACTACTAAAGCAGCAGCCAGCAGTCCATAACTTTTGGCACCCTAGCGGTTAATAAACAGAACTGCATGCGTCTTCCGGAAGAACATTGCAGCCGGAACTACTTCTCTCATGTCTAGGACGAGTCACGCAGGCACTGGGCTACTCTGCAGCGGTTAACCCAACCGGCCTAAAATAGTCTGAATATAAACATTATTATAGGTGTACCATAGTTATTCATAAGACAAAAACACGGTTTGGAAAATGTATTCATGATGTACTCTCTCAATTTATAATTTTTGTACATTTTGAACAAACAAAAATGTTATGGATTCCAGCTAATTTACCAGATACTTCACGCGGGCCGGTCAAGGATATCCAGAGGGCCTGATGTGGCCCGGGGGCCGTACAATGCCCAGGTCTGCCACACATCCACAGACTCCATTCCCCATAATCCTGAGTTCAGACTATCATCCACACTCACATTCACCTGTGTCATTACAGCCCGTTCTCATCCTAGGGCGTCATATATTGACGCTCTTGACATTTCGTCTACATCGAACGCACATGGCACCCTTTAGCGTCAATATGAGACGCAGACAGAAATGGGCCAGAAGGCGCCTCCTAGCGGTCTAACCCTAACCCTACACTACACTGTAAAAATAAAAGGTGCCTGGAGGAACCTTTTGGGGTTCTTCACTTTGCCACACCGGCGGAACCGTCTGTAGATCCTATAGGCACCCTTTAAAAAGGGGAGGTTCTCTGAAGAACCACACAGGTTTCCTGAGGAACTCTTATATTAGGCACTGTGTGGAACCACTTTAGGTGCCTCCAGGAACCAAATTTCATTTTTTTTAAATATTTAATTTCATGTTGTTACTATGGTAACCTTTGACTTCTATTATAATAAACAAATTGAACCAAATACAAAATAAGAATTTTTATTACATATTTGATATTCATTTTTATACATACACTTCCATGCACATGGGGAAAAAAAGCTAACTATAGATTAATATCAATGAATACACAAAAAATAGTATAATACATAAGCAACATGAATAATCAACCATGTATATACAATAGATAGACAAGAAAATACATCTCAACAAAATGCATGGAAACGCATATGTTCCACGAAATAAATCAATGTAAAAAAATTACATTTTGATTAATTAAAAATGTCCATCTTTACTTAACTTTAAAACATTTGTGTTTCAGTCCGATGGTAAGTCTGACATCACTGTTTCCAAGTCCAAAAGCTCTATCAGATGCCAAAAACAAACAGTGCTAATATGCACTCATTGTGCTGTAATATTCTTGAAAATTATGATCCTAACCTTTATCTCTATACCAAAATCTTAGTTAGTTATTCAGCTATTTTGAATCATAAAATGTTGAAGTCTGGGATGCCGTGAGACTGGAGACTGTAATGTACACTATGGCTTTTGAAAAGCTTAAATGTGTGACTTGAATCAACAGTGTTCATAAATGGTTGTTGAGTATTCTCATGAAACAAGATAGAGGAAGTAGAAGTAGAGGCTTCGACCCGGAAACAGTATTCCTTATGTCACAACAAGCAGAAAACATTTTCCATTATAACAGAGTTAAGGTGCAGTAAAATGATCTGTTGTTCTGTGAATGTTCACTGGTGAATTCCAGTCATTTCAATAAGAATTTACATGGTCAGCAATTTCGTTTGTGGTCAAAAATGTCACTATGGGACCAAGTTGGTGTGAGGTACTTAAAGAGTTAGAAAAGTGAAGAGGTGCCGCAGCTTCGATTTCCGTGTGTTTTTCCTCTGTTCTGGTGGATGGTCCAGGCATTTCAGTGATTTTCAGGTCTACAGGAGGATTTTTATTCTTGTTCAAACTTGTATTTCAGCTTACCGAGATCCCTGCAAAGTACAACATTTACTGTTAGTAAGGTTATTAAAGTGATAGTTGTGAAATTTAAATAATTTCCTCAGCCTTGTGAAGTTCCAAACCTGTTTGACTTTCTGTCTGTGGAACCCAAAAGCAGATCTCAGGTGTAACACAGGTTAGAATTCAGATATTTAAGAAACAGAAAGAAAATAATATAATTTTCAAATAATTATATTTCTAATAAAATACTGAAAGTATTAAACAAAAAGCTGAATAACGTCATTGCAGTTTAAAATAATAAATTGATAAAAATGACTAAATGCCTAATTAACATATTCAGTCTGGACGGAGATTGCGTGTGACGTCATTGAGACGAGACGCGAAAGCAACGAGAGACGCACACATTGCTGATCGCGAGAGGAAAGAAAGCTAAGATTAATCTGAGGCAAATATCTAAATAATCCTTTCTAATATTCGAATAATATGATGTATAATATGTTGCAGACCTATTATTTAACTATATTGGGTTATTTTTAGAACGTGATTGTTGATATTGCCGCTGCTGATTGTTGATTGAGAACCCCTGTGAAATCCAATGTGGGTTAAAAGCATATGAACCCCGGATTTGGTGAGTTTCTTAGTAATATTGGTTCAACTTACTGAAAACTGAATGTTATAATTGTTTATTGAAGTTCTGAAGTAGTTTTATGTTTGTAATAGTTTCTGAAGGAGTGTGAAATGTGATGTAATATTCCAATTAAGCACTTACATGCTATATTGTGCATAATTACATATTCTGGTATGTTTTATATATGCTGAATATGAGAGAAAAGGGTTTTTGAATACTATTTTCATATAGATGATTGATGAATGTGTAGTGTGTGTATATTGTGTTGTTCTAAAGGAAATGGTGTGTAAATGCTTTTGAAACTTAAAGGGCCTATATGCGTTTTTCTGAAATTTAAACTCGCGACTGACACCTGTGGTCAAAAAACGGAACTGCTCTTCCTTTCTGCTCGCTCTCGTACGTGCACACTTCACAAGTCATCCCTGCAAAGAAGTCAACATTATGTTTACAGAGGTAAGAACAGTCAAATACATATATTGTTTGAGAAACTAAGGCTAATTGCTGACTAGCGGTGGTGGCAGAGTGATCTGAAACGTTTAACATGAACGCGCTTGACGTCACATCCGCAGACAGCGCGCGAAAAATCCGACCCGACAGAAAATAGGAAAAATAGGATACAGGCTTATAGGTGCACCCACTGTAAGCTGACAAGGTGTCAGTATGCTCATCAGGAGATGTTTGAGTCATAAATGGTCAAATAAAAAGGCTATTGTTACGTTTATTTTGGGGAAAAAGTTGCATATAGGCCCTTTAAGACGCTGTTTGTATGAACAGGTCAGGTTTTTTTTGGGTGTGATTGGATCAAACCCTTCATACCATGAGATGGCGAGCCTCCCAACTGAACCTCTGTGAATTTGAGAAGTGCGGACGGAGTAATCCTATGCGTTCCAATGGATTAGTGCTTCTACTGATCAGGTGGAATCCAGTTCGTTGCATATATTCTGATCGGTAGGATCGGACTTTTCTTTAAGCGATCATTTTGCACCATTGACTGTTGAAACAAAGCTTTCATCTACACCAAGAGACTTTTGCACACACTAACATATTTTTCCACTTTGGATGACAAAGAAACATTCATTTATACACAGACTGAGAAGTTATTGACTGTTATATTGTTGGAATTGTTTTCAAATTGTTTCAAATTGAACTATTGTGATATTGTACTTTTCTTTTCTTATTTCAATTGTTTTAATTTGGGTTCATATTTTCTATGTTTTTTTATATAAAGGTATAAAAAAACCTAAAGATAAGAAAAGCTCTTATTAAACTAACAGTTAGTAAAACTAAATATCTATAAACCAAAATAGAAACTAAACAACTAAAATATAAGTCGAATACCTAAAAACAAATAGAAAATAAAGCTATTTGTAAACCTATTTAAATAGCGAACAGAGCTCAAAGATACTAAAAAGAAGAACAAGGGATTGAAAAGAACAATTATTTCATTTGTTTTTATTTATTTTTCTTCAATTGTTGTTGTGGTTGTATTACATTTGTTTTTTTTATTATTATTACTTTTGCACCAACAAAATACATTTGAGTTATTTCTAGCTATTACCTGTGTCCTTGTGTGCCTTGATCACTTACCCTCCTGTAACGAACCTAGTCACTGGTCCAATATCAGGTGCCTAGAGTGACCTGTCCCTGTGTCAAGTAACTCTAAATGCTACACAGGCATAATGCAACCCCAGTCACCGATCGCTTACCGATCACTGCATGAAACAAGCAGAAAACATTTGTGTAAATCATTCAAGAAACCATTCTTATGTACACTTGTCTAGTTCAATTCAATGCAACAATTTATGTAAAAATGGTTAAGCTCCAAAAATGTCCCAGAAAAGATCCTAAAAATAATCAATGAGTTCACAACTCATGTGTTATGGGTTGTGTTTAGTGGTGTCAACAATAATCGATTCGGCGATGCATCGCAATGCGGGGCATGCACGATTCAGCATCGATGCGGCAAAGTTCCATAATCGATTATGTCACTGTTTTAGGGGTGTAACGGTACGCGTATTCGTACTAAACCGTTCAGTACAAGGCACGCATTTTCAAACCGAACGGTTATTTCAAATGTAAGCGCGTCGCGAGCGCGCTCATAATGTAGACGCTGGCGCGACCACAACATCAAATGGCAAACGCAATGTAATCGGAACGAAACTGAGCTACTCGTGACGGACTGTTTATCAGTCTGGACCAACGCAGCGCGAGCCGATCTTATACTAAACAGCGCTAAGAGATCCAGTAAAGAAAGCATTTGAACTCGCCACTAAAGTAATAACATCGCTGCGAGATCTAGTGAGAAACATTCACATTTCCCCGTTATTAACGGATCAAACTGCGCTGACGTGGAAACCAGGAAGAAACATTGTGACATGATGAACTATCCAGTGTCCACAGATCTGTATATTCACCATGGATTTACTGTAGTAACACTAACTGCAACTTTGGAAGTTTGGCAGGAATAGTAGCTATAATGCTTTCAAGTAACGTTATGTCGGATTTATTTCGACATTATGAATAACATTGCTGCCCTCAAATGTTAATCTGAACTAAAATAAACATTTGTTTATAAGCACAAAATATTACATTTTATTTTTTCCAAGGAGCTGTTTTGTTTTATATGCTCCTAAGAAGAGTCAATTATAGCTCCATCATTGCTCAAAGAAAAAAAAAAAATCATACTTTATGATGTTAGTTCTAATAAAAAAAGAATAAAAAAAAAATCAAGAACATTTCTCTGGCATTTCTTTCTTTTTGCTGTATCGAAAACGTACCGAACCGTGACACAAGTGTATCGTATTGAATCGAACCATGAGTTTTGTGAACCGTTACACCCTACACTGTTTATTTTCTGGCCTTGAGTTGGACAATAAAGTTGAAATATAATTTCAAATGGTTCTCAAGCAGAGAGAAGAGAAACATTTCTCATTCAAAGCACTGAATGCAGTGATTTATGCTTTCTTTTTCAGGTTTGAAAATGCCGTATCCAATACCCTGTACCATTCAATTTTATTTTATTTAATGACATTTATGTCAAAGATACAGGAGAGTGATAATACACACATAGCAGCCAATAAAATCTGTTGTTCAATATCTGGCTGCTTGTATTGCCTCATGACTGATGAAAATTTTGCCTTGTTGTGTGCAGTAGAATTTTGATGCATCGCAATGCATCGTAGAATCGAATTGAATCGAATCGTTACCTGGTGAATCGTAATCGAATCGAATCGTGAGGGCAGTGCCAATGCACACCCCTAGTTGTGTTATAAGTCTTCTGAAGCCATATAATAGCTTTTCCTTTTTTTTTTTTGTCGAAAAAGACTAAACTTGAAGTTATAATTCAGAATTAAAATGTCTTATATTCAAATGCAAATGATAAAGATATAAGAAAAAAATGCATAGCATTATTTGTGAACCAAACCTAATATTATTTTTCTGAGTAACATGAGATTTGAGAGCATGAGGGAAGATTTTCAGAGAATAACTGATTAAAAAAACACTAGTACACAGTCAGACAATACAATTTCACACAGAGAAAGTTCATAGTAATAAAGTACTTGCATGTGGTACAGGTAACTTACTGTAATTCAATGTTGCCACTGAAATATTCAGATTATTTTAGAAATGTAATGGTTGTTCTGGGGATACAAAAGAAAAAAAGCTGATTATTCACAACATAATATTTATTTACCTTTAAATGGCTTTAAAATTGTAATGTATTTGAGAGAATGAGGGCACCTGTAGTAAGTAAAGTTAGGCTAAACAAAAACAGACCAAACTAACATTATAACTTTTAACCTGCTTTTGTTATTCATAACAAACGCCAATGACAGCAGGAATCAGCTAAATTATAGGCTATATCAGCAATTTGACAACACAGTTGTACAGAATATGTTGAATTGAATGACTAAATCAATCTAAGACAATAAGTCAATAATTTCCATTTGTTCATTACATTAGATCAACGTAACCTTAGTTAGCATCGCAGCTAAAACCTTCATACCAGATACTGTGCAATAAACGAGTGGTAAACACTGTAAAAACGTAGTAATGTATAATAAATTTAATTTATATATATGTGTGTTTGAATATATAGTGAGTAGACTCTGTATTTATATTTATTTGCGAGTTTACAAACCTTGTAACGGAGAGCCGAACAAACGGCGGAAGCTTTGATGAGAGGAGCCGTTACTTTCAAACCCGATGACGTCAGTGGATACTATTGTTGTTGCGCCGCGCGCGAGCAGCGCGAGCAGCACTGAAGTGACGACAGCAGAGGAAAAGCAGCAGTTTCGTGACAGAATACAACTTTTCTCCTCCTGGTTCTTCTTCATATTATTAATATTATTATTATTTAGTGTTTTTTTTTTTAAGGTTTAAATTACTTAATAAAATAGCCTAGGCCTATACTAAATATATGTAACCCAAGTGAAAAAGACGTAGGCTACTGTTAAATGTATTAAAATGCATTAAAGTATATTTGTATTGTAGTAGGTCTACTAAAAACACACTCAAGTACATTTTTAATACATTTAATAGTACGTCTTTTTCACCTGGGTATGTATACTGAATAAAACTTAAGTAGCCTATAATAATAATAATAATAATAGGATAATAATAATCTTATTCTGGCCTCACTGAACCATTGGGTTCCTCCAGATGCTGGCTTTAACATAAGAGATCTTCCAGGAACCACTTAAATGTTAAAAGATCTTCCAATAACCCCTTTATCGCATTCAGGTTCCTCTATTTTCCCCCAAAGCACTTTGAGGTCTCGTGGTAATGAAAAGGTGACTCCAGAACCTCTGAACTAAATACAAAGTGCTTAAAGGATCCCATAAGTTCCAGCAAGAACCTCAAAGATTGTCAATGCTCCTCCAGTAACCCTACTATAGGAGAAAGAGCTTTGAGGCACCTAAATTACATTTTGAAGTTCCTTGAGTATCCAACAGGATATTTGAGGCTCCTTTAGTTTTTACAGTGTAGACCTAAACCTACCCATAACCGAACAAAGCTCTGTGCGTCTCATATTGACGCCAAAGGGTGCCATGTGCGTTCGATGTAGACGAAATGTCAAAAGCGTCAGTATTATGACGCCCAAGGATGAGAATGCGTTGTTCATTACCTTGTTTAACTTACTCTATAATAGCCTGGTTTTCACATTCATTCCCTGCGAAGTCTTCAAGTCTTCCCTCTGTTCAATAAAACTGCATTTGGATCCTCAACCTTCATGTCTCAGAGCAGTTCGTGACAGACGCGACTCTCAATCAAACTCAGTTATTCAGTGACTGACAGAGACTCGTGTGTGTGATGATCCTCATGTCTGTTCATAAACTGCAGGAACACACATGGATTTGGTGTAAAATTTGGGGATTAACAGCGACGTTTCACTCCAACTAGAGTAAAAAAAATATTCTCAAAGTCTCTCAGGAAGTCTTGGCTTGCTTTCGAGGCTACAGTTTATATAATCCATTAAATAAAATTATATAAGCCATTAAATAAAACTATATAATCCATTGAATAAAACTATTGTTTTTCTGCTGCTAAGAGAACCGACGGCCAGTGCTGCAAAGTTTCTGAAGTGACATTACATAGAAATGCTGGATTCACTCCTTATGGCATGTTACAATAATAACACATTAAAGCAATGTAAAGGCAGACTAATAGATTATAAGAAAAATACAATTTTTTTATATTTTTTTTTAACTATTCCAATTATTGGTAAAAGTAATGACATGTGAATAATGTTAAATGTCTCACTGTTGCTCAAGTTTAAATCTGCACTTTACTATAGAAAACCTTCAGTGATTTGAGTCTGGATCCGGATCTGCTCACAGCAGATATTCAGATTAATACTGAAGTTGGTCTAAATGTATTCAGAACTGAATTGAATTATATCATTTTTAACATCTTGGCTATTGTAGAAGATCAAATATTATGAAAAACATTCATTTTACTCTGTTCTCACTTCAGTGATTGTGTTTTGTGTCTGTTAATGAGTGACTGTCTTCAGGGAAATGATGTGGAGTGTGTTTGCATATTGATCAGATCTTCAGTGTGTGAGAGTGTTTAGTGCTGTGAGTTTAACACTTCATCACTGACACACACAACAATCTTCATCAACATGACCTTCATCATCATCTTCATCTGGACTCTCACAGCGTTTGCTCAAGGTTTGTGGAGCACAAGTTTGATATTAATTCATTTCTTCAAGTATATTGTCAAAGTTTTGAGTGTATTTTCTTCTTGTTGTGTTTCAGAGTGTAGAGGACAGATCACCGTCACTCAGAGTCCCTCAATAACAGCAGAACAACCAGGAGGAACTGTGAATATCAAATGTAAAACCAGCAGAGATGTGTACAGATACAGTAGTGGGGATGAATATATTCTGGTACTTACAGAAACCTGGAGAAGCTCCTAAACTCTAGCCTGGCTAACGTCAGACCAAGTCTCATTTGAGACTTGGTCTGGGAACCACGTGTTCATTTTCTCGTATTTGAGGCGTGGTTTACGAATGCCCAGAGCCGTTTATTGGGCGCTATGAATGTCTATCAAATGCGCCTGTACGTAGCTCATAGCCAATCGCTTCAATTATACCAGATGACGTATGTAGAGTGACAGAAATTCGACGAGGAAAAAGACGATGGGTCAAAGATTTATTTGTACACGATGGCGTTTAGCGAATATTACCGTTTGTGCAAGATAAACATGAGGGTAGAACAAGCGGGAAGGAAGTCGACCGGAAGTTGAAGCCGGCCGCGTGCCACCATCTTGTAGCAGACCATCACCTGCTGTTAGCATCCCATTGACTCCCATTCATTTTGGCGTCACTTTGACAGCGAATAACTTTACATCTGAGGCGTTTGAAGACTCCATTTGTCCATTATTTATTTCTAAAGAAACACGACAATGTATAAAATGCTCCATTACCTTGTAGCTTACGTTATGGCCCCGTAGAAGCAGTTTTTGTAAAAGTAGGCTAACGATTGCGTCATAACCACGCGACTCTCTGTCGCACAGTAAAGGGATTTCCGTATGGACAGGAGGAGAAGCTCGCGGGCAATCGGGGGACGTGGAGGCAAAATGACAAAATAATTAATCAGAATACCTAGCAAAAGTTGCTCCTGCTCCTAGCTCATGGACAGCTCCTACTCACACTCTCCGTGTCTGCAAGATTCGGAAGGGAATGATTCAGATTTCTCTTGGCACAGCTACTAGAAGACAGACGGGTTGCTCACGTGGTCCGTGTAACGCTTTGCTCTGTTTGAGTCTGCGCGTCAGGAAAGGAAGTGCTAAGAAATCGCTAAAAATGGGCTTCACTTGTCTCAATTGAGATCCAATGAGATGGCTCTGTCCACTTCTTATACTGTCTATGGTAGAAGGTAACGTCAAATCTGATGCCATGTTGGATCCATAGATATAAACAAACTGCTTCGGTGTCGTCATCGTCTTGCTGCTCCCTCCCCGTTCTGTGATTGGTTCCCTTTTTCAGGGGAAAATCTGGTCCATGGTGTCCAGACTGCCTAGCAGCGTGAATAAAATCGCGCTGCGAGCAAGGCAGTATGGGGAAACCCAGGCTACCTAAACTCCTGATTCGTTTTGTAAAAAAACTCTACGCAGGAACTCCATATAGATTCAGTGGCAGTGGATCTAAATCAAGCGTAGCGTTAGTTCTGGCAGGTCACGTTAGTCAAGCTCGCATCAGCTGACCCTCAGCTGATCCACATCTACCTATAGGAATACGACGCCTATCACCATACGTATATAAGCTCCTTCAGTATTATCAGCAGGTATCGCGTTTCTCAGGAGCAAATTACCCTCCTCCATCCCCAGCTCCTCCTCTCGCCCAGTCAGGATTTGACATTCTGATTCCCCTTGAATCAGAATAATTATCGAATAATGTTGTACTTTAAAATCTTGAATTAAATATATTTGCAATCATTCATGTTGGTTCTGTTCTGTTTACCCTGAGGGGGGTTATTGCTGCTCTCCCTGCTCTTATCCATGCTAGGCTGTATGGATGCGCAGGGAGTTCTCGCCCAGAACGGAACCATTCCGCCAATCCAAACTGTATGCTAATTGTCAATCATATTTGATGGTAGTGGTCCTGACAGAACAGTGATTTCACTCTGACCATCAGTGGAGTCCAGACTGAAGATGCTGGACATTATTACTGTATGAGTTTCCACTACATCAACAGTAAATATGTGTTCACACAGTGATAAAGAGTCATACAAAAACCTCCGTCAGTCAGAGTCACAGTGACTGAACTGAAACTGCAGCTGCTCAAACACTTGCACACACACACACACACACACACACACACACACTAAGAAAAGCAATATGATCTTATAATAAGCAATAATATTACTATATTAATATATTATAATAATATAAAGGTTTGAGCTTGGTCAGTATATGATAGCTTTGATCATGATTTTTCATAAGTCATTTTTCTCCTGTTATTTTCAGTCATTTGTGAGGAAATTCAGTCACGTTTGATCTTCACTTAGTGGATATTTTTCAATCTTTCACCATATTTTTGTTTTTCTGCATTTATGATTTATCCTCATTCTTCTTTCTAAACTGAATCACTGCATCATAAAGATGTTCTGCTTGATCAGTTTAATAAGTCTATCGATTTTATCAAGTTCATCCTTCATATATTAACAGCATCACAAAACACAACTCTCAATTTCAGAGCAGATGAAAATGTATATAATTTGAATTAATATCTTTACATAGAATTTTAAGATTAATTTAGAAATTAAAGACCAGATTACCAAACAGGTGCAGCCCACCATCAAAAATAATAATAATTTCCTATTTATTTTATATTTATTGTGTAATTTAACAGTGCTATAAATAACAGCTTTTTCAAACACTGGATCAATATCAACATTTCATACTGATGTTTTCTGTGTGCAATTTAACACTTTGTGCATTTTATTTATAGTTAATTTTTTATATTAAGATTAAAGTTTGTTCATGTGTGAATATAGTGTGAGTTGTGATGAGCCAACATGTAACTCATAAAGATGAAATCTTATTAACAAACTGACTAATGAATCCATAAGCACAGGAGAAACTGTTCCAGTTCAGAGCGTTTCAGTTGAAGATCTCATTTGCATTGTCAGGTTTAGTGATTGTGATGGTCTCAGAATAGAGCAGCTCGTCTCCAGTGACCATGTTCAAACCCCAAGAGCTTCATTTCACATTTACTGCTGAATGCAGCTGTTCTCAACTATTACAATTAGGGGTGTAACGAGACCCTTATGTCACCATCCTGAACTCACAATACCATATTATTGCCATACTCCATCAAAATGGTAAATTTGGTTTAACATTGTGTGTGTAAATGAATAGGCTTGGACTTGGTGCTGATAACCCAATGCAGGAAAATAGAGACGCCAGAATAACAATATTCATGATTCTGAAGATGAAAATACTGAATTATTTCAGACGAATATGCTTGATGTCTCTGACTAGATATATCTAAAATAATGTAGGCCACTTTTTACTGGTAACATCAGACATTTGGCATTATCAGGACCCACAAATATTCCCCCATTGCATTATTATACATTATATTTAACATTATATACAGTAGTTTAATGTAGTAGTGACACGAAAACCCTGTAAACTTCCTAAACTTTCATTTTGGGTGAATAATACGATACATATTGTCACTATCCACTGTAATTATTGTTCCACCCCTAATTCCAATCAATCAAAAGCCGCTGAAACTTTAGTGCAGGACATTGAAGGAACGACACACTGATCAATGATGCAGTCCAACACAAATGTGCGCTTGCGTTCAGATGAAGCTTTATTGAATGAACAGCAATGGCAGCACATTGACAGACTGCTTCAGTATTGAGCTGTAAATCACGTGACGCTCAGATACGCTGGTCTTCACTGGAGAAACATCAGCACTCGGAGCTCTTGAGGAACGAGGCCTCGTGAGCAGCTCCGGCATGTGTTCCTCTGCAGACGAAGCGCTCTGCGTCTTCCCAGCGTGCTTTGCTGAGGCTCAGGACGCTGCTGCGACTGTAGAGACCGTCCCGCTCGCTCTCTGCGCTGGTCTGAACCCCCTCGGTGACCTCTGACCCGTCCAGCGTCCAGCTCACCGTCGCCCCCTGTGGAGAGTAAGAGCTGAGCAGGCAGAGCAGAGCGGGGGGGTCTCCAGAGATCAGCAGAGAAGAGGGAGACAGCAGAGACACGGAGGGAGACACGGAGGGACCCGCTGGACACACACACACACACACACACATTCATGAATGATCATTTGATTTTAAATATACAAGTTACATTTCAAATGATCCACAGAATGAGTTTGAAAAACATTGTCCAAGTAAATTGATGGTTATATTGTGATGTCGTTGCTATTCAGAAACTCACAATCATAAACATCAGCAAATTTGATAGTTTAAATACACTGTAAAAAGTGATTCTGAGTTTTAGTCAGGTGGACTAGTAAAATCACGTCTTGTCAACTTGCAGTGTCTCACTACACAATAGGATGAGTTATGACAACCTCAACTTGAAGGGAAATGGAAAACTTTAAATAACGTGTTCATATAACAACAAAGCATAGGTTCTATCAACTTTCTGTGTAATGCGCATGTGCCAGAAACTCTACGTCATGATGACGTACTATTTGAACGAATTTGAGGCAGACGCGCCATCGCCATTTTTTTGCACGAGAAGTTGCTGATGCAAGAAAAGACGAAGGAGCCCGCGTTTGAACGAGTACAGGTGGACTTTTATGGACTGCAAATAATGAAATGAGTAAGTATACCCTAATTTGTGCTTTCTTTCATGTTAAATTAGGCTTGTTTCGTTAGGCTTGTTTCGTTGTTTGCGCATCTCGTCCGTGTTTTGATTCCGTGCACATTTTGATTACATTTGGCAAACTCGATTAAAGTTAGTTATCAGGAGCCACACGCACTGCCAGGCAAATTTCTGCTCGCTCGACAGAGACACCGAGCTGCTGTCGAGACGTGAGCAGAAAGAGAAGTCGTAATTTTAAGTTAATGTTTATAAATAGATAAAATAGTGTACATATAAGTTTTTTTTAGCGTGTTCTTAATCGGTTCATTATCGTTAGAAACACCTACCAGTAATGTTAACGTTAAGTTAATATCTGAAGCAGCGCCGCCAGTCCATTTGTGTTTAACATGACAAATAAAAATGCTTGATTGACTTATGTTTCTTAAACGCCCTGTTGTTATTTTTTCAAATGACATAGGCTACCATATGGATGTTTTTGAGCACGTGCAAACGGCGTGTCTTCTATAGGTAAGTTGCGATGTAAGTTATTAATATAAGTTCATACATTTTTGTAGTGTAATAATCACATTATTAAACTTATATGTAATTTGTGTTACCTGTGAAGCTCTGAAGAATCATGAAATTCAGAATTACGTTATTTGTAGAAAACATTTTCACATAATAAAAGCTATATGTATAGCATTGCTCACTTTTATATTGACAGCAACATCATCAGTATAATATTCAATGCATCACCCAGCCATAGAAATAAAAAATGTTGATATTTTTTTCCTCATTGTATTTGGGGAGTAAGATGTTTTAGGGCTACATGATTGACAAAATCATAATTTTCCTATTTTGCCTATTATAATAAATTTGTTTACACAACAATTGTAGACACAAACAAGTGCTGTTCTATTAGAAGATATGGGCAAACTTAATATGCTAAGATTATATGACCAGTTCTTTCATGTTGAGTGAAATTAAAATGTTTTAACTTGTTAATGTTGTAAGACTGTCACTGAGACCCTGGCATCTTTGTTAAATTTGTAAATGCATTTATGTTTTTATAGATCAGCAAAGAATTCACCAGGCTTGTGTCAAAGGACCTGAGCAAGTCTTTTTTGGAAGGCCTCTAGATGGTCATCTCTCAAAGCAGATACAGTTATTCAGGTCAAAGCGGTATGAGGACATTCCAGAAATGACTTCAGTACTGGAGAACCTTGATAAGGATGTGAGTCAATTTATTTTAAAGCAGTCTTTCTCTCCCCAAAATGACAATTCTGTGATCATTTACTTACTTACTCACATCATACACCTAGTGATAGTGACATCTTTTCATACAATGACTTCAGAGTAACTGTCTAAAAAGTAACCTATACGATTTGTATGTCATATTCAAAGTCTTCTGCCATCATACAATCTCTTTGTATGATGAAAACATACACATTTCAGTCTTTGTTTACAATAATGTTTTATTGTATTAGCTACTACATAAATATCAAGCCTCATTGGTTCTTGCAAGTCTTTTGATCAAATGTCATGACACAAGAACTAATGAGGTTTGATGTTGTTGTTGTAGTATGTCGTAGTAACCTTAACACTGATATGATCTGATCAGTTCATTACACAAAGTTTTAAAACTTTTAAAATAGGCAACATGACTCATCCACTACTTTTAACTGCATTTTTTATAGTGTTGACTTGTCCTTTATAGAGCTTAACAGCCTAGCCATTGTTCATTTATGAATATTTTTGCATGTGTTTAGAGTGGCATGTTGGTGAGTAAATGACAATTATCATCTTTGGTAACCTATCCTTTAAAGTGTTGTTACAACCTCAATTCATTTAAGGCAGGGGTGCCCAATCCTGCTCCTGGGGAGCCAAGATCCTGCAGAGTTTAGCTTCAACCCCAATTAAACACACCTGAACCAGCTAATCAAGGTGTTCAGGATCACTACAAACTTCCAGGCAGGTGTGTTGAACCAAGTTGGAGTTAAACTCTGCAATACATTATTGGCCCTCCAGGAGCAGACTTAGAGTGCTTTCACACTGGGGTCATTTGCTGCGGTACGAGCCCGAGCGCGATTGTTCCTGGTTTCACACTCAACTTGATTCTATCAACCATGGTGCGTTTGCGTGCATATTACATCATGGCAAACGTGCACGGCGCATGATAGAAAACAGAATGTGGGTCAATATAATTCGGTGCTATTATGCGCAGCTGAGTGAACAACACAGGTTTACTGTGTGTGTGTGTGTGTGTGTGTGTGTGTGTGTCGTATAAGGTGACCTTCTGCTGCTT
Source organism: Abramis brama (assembly GCF_963993115.1). Classification (NCBI taxonomy): domain Eukaryota; kingdom Metazoa; phylum Chordata; class Actinopteri; order Cypriniformes; family Leuciscidae; genus Abramis; species Abramis brama. The sequence continues at coordinate 27,134,422 of NC_139986.1, read as the reverse complement.
GCAAACGGACTCTTTTAAGGAGACAGTGGATTTCCAAATTTGTTGCCCTGATTCCACGCGCTGTGTACGAATACACTGCAGGCTCACTCTCGCTCGTATCCAAGGTAAATCACCAACACTGTCATCCCTTACATGTGTTTTATTTAAATAAATACATCATAATCAGCTAAAACGCATGCGCAGGTCACTTTACTTCCTGAAAAACTGGGTGTGTGCTTGTGCGTTTTAGCTGATTATGATGTATTTAGTTAAATAAAACACGTCCAGGATGATGGCGTTGAAGATTTACCTTGGATACGAGCGAGAGTGAGCCTGCAGTGTATTCGTGCACAGCGCGTGGAATCAGGGCAACAAATTTGGAAATCCACTGTCTCCTTAAAAGAGTCCGTTTGCAAGCAGCAGAAGGTCACCTTATGCGACACACACACACACACAGTAAACCTGTGTTGTTCACTCAGCTGCGCATAATAGCACCGAATTAATAAAAAACACAATGTATTGCCCCATGTTCTGTTTTCTATCATGCGCCATGAACGTTTGCCATGACGTAATATGCACGCAAACGCACCAGGGTTTGATAGAATCAAGTTGAGTGTGAAACCAGACCAACGCTGCGGGGAGCGCCGGGAACAATCACGCTCAGGCTCGTACCGCAGCAAACGAGCCCAGTGTGAAAGCCCCCTAAACTAAACTGCCAGTGTGAAAGCACCCTTAGACACTCCTGATTTAAGTGCCATGAGCGTGTTACACCCACTATTAAATCTTATTTTGGTGCTGAACAAAAAGGTAACAAACAACTGTTGTTGCACCACATCACTGGTAAATTCTTACAAAAGTGTACAAATGTAAATGTGCAAATTTGAAATGAATGTTTTTATTTTTTCTAAAAACAAGACAGAGGGAGGGGGAGAAAGGATAAACGAATAAAGAAAAACAAAGGATTGATCCAATAAAGCTGGTACTTTAACCATCCTTTAATTTACAGACAACAAACCAAAGGATGAGGACTGCAGCATTGCTTGGCCTGCCGTGGTACATGCAAGAGATTCCTTCAAAATTCATGAAGATATGTGAGGTAAGCTGAAACCTTTAAAGGAGAACTCCGGTCAATTTTAACATTGAGCTAATTTTTTTGTAAATTTGGAGTGCTGTCAGTAAAGAGAACAACGACAAAAATCGGTGTTGCCTACACCGTGTTATACTCTTTTTAAAATTTGCACCCTGTTGACTTCAATGGGGCAAGTTTTAAACCTGCTTTTAGCCTCTTAACATCCTTGATGTGTCATTACAAGTGCACAGCCAATGTGAGTGATTCCTTCAGAGTGAACACGGTGAATCTGACAGCAGTAGATGTGAAAGATATGGATAAAAATGATGTTATTTCAGCCAGTGCTCATACCTGTATTTACATCCTGTTTTCGGTCGAAGTCCACAGTAGTCGATTGTCGAGTTCACGCGCGTGATCATAGGTACTAAACCTATGCGCGTGAACCTGACAATCGACTACTGTGGACTTCGACCGAAAACAGGATGTAAATACAGGTATGAGCGCTGGCTGAAATAACATCATTTTTATTCATATCTTTCACATCAAGGATGTTAAGAGCCTAAAAGCAGGTTTAAAACTTGCCCCATTGAAGTCAACAGGGTGCAAATTTTAAAAAGAGGATAACACGGTGTAGGCAACACCGATTTTTGTCGTTGTTCTCTGTATTGACAGCACTCCAAATTTACAAAAAAATGAGCTCAATGTTAAAATTGACCAGAGTTCTTCTTTAAGGCAAAACAAGGAAAAATTGCAGGGGTCTGGGGACTGTGAATTGTTTGTGTAATTGGTTTTAAGTAATAGTACCTTGTTTTGTTTGCATTCTATAAAGCCCAGTGACATTGAAGAGGAAGTGATCAAGGGTGTGGTGATAGGAATCCTACTGGTTGTGGAAAATGTGATGGAACCTCAGTCAGCGTTCTACAATGACATTGTCCTGGTGATTGAGGAAGAAGTGGTAATGTGTCACCTGAGTGCTGTACCTAATGCTTTTCTGAACCTGATGGGCCTGGTGTACGCATTAAACCTTGACTACCCAAAGAAATTCAAATTCACTTTTGAAGTGATACAGCGCCTGTTTATTGGTGTTGGATCAGACTCTTGCACCGCAAGAGTTCACTCTTTGAAGAGCAAGTTGCTGAGATAAGACAGAAAACAAATGTTGGTATTCTTGATTTTCAAACAGACTGTTTTCTTGTTACCTTGTTCTGCTTGCTCTTTCCTTGCCATGTTTCTACGAGTGGGAATTGAAGACACTGTTTTTAAACAGTTTAATCTGTGAAGTTTTTAATACAGCTTATTGTGAATTCTTCATGTACACTTGTTCCTGCAATGAAAATATCTGATAATGACAAGGAGAGTTATGTGTACTATTTTGGCTCTAAGATGGGTCTGTGCATAGAGAAGTTTGCACTTGTTTGTGTGAGCTGTATGTATGTGAGGGTTTTTCTTGTGGAGTTTTTTTTTTATCTTTGCAAGATAATTCTTTGTGTCTGTGTCTTTTGGGTGTCTATTTAAAAAAATAAATGCTGAGAGTTTCAATTTTGCAGTTGTTGATTTCATTAAAAATCTGGTTCCAGATAGATATCTAGAACTTCTTGTTAAAGCAAGCAATGCAGTCCAGTAAACTCAAATAGTTAAGTTATGATGTTGAGGAAAAATGACTATTTATGTCAATTAGACTTGGTTAATGGTTGTGAAAACATGAAAAATTAAGTTCATCCAATATGTTTTTCAGTTGACTTAACTAAAAATTATAAATGCTTATTAATTGATACAGTACGTTGGCTCAATTTACTGCAAGTTATTTCAACAAATACATACAAGTTGAGTGAACTTAAATCCTAACGTTGGCTAAACTTAACTGAGTCAATGCAATAAGATGACTTGACTAAGTCAAGTTGTGTCAACAAATCATTTTTTACAGTGTAGTTTAAATGATTAATTTTCAAAATGCTCTTCAACTGAGTTTCTTTTTGTCTGATGAAAATTATAAAAATCATATTTATGTTGTCTGCATTATATACAACTTTTGTTTCATACATTTTAAAAAGCCCTTAATAGTTACATTTACCAAGAATTATAGACAAATTTATATAAATAAAGGAATTATTGAATAGATTTTAAAGTATCTGCAGTCAATACATGAAATTAACTAAATGTTAGCAATAATAAGATTTTAAATATTCATGTAAAATGAAATGACATTTAAAATAGCTATACAAACATTTAATAAAAAAATACACATTTGATTTTTTCCGAAGTTACAGGACATTTTAATCTCAACTAATTTTTAACAACATTGTCCACATGAAAATGTATTAATATATTGTGATTTCTTCATAAGATTTTGAAATCAGTTTTAAATAATAATTTCAATATTAATTTGTAAAAATATTCATACATTTTGATACTCACAAAAAATCAATCGGAATTTTCAGCAAAGTTTCAATATATATTTTAAATTCTGCTGTTAAGACACTTACAATCATAATCATCAGCAAATTTAAAACAGTTTAAAGTTGTTGTTTTTTAAAATGCTTATTAACTAAATATCTCTTTGTCTGATGATGACCCTTACACAATTTTATTATCAAACTTTGGATGCATTTAAAAACCCTTAATTGTTAAATTTACTATTAATTATAGACAAAATTATTTATATCAAGAAATAATTGAATATATCATAAAATACTGCAATCCATAGGCTACATTAAAATGCAGTCAAATGTTACCAATAATAATTAAATTATTAATGTAAAATTAAAAATAACATTTAAAAACAATATGAAATATAAAACTTAAGTAAATAATAAAATGGTTAAATGTTAAATTGCTTTTCCGAAACATATTTTTATAATAAATTAATTATCTTGTTGACAAATAAGATAATCTTTTAGATGTTTTTTTAGGTTCATTCATGGCATTTTAAGATCATCACTAATAATTATCTTGCTGAAATTATCTAAAAATAAAACAAAATAAATAAATTAAAATATTCTTAGAATAGAAAAGACTTACTGATCGTCAGTTTAGTTCCTCCACCGAAAGTCCACCACAGTGTTTCATTCTAGTGAAAGAGTCGTACAAAAACCTCCGTCACACTCAAATGAACACACACTCCAGCAGAGAAAGAGACGAACAACACACACACACACACACACACACACACACTGATATGAGACTCAACATCAGGATTATTGAATGTCTCATTGTCTCTAAATGTCTCTTAATGCATGAAAACTATTAAATCTAAATAAATAATATAATCAGAAAGACTCTGTGCTGATCTTTACACATCTTAACTGGGAGTTTCTAAATGATCATGTGTTTCTCAAAAACATTTTAACAAGTGTTGATGACCTGTGACCTCTGGAATGACCTTTGCCCTCTCATGGAGTTCACAGTGAAATACTTGTTTCTTTTAGTGATGAAACTGTCATTTGATTCATCAGAAAGTCTGAACTCTGAACCAGAGACTCGTGCAGAATAAAGAAGAAATGATTTCTAAACTCCTACAGAAGTGAAAACACACTCCACTGGATCATGAGAATAAAACACATTAAAGGCCACAAAACTGGATCAGTTTCTTCTGCATGTGTTCATTTTCATGTGTGTTTTCCTCCAGCTGGTTTTTGCTCAGAGAGTCACTTTGCATCGGCACGTGTTTCAGCTCTCCGAGTGTTTATAGCCTTCAGACTCACACACTTTATAACACACTGCTGTTTACCACGGTACAAACCCAACACACACCATGAATCTCTTCAGCAGCTTCATCTGGATTCTGACCGCTTTTATTCCAGGTAACAGAAGTCAAAGCTTGTCATTTCTGAGTCTTTAATGTTCATGTCATTTGATGAAACTCATATAATGTTGTTGTCAACAGCGTCCAGAGGAATCACTGTGACTCAGCCTGAAGTTGTGAATGTTTCTGAAGGACAAATTGCCACTATAGACTGTAAAACTGATGCTGGGATAGATAGCTGGGGTTTAGCTTGGTATCAGCAGAAACATGGAGAAGCTCCTAAACTCATCATTTATGGTGTAGATAGTCTTTATGATGACAGTCTCAGTCGATTCAGTGGGAATGGAAGATCTGGAGGAACAGATTTCAGTCTGACCATCAGTGGAGTCCAGACTGAAGATGCTGGACATTATTACTGTCAGAGTTTCCATTGCAGAACAGGTTCTATTAGATCTTGTGGGGGTGATGATAATGTGTTCACACAGTGATAAAGAGTCGTACAAAAACCTCCGTCAGTCAGAGTCACAGTGACTGAACTGAAACTGCAGCTGCTCAAACACTTTCACACACACACACACACACACACACTCAACAGTGAGGATACTTTCATTGGTATTACATGAAATAGAAAGCATTCGTTTCAGTTTTTCACATGCTAAATATTTAAATCAATCTATAACTGTTACGAACTGCTCCAAGACACGAAGGTTGAGGATCCAAATGCAGTTTATTTAAAGTGTTATTCAGAATCGTAATCAAAATCCAGGCAAAGGTCATACACAAGCAGGCAATCCAACAAACAGACAAATCCAGAGGGTGAGGCAGAAACAGGAAAACCAGGACACAGGCAGAGATCAAGAACCAGGAACAACGACAACAAAGGAAACGCTCAGAAATGCAGTGGAATAACGTACAAAACTTCACAGGGAATGATGAGGTGAACCAGGCTTATATGGGGTGAATTAAACAATATAATGAGACACAGGTGAATGTGATAATCAGGGATGATGAGTCCGGGCAGTGAATTATGGGAAATGTAGTAGTGAGTGAATAATGATAGGTGGCTCTCAAGGGCACTCCAGCTGATGACCGTTACAATAACACTCTTTATCTTATTAACTGTATCTAACACTAAAGGTTCATGATTTGTCCACATGTTCTTGTTTCATCATGAATCTGCAGGAGTGTTCATGCTCCACTGACTGAAGTTTACTATAAAATGTGAGATAAAGCCCTGATCTAATGAAAGACTGAAACTAAGATGACACGAAGAAGAACTCAAAGATACAAATATATTTTATTTAATGACTGAGTTTTAATAAAATCACACACACACACACACACACACACACACACAGTCTAGAATGAAAGGCATAAAGCAGCGCAGAAGAGCGACTGAAGCTGATGTGGAGTCGGCCATTTCCTATTTGGTTTTCTCCAGTTGAAGCGTTAGAGAGTTAGTTTATTTTTATTGTACTTTTCTTTATTTTTGTAGCTTAGTTAGTTTGTCCCTAATAGTCCGAGGGTTTGTGTGTGTTGTTTTGGCCTTGCTCCCTCTTGAAGTCTTGAAATCCTTCACATTTGTAGAATAAAACGTACTCGGTTACCTAATGTAACCTCGGTTCTCTCTAGAAGAGGGAACGAGTATTGCGTAAGTTGCTTACGCATCGGGAAAGTCTTCTTTCTTCGAGATCTGAAGCCAAAAATTATCCTTAATTTTGTATTCATTGTCAACGCAGTGCGGCAGCCGGCAGACCTAGGCAGGCTGTATAAGCGTGCTCATTGGCTGCTCGGCGGCAACTGCTTAAGCCTATCAGTGAGCACTCTGAAACGTGGCCTCCAATGAGGGCGCTTCGCGCCCTCCACACCCTTCTAACCGTCAGAATGGGTGTGGCCAGCGTGTATATAACCAGTGCTCACAGGCTGAAAATCTGGTTTTCGCAGTCTGAAGCGCAAAAAGCTCGTGGCGCGACACGGCAGGTTACGCAATACTCGTTCCCTCTTCTAGAGAGAACCGAGGTTACATTAGGTAACCGAGTACGTTCTCTTACGAGAGGTTCTCTCGTATTGCGTAAGTTGCTTACGCATCGGGAACCCTTTGTCAACGCCGTGTGCGCCGAGCATCCAGCCCATGAATCCCAGGGAGGGTCTTTCATGAAGAGAATAAACCCCCGCGCCACAGAGTAGAATACGGGCGGCCAGCAGCGCGGGCCGGCACCGGTAAAACAGCGCGCGAAGGGGAATGAGAAACAGAGCGGCCCAGCCGGTCTGAGTATAACACCTGAAAGCGGCGGAGCGCGTGATGTAAACTCTCAGCGCCCGGACAGGGCATAGGAGGTTATCACTGTCCCCATTATCGGATGCTGGCAGAGCCGAAAGGGAAATGACTTGTGCCCTAAAAGGGGTTCCAATCGCTTTGGGGATGTAACCGTGTCTCGGTCTGAGAATGACTTTCGAGTCGTTCGGTCCGAACTCGAGACATGCAGGGCTAACAGATAGCGCGTGCAAATCCCCCACACGTTTGACTGAAGACAGAGCTATCAGAAAAACGGTTTTAAGCGACAGGTACTTTAAATCCACAGATTCGAGCGGTTCAAAGGGAAAAGCCTTCAGGGCCTCCAGGACCAAGGACAGATCCCAAATAGGAACCGAAAGGGGCCGCGGGGGATTCATCCATCTAGCTCCTCTGAGGAAGCGGATAATGAGCTCGTTCCTTCCTATTGCCCGGCCGCGCGTCGTCTCAGCGAACGCTGCGATGGCCGCCACATACACTTTGAGCGTGGAAGGGGACCTGCCCTTTTCCAACAGCTCCTGTAGGAAGGAGAGCACCCGCGGGACCCCACATGCGCGTGGATCCAAGCTCTTAGTAGCGCACCATTTAGAAAACACCGACCATTTAGACGCGTAGAGCCGTCTCGTAGAGGGGGCTCTAGACTGTGTGATCGTGTTCACGACCCCTTCTGGCAGGTCAACGGGTATCCGTTGATCACCCATGCATGCAGAGACCAACGCTCTGGATGGGGATGCCAGATCGATCCGCCGGCTTGGGAGAGGAGATCCTTTCTCACCGGGATCGGCCATGGGGGTGAGTGCGACAGCCTCACTAGCTCTGGGTACCAAGTTTGGTTCTCCCAGCGCGGGGCTATAAGAAGCACTGAGTGGTGCGTTTCTCTGATCCTCGAAATGACCTGTGGCAACAGGGAGATCGGAGGAAAAGCATACAGCGGGAGGCTGGGCCATGTCTGGGACAGCGCGTCCTCGTTTTTCGAGAAAAATTTCGGGCAGTGAGCGTTGTCTTCCGACGCAAAGAGGTCGATCTCCGCTCTGAATGGGAGGAAGCGCTTGAGCGCGTTCTCGACCGCCATCATCTCCAAACAGTTTATGTGGAGGCATTTTTCCTGGTCTGACCACAGGCCAAAAATCGGTTTGCCCTCGAAAAGAGCGCCCCAACCTGAGGTGGAAGCGTCCGTCGAGATAACTTTGCGGTGTGAGATGGCTCCCATTGTCACTCCCCGCTGGTACCAGTCGGCCGCTAACCAGGGCTTCAGTGCTGAAACGCAGCTCTGAGTCACTCTGATTCGGATGCCGCCGGAAGCCCATGCTCTGTGAGGCACTCGGGCGTTCACCCAGCGTTGTAGCGGGCGCATTCGTAAGAGACCCAGCTGAAGCACTGCTGCAGCTGAGGCCATACATCCCAGCAACCTCTGAAATGTTTTGAGAGGTGCGGTGCTGCCTGGCCGGAAGGACGCGGCCAGGCGTCGAATGCAGCGCGCGCGCTGTGTCGACAGGCGGGCCGTCATTGCCACAGTGTCCAGATCCAAACCCAGAAAAGAGGTTGACTGACTGGGCACTAGCGAGCTCTTGGTCCAGTTGACCGTAAGCCCCAGGCTGTCCAAGTGGCTTAGAAGCACTGTTCTGTGGGCGATGAGTTCGGCCTCTGACTGTGCTAGAATCAGCCAATCGTCCAGGTAGTTCAGAATTCGCATTCCCCGACCCCTCAGGGGAGCGAGAGCCGTGTCCATGCACTTCGTAAATGTACGGGGTGCCAAAGACAGGCCGAACGGCAGGACGGTGTACTGATATACCTGACCGTCGAAGGCGAATCTCAAGAATGGCCTGTGACGGGGTATTATCTGGATCTGAAAGTACGCGTCTTTTAGATCGAGAGATATAAACCAGTCCCTCGGGCGAATTTGCGCGAGAATTTGTCTGGTTGTGAGCATTTTGAACGGTCTTCTCATAAGAGCTTTGTTCAAACGTCTCAGATCCAGGATTGGCCTGAGAGCTCCGTCCTTCTTGGGAACGAAGAAATAACGGCTGTAAAAGCCCGACTCGCTCATGGAAGGGGAAACCGGTTCTATAGCCCTTTTGCACAGAAGTGTAGCTATTTCTGCTCAAAGTAGATGTGCTACTTCCCCATTCACTCTGGTCTCGATACGCGCTTGAAAGCGCGGAGGGCGGCGAGCGAACTGCAGAGTATAGCCCTGTTTTACTGTGCTCAGCACTTCTGTAGCCTGGAATCGCTTCCCACGCTTTTGCGTGTGCAGCCAGGGGCAGAATGGCCTCCGGGCTCTGATCGCCGCTGATTACTGCATTTGAAACACATACAGCGCGAGCAGCGCGACCAGGCATAATGCTCTTTACGAGATTTATCTGGGTCACCGTGAAAACGGCGGTTGTGTGCAGGCGAGAGGGTGAATTCACCGGCTCGTTGGCTGCGAGATGAGTGTCTGCAGTAACCGTAGCAACGGGGACTGACAGAGCGTGAAGCTTTGACGATGGTCCGGCCGCGGCGAGACACGATCGTCGCTTCTTTCCTCGGGCTAGGAGGTCTTTGCAGGCTCAGGTTTCACCGCGATCCTCTGCCAGGGTCCCCGGGGAGGAGGCGGCCTGACGAGGTTGTTCGCTGCGAATTGTTCGCTGCGAGGACGGAGGTCGAGCTGGGCGCTGGGCAGAACTTTGCGCAGGCTGGTCACAAGGACGGCGTGCAGCAGGCCTGGAGCGCCGAGGCAGAAACAGATTCATCGCCTGTGTGGTCTTCTGAACCTCCGAAAAGCGGTCCACGATCCCGTTTACCGCTGGGCCGAACAGACCGGTGGGGGAGAGGGGGGCGTTAAGGAACACCGCGCGCTCAGACTCCCTCATATCCGCGAGCGTGAGCCAGAGATGCCTCTCTGCGACAGTCAGAGAGGCCATGCACCGTCCAATGGCCTGGGCAGCGGATTTCGTGGCGCGAAGGGAGAGATCCGTCGCGCTCCTCAAATCCGTGACGGAAGCAGACTCTGAACCCTTCTCGTCCAGATCACGGAGGAGGTTAGCTTGGAGGATCTGCAGTACGGCCATAGAGTGGAGTGCAGATGCAGCCTGTCCGGCGGCGGCGAAAGCGCGGCCGACGAGGGCTGATGTGGTCCTGCAAGCCTTAGACGGGAGGGCAGCCTTTGAGCGCCAACCAGAGGGCGGGCAAAGGTGCGCTGCGACCGCCTCTTCCACGGGGGGAATGGCATTATACCCCTTCTCAGCGGCGCCGTCAACCCGTGAGAGCGTCGATGAGGCGTGTGAGGAAACTCTCGCGGATAATGGAGCATTCCACGATTTAGAGAGCTCACTGTGCAGCTCAGGCAGGAAGGGTGCGGTTCTGGACGCTGGCTGTCGGCGGCGATGATGAAGGAAGCGGCCGTCGAGTCTGTTCGGTGCTGGCTCCTCGGGAGGAGACCAATCAAGGCCCAGCTGTTCAACAGCTCGCGTGAGGAGGCGTAAAAGTTCCGCGTCCTCGCCCGCTCGAGTACGGCCCGAATCCTGGACTGAAGAGGAGGCAGTAGACCAGTCCTCGCTGTCAGAGGCCAGGATGGAACAGCTGTCCGCGGCGCGTTCATCAGGCTCGTCCACCTCATCCCCTGAAACGGCGGTGGCGCGGGCGGGAGCCGGCGGTGGCGCGGGCGGGAGCCGGCGGCTGCGCAGCCGTGAGGGGGGGCGGGGAAGGCGAGAGAGAAGCTCGAGGGAGAGGATCCGGCGAGCTTCTAAGCGCCTCGTCGCTCTCCGGTGGTCGTTGTGAGCGGCGCTTCTTCTTGTGCGGCCCAGCAGGGACAGGCGGAGCGACATCATGGTCAAAAACTTCAAGTCGAGCCCGCAGGGTCGACATTGAAAGTTCCTCGCACTCAGGGCAGCCGCCCGTGGAGAGTGCGGCGGCGGCGTGCTCGCGGCCCAGGCAGAGAGCGCAGATGAGGTGGCGGTCTCCATGGCTGAGCGGGGCGCAGCACGAGCTGCAGGAAAAACGGGGCATTTTGAGAAAAACACCCCGTGCTCTTTTAGAGAGAGAGAAAACGTGTGTCGCAGTAGGCGAACACACAGCAGTAAAAGGATATGACGCCGGATAGCGTAGCAGGCACGGAAGGCTGAAGGCGGCGAAGGCGGCCGGCTTCTTCAAGCGCTGTCCTCGGCTTGCTGGCCGCTGGTTTCAACGGCGGCGGCTCTCAAGATCCAGCGATGCGAAGAGCTTCGCTGAAGACAAGAAAATCAGATTTTCAGCCTGTGAGCACTGGTTATATACACGCTGGCCACACCCATTCTGACGGTTAGAAGGGTGTGGAGGGCGCGAAGCGCCCTCATTGGAGGCCACGTTTCAGAGTGCTCACTGATAGGCTTAAGCAGTTGCCGCCGAGCAGCCAATGAGCACGCTTATACAGCCTGCCTAGGTCTGCCGGCTGCCGCACTGCGTTGACAATGAATACAAAATTAAGGATAATTTTTGGCTTCAGATCTCGAAGAAAGAAGACTTTCCCGATGCGTAAGCAACTTACGCAATACGAGAGAACCTCTCGTAAGAGAACTAGTTTTTGACATTGAGTTGTTTTCGGCCGTTGTTAAAGCTGGTGTTGAACTGAAGCTCGCCGTCTCCACACATCACTCCATCTAACTTTATACTTCATTTCTACAAATATAAACCTTTTTACTCCTGAAGTATCAGACAGAGCTGATCATTAAGAGAAATACTATTAAGACCATAACCATCTTTACAGTGTTTCTGACAAACATTCAATGTCTCTAATTACACTCAAGAAGAAACTGAACAAACTGAAAGTGCGTCTTTTCTACAGTCAAACCAAACATTATTCAGACACCAGATATATCATTTTGTATATTTTTTTAATAGTGTGTGCAATACACTATAGTTCATTTGTGTAATGAGGATAGCAAAATAAAGTAAACTGTGACATATTATACCTAATAATTGTTCATAAAGAGATTACCAGTAAATTTTATTTAAAAAAATTGGGACCAAAAGTGATTCAGACACTTTGACCTGATCATGTTTTGCTCAAAATTTTCTGACATTATCAAGATGAATTTGTTCTGACACAGTTTAATATTTGTCATATTTTATTATCATTTTCTAAACTATAGCGGATAAACTGATAATGTGAGAAATGTTGAAGGTGTCTGAATACTGAATATAGTTTTATAAAGTATATCATCATAAGTTTGGAGCCGCTGCTGAAAGTGAACCAGTGAAATAAACTAATAGATCATCAGAAGAAAAACCTCCTGAACGCTTCACTAACTGAACTTCACATCAATTGAGTCTCACATCTGTAACATCTTTGGGGATTAACAGCGACGTTTCACTCCAACTACAGTAAAAATATTCTCAAAGTCTCACAGCAGATATTCAGATTAATATACTAAAGTTGTATTCAGAACTGAATTGAATTATATAATTTTTAACATTTTGACTTTTAGAGAAGATCAAATATTATGAAAACCATTTATTTTTACTCTGTTCTCACTTCAGTGATTGTGTTTTGTGTCTGTTAATGAGTGACTGCCTTCAGGTAAATGATGTGTGTTTGCATATTGATCAGATCTTCAGTGTGTGAGAGTGTTTATAGTGCTGTGAGTTTAACACTTCATCACTGACACACACAACAATCTTCATCAACATGACCTTCATCATCATCTTCATCTGGACTCTCACAGCGTTTGCTCAAGGTTTGTGGAGCACAAGTTTGATATTAATTCATTTCTTCAAGTATATTGTCAAAGTTTTGAGTGTATTTTCTTCTTGTTGTGTTTCAGAGTGTAGAGGACAGATCACCGTCACTCAGAGTCCCTCAATAACAGCAGAACAACCAGGAGGAACTGTGAAAATCAAATGTAAAACCAGCAGTAATGTGTTTAGATGGAGTAATGGGAATGAAGGTATATTCTGGTACTTACAGAAACCTGGAGAAGCTCCTAAACTCCTGATTCGTTATGTAAAAACCCTCCAGTCAGGAACTCCATCTAGATTCAGTGGCAGTGGATCTAACAGTGATTTCACTCTGACCATCAGTGGAGTCCAGACTGAAGATGCTGGACATTATTACTGTCAGAGTTTCCATTGCAGAGCAAATTCTTATTATGCTTGTTTGGGTGATTATGTGTTCACACAGTGATAAAGAGTCATACAAAAACCTCCGTCAGTCAGAGTCACAGTGACTGAACTGAAACTGCAGCTGCTCAAAGAAGGATCTGAAATAACATTGTCACACTTGCATCTGAAATAAAACCATCTAAATTAAACTCTCTATTAGATTATAGAGGTCAGAAATAAAAGCATACGTTGAGAGAAACAACGAGAAAGTCCACCAGTGTCTCTGCCCTTACAGAACCAAAATATATGGGAATATACTGTAAAATATAATGCGATATATTACATAATACATTTCCATATATGGGAAACTAGTGCTTATATTTTTCAATACTGCAATATATGCACTGACCATGGCTATATATTAATACATATAAAATATTATTAATTGTGTACATATATTGCATATACATGTTACCATATAAATGTGAATGTATGTTCACACACACTCATAAATATATATATATACACACACACACACACACACACACACACACACACATTCACGGAATGAGTTACAACAGATTTCTAGTTCATTATTACTGAATATAAAATAACATACATTATGGTATATTACATATTTTTCAATATATGAAAAGCAGCAATTCCTTATGTATTATTTAATTAACACAATATTTTATTCTGTATATTTTCAAATATACTGTTAAACCATTTAATATTTTGATCATTCATATATGGGAAACATATTTTCTTTTCATAAGGGTGCCAGAGTCTCGGTGGTATTTGTTTTAAATTTCAGGCAGGTTCTGCTCCTTATCACTCAGTCAGTACAGATCAACTTACACTGATAAACACACACAGTCCTGTATGAACACACACACCAGTGAAGGCCAGCGCTGCTCTTAGACCTCGACTCTCATCCTGATGATCCAGCAGTTCATCCGCTCGAAGAAGAGGATCACTGACAGATAATGAAGATAATCACTGACCTCTACTGGCTCATTCCCTTCAGAACAACCTTATTCACATGTATGAATATCGTTCCGGGTTACTTAAAGGGATAGTTCACTTTGAAATAAAATTTTGGTATGTTTTAGCTTACCTCAAGGGCATCCAAGATGTAGGTGTCTTTTTTTCCGCAGTAGTTTCAATTTTGATATTTTTAGGTCAAACCGTTCTTGTCTGTCAGTCATTTCATGCAGGTCTATGGATACTGTCTCAAAGAGCATGCACTAAGTCCAAATTAAAACAATTCCCCATCGTCCAAATTAAACAATTCCCCATCGTAAGTACACATTGATGGCCTAAGACACGAAACGAGCAGTTTGTGTGAGAAAACGAATAGTATTTATATTGTTTTTAGCTCTTATAACACAGCCACGTTCAAATGATCTGAGGGCACGGGCGGGTATAGATATATACACTAGACGTCGCCTTGGCTACTGCAGTTCATTGGAACGAAACCGTAGCCAAGCGACATCTAGTGTATATATCTATACCCGCCCGCGGGCGGGTATAGATATATACTAGGGCTGTCAAACGATTAATTTTTTTTAATCGCGATTAATCGCATATTGTCATGAGTTAACTCGCGATTAATCGCATTTAATCGCACATTTTTTAATTTGTTCTAAATGTACCTTAAATTAATACTTTTCAAGTTTGTAATACTCTAATCAACGTGGGCATGGATAAATATAGATGCTTTATGCAAATGTATGTTTATTTTTGAAACCATAGTCAATATAGAGCATAAGGACGAGACATGTTTCAAAGGTCATAGATATTTTTCAAAGAACTTGTTCATGTCTATTAGACACGTAGAAAGAACAAAAAAATGCCAGGTTACCATTACTTCTCTTTCTTTGCACTGAGCAATTTACTAACACAAACATGTTTAGATTTTTGCATGACAGGGCAGCTCTTCTGAAAATGCTAAATGTACATTTATTATTTATTAGCCTATTACATTATAGTTTGTCTCTCTCTGTGCCCATTTTGATGAAGCAAAATTTTCAATAAAACTGTTTTCATTGGTATATTTTACTGTTTCTGTTGTCAAACAACGGATTGAATTTGAAATGGAGACTGAAACGCGACCCATTAAGACATAACCAGCTCTCCCTTCCAAGATGTTAAGTTAATCTGCACAAAAATTCTGATAATTGAGCCGTCGTCTGATGAAATCAAATTCACACAATTCAAGATAAAGACAATATCTGTGCTCTGATTTCGGCTATACTTGTTAAATTAGAGAAACAACATAATATCTGTGGTTAACTGAATTAAAGCGCTGCTCCTCCGCGCGAGACGCAGAGAGAGAGAGAGAGAGAGAGAGAGAGAGAGAGCGAACGAGCGAGAGAGAGCGAGAGGTGCGCGTGCGCGCTGGGAGAGCAGTACCGGTAGATTCTCAGAAACTAAATAAGGTTTGGGCGCTTTGTTGAAGGAAAAAAAAACGCTAAAGGGGTCTGCAATGTCGCTAAGTTGGCAACACTGTGTATCTCCATTTCTCGAACTGGGGGTTGAGCCACGGGTCAAACAGAAAATACGCGCTGCGTTAATCGCGCATTAAAAAAATTAGTGCCGTTAATATGATTTTGCGTTAACGCATTATTAACGCGCTAACTTTGACAGCCCTAATATATACACTAGATGTCGCCTTCGCTACTGCAGTTCATTGGAACGAAACCGTAGCCAAGGCGAGCGACATCTAGTGTATATATCTATACCCGCCCGCGCCCTCAGATCATTTGGACGCGGCTGTGTTATAAGAGCTAAAAACGATATAAATACTATTCGTTTTCTCACACAAACCGCTCGTTTCGTGTCTTAGGCCATCAATGTGTACTTACGATGGGGAATTGTTTAATTTGGACGATGGGGAATTGTTTTAATTTGGACTTAGTGCATGCTCTTTGAGACAGTATCCATAGACCTGCATGAAATGACTGACAGACAAGAACGGTTTGACCTAAAAATATCAAAATTGAAACTACTGCGGAAAAAAAGACACCTACATCTTGGATGCCCTTGAGGTAAGCTAAAACATACCAAAATTTAATTTCAAAGTGAACTATCCCTTTAACTGTAACCCTGTTCCCTGAAAAAGCGGAACGAGATGCTGCGCTGCATAGCGCATCGGGAACGTCTTTAATCATGACCAGCTGTGAATATTGTGTGTAACACGTCAATAGAATTGATCCGGAGGTAATATAGCCTTGGTTGATGACATCATCGGTGCGCACCCGCGACGCGAGGCTATAAATAAATGAGCCACAGGTGCATCGTCAGGATATTTTGTCTGAAGAGCAGTCCTGGGACATCTTCAGCACGGCAATGCAGCGCAGCATCTCGTTCCGCTTTCTCAGGGAACAGGGTTACAGTAACCCGGAACGTTCCCTTTCAAAAGCTACAATCGATGCTGCGCTGCTTAGTGCATTGGGAACGAGAATACCCACGCCGCCGTGCTGGAAGGTGTCTGGACCCCTTACGGTTGTGTAGGTGTGCTCACAAGAACACAAGAAGGCCTCAGACATTAGCTTGTGATGTCGACTCAAGGATGTGAGAGCCCGGAGTGGCATGAACATCCAAACTATAAAATCTTATGAATGTGTGCAGAGAGGACCAGCCTGCCGCATCACAAACAAACTGCAAAGGGGCACCTCTTGCCAGAGCACTTGAAGAGGCGACTTGAAGAGAGATTTTAAAAGAGGAACAGAGAACCGCGATCAAGGCATTTGTCGATTGGAAACATGAATGAAAAACATACGTCACTTACTCCGTTGCTCTGATTGGTTGTAGTTCTATCCAATTGAGTGCAGAGGAATTTTCTTTCCTGGTTCGGTTGAAACACGCCCCATAATCAAAGCTCAATGTAGCAGTATCAGACTCACATTCTGACTAGAATCTGAGTATGACAATGTCAGGCTAGGCCTGGGATGGAATATTGTGCCCTCTGCCTGAGACAGAAGGAATCGCCCATGGTGAGCCATCGAGGAGAGATATTATCTCAGAGAACCAGAGACGAGACAATCGAGATGATGCCCCCCCAGATCCCTTGGGCTGGACGACCACTTAAGGCCGCTACCCAGCCCGACAGGGAGGCGTCTGTCGTTAGCATTCTGCGACGGCAAGATGCACCTAGAGTGGACCCAAGGTGAGGAACCGGGGTCTAAACCACATAGAAAGGGAACGAAGCCACAGCGCGTAACCCTTACCATAAACATGGCTTTTTAGAAAGGACATGAAGCACTCAGCACGTGCTCTTGCCTTTATTTGCCCTTGGGGATTTTATAGCGATTTTGAGCCACAACCGAAGTGGTCTCGTGCAAAAGGCCCAGATGGATCACTGTGGACGCAGCTGCCATGAGACCTATGTAATGTCCTGACCTAGCCAGATGTTGCTTTAAGGTGTTTAAAATGGTCTTGACAAGTGGGGGAAAGTTGTGCCCCCGATGGTAACAAAGTCCCATTTAACCCCCAAGCACATTACCCTCTGGGGAAGAGAGTGTACACTCTTCTTGGCGTTGCAACGCAGCCCCATAGAGAGAAGATGAGCGGGGATCGATCTCGATGTCGAAGCACAAGCTCTTGAGACTGGGCCAGTCGTCTATGTAACATGGCTAGGTCGAATGGAAAGACCCGATATTGGTAAGCTTCGCCCACAAAAGCAATCTTCGGGAACTTCCTGTGTTGTGGCAATATTTCTATGTGAAAATATGCGTCTTTAAGATCGACCATGAAGAATCAATCGCGATGTTGAATTTGTAACACGATCTTCTTGATAGTTAGCATCTTGAACTTGAGCGTTCTGACGGAACAGTTCAAGCCTCAAAGATCTAAAAACGGACACAGTCCCACATTTCTTTATTTCTTAAGACAGCAGTTGTGCCTACTCCTGTTTCACGGTAGTGGGAACCACACCGTTAAAACGAAGAGGGCAACGTATTCCTTTTTCCTGTCTTTAGGACACAAAAAGAGATACCTGGCAGTAGCTTTCACGCTGCCAAAGTCTCTTTAATACTTCCTGTCAGGGGAATGTTAAATGTTGTGTCCTTGGTGATAACAGGAAACAAAAGAACATTCAACATTTCGCTGGAAACCGCTGCCCTCCGAATCACCAGAGTTGGCAAGGATGTTACAGTGGTTTTGTGAGGGTGTCAGGTAGGAGCTGATTGATGATTGATCTCCCTAGGAAATCGCCTAGTGTTAATCTGCATCACTATTTGTACTTGTTGTGAATACGCAGGCCACAAGAAGTAATTAGGTGGGTTTTTACATTTTTTTATATCACTTTTACTCAGGACATGTTAGCTGGCAACAAAGGATTCCATTCATTGTGCTAAGCTAAGCTAGCGCCGACCCTGTCAAACTAAAACAATGCATGCACTGAGACAAAAATGCATTTGCCCACCTATCTAAATGTAGGAAAGAAAGTGAATAAGCCATATTTCAAAAAACGGTGGAGTGTTCCTTTAAGGAAAGGTTATCAATTAACTTTCTCCAACTTAATGAGGACAAATCAGAAATTATTGTTTTTGGCCCTCCAAAACTGAGGAATAGTCTCATAAGGAGCTGGGTAACCATTTCCCCTCAGTTTCCTCTCAGGTCAGGAGCCTTGGAGGCAATCTTGACTCAGAATTATGTTTATCTAAATAAATTAATTCTGTTATAAAGAATAGTTTTTATCAATTGCAGTTAATTTCCAAACTTAAATCATTTCTGTCATTCCAAGACTTGGAGAAGGTTATTCATGCTTTTATTACCTCACGTTTGGATTACTGTAATTCATTGTATTTGGGTCTTCCTCAATCATCTCTTGCACGCCTCCAGATGGTGCAAAATTGCCTCTAAGGCTGCTGACCGGGACAAAGAAATACGATCATGTCACCCCAATTTTAGCTTCGCTTCATTGGCTCCCGATCCATTTTAGAGTTCAGTTTAAAATTCTGTTGTTTGTTTTTAAAGCTCTTAATGATCAAGCTCCATTATATCTTAGAGATCTTCTTGCTCCTCTGTCATCCACTAGATCTTCAGACAGGGCTCTTTTATCTATCCCTCGCTCCTGTCTAACATCTAAGGGAGATAGAGCCTTTGCTGTTGCCGGCCCTCGTCTATGGACCCAATTGTCTTGCACCTTCAATTGCTATTTTTAAATCTGAATTGAAAACTTATCTTCTTAAATTGAAAAATTATCTGCACTCTGTGAATTAGTTTGTGAATTTCAATATCAAAATATATCAAAGTGAATTAGAAAGAAATCTTTCTTGAAAAAAATAATCAAAAAGCTATGAATCGTGAATTGAATCAGATCAACATCTACATTTACTCCTCTAGTCCAGTCACACGTGATCTACCAGTGAAGAGTCTCATTACGTTATATAAGTCATACAAGTCATATAATCTACCACTCAAACTTCATAACGGTCTCATCCCTCCATCAGCAGAAGTGAAACTGTTCCAGTTCAGAGCGTTGAACCAGTAAATGAGTGAAACTGTGAGTTTGAGGTGAAAATCTCATTTGCATTGTCAGGTTTAGTGATTGTGATGGTCTCAGAATAGAGCAGCTCGTCTCCAGTGACCATGTTCAAACCCCAAGAGCTTCATTTCACATTTACTGCTGAATGCAGCTGTTCTCAACTATTACAATTAGGGGTGTAACGAGACCCTTATGTCACGATCCTGAACTCACAATACCATATTATTGCCATACTCCATCAAAATGGTGAATTTGGTTTAACATTGTGTGTGTAAATGAATAGGCTTGGACTTGGTGCTGATAACCCAATGCAGGACAATAGAGACACCAGAATAACAATATTCATGATTCTGAAGCTGAAAATACTGAATTATTTCAGACGAATATTATTGATGTCTCTGACTAGATATATCTAAAATAATGTAGGACACTTTTTACTGGTAACATCAGACATTTGGCATTATCAGGACCCACAAATATTCCCCCATTGAATTATTATACATTATATTCAACATTATATACAGTAGTTTAATGTAGTAGTGACACGAAAACGCTGTAAACTTCCTAAACTTTCATTTTGGGTGAATAATACGATACATATTGTCTCTATCCACTGTAATTATTGTTCCACCCCTAATTACAATCAATCAAAAGCCGCTGAAACTTTAGTGTAGGACTTTGAAGGAACGACACACTGATCAATGATGCAGTCCAACACAAATGTGCGCTTGCGTTCAGATGAAGCTTTATTGAATGAACAGCAATGGCAGCACATTGACAGACTGCTTCAGTATTGAGCTGTAAATCACGTGACGCTCAGATACGCTGGTCTTCACTGGAGAAACATCAGCACTCGGAGCTCTTGAGGAACGAGGCCTCGTGAGCAGCTCCGGCATGTGTTCCTCTGCAGACGAAGCGCTCTGCGTCTTCCCAGCGTGCTTTGCTGAGGCTCAGGACGCTGCTGCGACTGTAGAGACCGTCCCGCTCGCTCTCTGCGCTGGTCTGAACCCCCTCGGTGACCTCTGACCCGTCCAGCGTCCAGCTCACCGTCGCCCCCTGTGGAGAGTAAGAGCTGAGCAGGCAGAGCAGAGCGGAGGAGTCTCCAGAGATCAGCAGAGAAGAGGGAGACAGCAGAGACACGGAGGGAGACACGGAGGGACCCGCTGAACACACACACACACACACACACACACACACACACACACACACACAGTTAGATGTCAGACATGGTCATATAGTAGAAATCACAATCATTTTATCTTTACAGAAATCCCACAAAACTGCTTTCATTCATAAACCACAAATATGCTGAATTCAGTTTAAAAATATTCTCAGTTAAATCAATATTCACTAGCACTAAAAAATGTATCATGCAATTCTAAATATAAATCAGTTCTGTAAAGCAGACATGATATACAGCAAATCTCACAGTAATTTGATATTTTCTGAATAATCTTTTCATTATTAATTGTATTTTGAAAAATTCTTAAGACTCTCACAATCATAATTATCAGCAAATTTCAGTTCAAATGATGAATTTTTCAAATCTTTCTATTTGTCTGATGACGACACATAAAAAATATAATTATTTTATCCATATAATCAAACTTTTGTGTCATGGATTTCAAAAAGTATTAGCAGTTAAATTTTCCAAGAATTATGGACACAATTATATACTTTTAAAAAAACTGAATATGACAGAAAATATAACAATATTACAAACTACATTCAATATAATATTACAATAATATTGCAATCAACATATTAAAAAAAACAACGAATGTTAGCAATTATAATATCTGAAATTACTCGTGTAAAAAGACAATTTTAAAACAATATGAAATATCCTTTGCAATAAAAAAAAAAGATTAACGTGATGAAATCTCAGGGAATAAAAGTGTTTTTTGTAAAATAACAGACAAATTTAAAGAAATTGTGAAACAATCAAATTCGGCATGAAATACTGCAGTTAATTTTTTTTTTTTTTTTTTTTTTTTACTTTTTTTTTTTTATTTTGTTGGCAAATGCTTGCTAAAATAACCTAAAAACAAAACAAATAAATAAATAAAACATTTTTTTTAGAGAATTGAAGAGACTTACTGATCGTCAGTTTAGTTCCTCCACCGAAAGTCCACCACAGTGTTTCATTCTAGTGAAAGAGTCGTACAAAAACCTCCGTCACACTCAAATGAACACACACTCCAGCAGAGAAAGAGACGAACAACACACACACACACACACACACTGATGTGAGACGCAACTGCAGATCTTCTCAACATCAACCATGATTGATCGAAAAAGAGCACAAAATCTTCATCTAAAAAATAGTCCAGAGAATTAGGCTGAATCCCAATTCTCTGTCTTACCCCTTCCCCTTAGTTTTGCACGTTCACGTGAGAGTAAGGGCTATCCCAATTCTCATTTTGATCTAGGGGTAGGGCTAAGGGGAAGGGGTAGATACCCCTTAAAACCAAGAATTTTCGCGAGCTTACTTGAAACCAAGGGGTACCCAGAATGCACTGCGCAACCGGCAACAATGGCGGACATGCCATCAAGAGAGTCCCATAAATGTAAGTATTTTCGGCTTAAATGATTGATTGAAAAATTATGACAGGCTTGTTTTGTGCTCTACACAGTCATGTACATATATATTTGCAACCATGTTGTTAATTGAAATGTTTTTAAACGTTTTTAAAAATCGCTAGTCTGCTACGCTAGGCTATGCTAACGATACATTGCTGGTTTGCACAATCAGTCCCGCATTTCTCTGACTAGCCTTGAATGGACTCCATGTCTACAGTTTTAACTAAACTATAAGCAGTGAATTTTCTTTTCCCCGGACATGTCTGGCCAGGATTTCGAGATAGCCCAAAATGTCCGGGATTCGGCTTTTGCTTTCTACAGTCGCCATTCATTATGTGTACATTATTTGACACTGACACGTATGTGCCAGCTTTGCAGGTCATGCATTCAGCTTCAAACGGATCCCGACTGATACGAAAACACAGGAATTTAAGCAATGCTAAAACGCACAGAAACCGATCACTTGTTTAGCGTTCATGTAAGTTAAACACTACATTCAGATTCACCGATTTGAATGAATTCAGTCCGATTGAAACAACACCTTGTGCATGTAAACATAATGAATAGCGACAGCAGAAAGCAAAAGCCGAATCCTGGAAAAAGGAAAAAGAGGACGTTGCATGGTAACCCTGGAGACATCGATACGTGCTTTAATGTTACATATACTGTCCTGTATCACACAGGGACGCAGGAGGAAACCCGGCAGCTGATCCACTTTCGGGATGAAAACGAGCTGAAGTTTCTAAGATCAAAATATGATCCGATTTTTTTGCCTCTTATGTTTACTTTATTGGCCAATAAAGACAGATTTTTGTTAACAAAAAAAGTGTTTCTGAACATCAGTGACATTCAAAACAGTGATAACTGAAACAGATATACAAAACACCATGCAGTGTGTATAAAAAATATTAGTAACGATGTATGATGACGTAACCAAGTGGTGTCTCATTTCATAGGGGTATGTTTTCACCCCTAGCGCTTACCACTCGGTTTCGAGGGACAAGGGCTAGGGGTAAGACGAAGGGGTAGGGGAAGGGGTAAGACAGAGAATTGGGATTCAGCCTTAATCTTAAAAATAAATACTTGATATTGAATGAAGGCTGAAATCCTTTGTTTCATAATCAGTCCCGAAATACATTCGTCACATTTACAAACACATGCGATTTAAACTCTGCTAATTCTATTGACCTGCTTTATAATGAAATCTTCAGCCAGATTTAGATGGTCATTCTCTATTGGATGACCTTTGACCTGTTATACAGTATCATGGATGATATAAATCTGCAGCACAGGTATTAAATTCTCTCAGCATCAAAGTCTGAATGAAACTGATCATTAAAACAGTGTTTAGAGCGAGAAGATCGACCCAAAATAACATGAAGTAAATCATGAGTTTCTGTTTCTGAAAATGATACACAGAAGTTTATTAGCAAAGACACTAAAAGACAAAACAGTGTTTCTTCTGTCTTCAGGGAAATGATGTGGAGTGTGTTTGCATATTGATCAGATCTTCAGTGTGTGAGAGTGTTTATAGTGCTGTGAGTTTAACACTTCATCACTGACACACACAACAATCTTCATCAACATGACCTTCATCATCATCTTCATCTGGACACTGTTATACGGCTTTATACTACAAGGTGAACAGTTTATATTCTAAATAATTTAAATAATATGACTTTAACACAGCTTTAAATTGACTAATAAATGAATAAAGTTTATGGACTGATGAATGAATTGTTTTTCAGGCTGTAGATCTCAGATCACAGTGACTCAGACTCCTGTGAAACCTGCCAAACCAGGAGAAACTGTAGAGATGAGCTGTAAACTCAGTAGAAGTGCCGAATCTTGCAGCTCGGGACCCTGTGTGTTCTGGTACTTACAGAAACCTGGAGAAGCTCCTAAACTCCTGATTAGTTATGTAAAAACCCTCCAGTCAGGAACTCCATCTAGATTCAGTGGCAGTGGATCTAACAGTGATTTCACTCTGACCATCAGTGGAGTCCAGACTGAAGATGCTGGACATTATTACTGTATGAGTTATCACTGGATCAACAGTAAAGATGTGTTCACACAGTGATAAAGAGTCGTACATAAACCTCCGTCAGTCAGAGTCACAGTGACTGAACTGAAACTGCAGCTGCTCACACACTTTCTGAGTGATTTCAGTTTGCCCTAGTTGCCTCCTTTTATTAATAATAGATCCTAATTTTCATAATACTCCATGATTATTTCATTTGACCATCTTAACATGTAATTTGTTTACTATGCACTGTATTCTGCAGACAGTAAGAGTTTTATATTAGCTTGCTGTTTTAATTATAACCTTGATCAATCAGTTTAGACACGCCTCTCCCTCCTCTGCACCAATCAGATGCCTCTGATAAAAAAGAGATAAGAATTTTTATTTTTGTTTTTACCTGAATTTTTATTGAAAACTTATTCACAAAACTATGAGACGGTTATTGTAGGTAATTGAAGATTACTGTAATTCAGTGAATAAGTGGAGCGATACTCAGAGCTGGAGTCGAGTCTCGTGACAGAAGCAGATCCTCCATCATCACACACAGATGTGTTTAACCTGCAGCTTTAGTGCTGGAGACTCTTTCTGCGAGTTTCATCGTTACGCGACAAGAGAGTGATTTGAGTGTAGAGCTGCTCCTTCATATTCAACTACTCTTTAGTCGACTAGAAGAGGCTTAGTCGACCAAAAATTGTATTCGCCGGTTAGTCGTAGAAATAAAGATTGTTAATGGCGGTTGTTTGTGGTAATTACAGTACGTCAGGCAGGAAACCCAGTCCTTTCTTCCATCGACCTTAAATATTTCTTATCATTTGAAAACATGTAAGTAGTAGCAATTGTACATGGCTGCTCGCTCTAACGTTAACCTAGATAAATGTGCACTATTATTAGGCGCATCTCCAGTGTGTGTGTGGAGTGAGGAAGCTGAAGTATAGCGCTTTACTGACACGGAGGCGCCGGCACAATTACCTGCATTGGTTCCTGATAACAGCTGAAACAACTTCAAATACTTCATCATTTTTGGTCATTCAGATAAGAGTAACACATCATTCGAAACTAAATTGTCTACTTTTATTTGTGTAAACTCATAATAACAAGAAAATTGAAGGAAACAAACAGGAAGTGTTTTCTGCCGTCTCGTTCTCTGTGAACTGCAGCGTGTCAAAAACTAAAAAACTAAAACTCAGTGTATACTTGCCTCACAAACATGAGAAATATATCTATAGAAAGCTTGAAATGTCAAGTGATTGTCAAGCAATTCAAGTGGAAAACAAATATTCTCAGAATATGTAATCCGTATGAAATCTGCGGAGATCACGAGCATCGTCGACTTAATCTCTGCAGCCGACAACACAGAAAACTTTATCAATAAACTATTCAAATGTTTAGACATTCTCCTTGCAGTTTTTTCAGGACACATTCATAATCATTACTTTTGCTGGTGCGCTGTGGCAAGCTTTATGTGTGCGTTTGAGCGCTGATTAGGCGATGTATTATATATCGGCAATTAAAGGCTCATTAATATGATTTATATGGCTTATTAAAAGACACGTGCGATTAGTCGGCTAATGAAATGAATGACTACTAGTCGACTTGAAAAATCTGTAGTCGAGGGAATCTCTACTTGAGAGAGTCAATGGATGCGTCCCGATTCAGAGTCTGGATCCTTCGTAAGGCCGTGAAGGGCGGACCGAGTATGAAATGGGACGGTCTCTATAGAGGATTGTTCTTGTCGCCTAGCAACAGTGACAGCTGCCGTTGATGAGTGACAGTAGCGTTTGTACTAAACTTTTCTGAAAGTTATATTAAACTGTCTGAAAGCAGGGTTCACAAACTGTCTAAATATGTTCACCATAATAATACATTTCTCTATAATAGAGTATAAACTATATATAAATATATAAGTCAACATTTGAACCGCTTTAAAGTTTTGTTTTATTTTTACATTTATCATTAGATATTTGAGTATGTTGAAACCCAATACTTTTAAAAATAGTGAAAACTTTTTCACAATATGTTTAAAAGTGTAATTCGGCAATTTCTTTAAAATAAATCACCTTTTTGTCTACTCTTTTCAGACATACTTTTGTCACATGCTGTTTTTCGCATATATATATAGCCAGTGATGGGAATAACGGCGTTATTTTTTTCAGTAATCAAACTAATTACTGTTTCCTCCGTTACAACGCCGTTACCGTTATTGTCAATAAAATGCGGCATTACTAAGCTCACTGAAGCGGTTTTCATCCGAGTAGGCTCTCTCTCTCAGCCATAGGAGCTGCAAAGTTTTTTCTCTTGTGTGTGTGTTTGAGGCAACCGGTCAAAAGCGAGGCGAACGCCGCGAGCGCGCTGACAGTGCGCGAGAGAGACCGAGTCGAGTGTGTCCGAGAAAAAGCTCGACAGTGCGCGAGAGAGACGGAGAAAGCGCTCGACAGTGCGCGAGAGAGACCGAGTGTGTCCGAGAACGCGCTCGACAGTGCGCGAGAGTGTGTAGTACGAGCAGTATAAATACTTTGTTTATAAATAATTTACACATTTCAGCATTAGAATAATCTCTGCAGCATATTGGTATCATATGCAATGTTTTAATTAGTTTATATAACAAACTCCAAAATAACCTGCAGGGAACGTTCAAAGAAAACATCTTTGTTTGACCAGTTGAGAACACGACTAGAATTTGGCTAAAATAACCACTGATGATGACGTTCTCTGTAGGATATAAAAATAAACCCCCAAAAGATTATATTTTATTATTATTCTTTATGTACATTGTTCAGTATTAGAGAACTTTTTGTTAAACTTACTACTGTGAGGGAGAACATAGCCTACTTACTTAAGTTAATAGGTGTCTCTCACATTGTCCAATAGCAACATTACAATAGTGTAGATTAGTGTACAATGATTTGTAATAATAAGATGTTATATTTAGTGTCATATTCATTCATTTAACATTTAACATTGGAGGTATCCAAGACTTTTTTTTAAGTAACGCAATAGTTACTTTTCCTGGTAATTAGTTACTTTTGTAATGATGTAATTCAGTTACTAACGCAGTTACTTTTTGTGAGAAGTAACTAGTAACTATAACTAATTACTTTTTTAACTTACCAACACTGCTTGCTAGACGTCACTGGCTCGAATTGGCGATTTGTTGCAGTTGCTTTTAAACACATACAAAATTGCAGTAAATATTAAATTCCTTTAAATATATATATATATATATATATATAATATGTTATAGTTTGCAAAATAATGCTAAAAAAAGAAAAAGAAAAGAAAGGTGGCCGCTAGCTAGCCATAAAACTTGTTAGCAAATATAACGTTAATGTACAATGTTATTTTCTCAACAGTTAGGCCAACATTAGCTAACTGTTACACAACCAACAGAATTTCACACATTAGTTAATTTAATGTTAATGTAAACTATAAGCGTTGCTCCTTGGCGTATTTTAACAATTCAATAAGCTAACAATTTAATAATCTAACAATGTCTGTAAAATGAAACGTTAGAGCAGTTTACCGTGGTAAAGTTCGTTACCGCCATGTTGACGACGAGTAACGTTATAACATAGGTTAAACTGGGCACAATCCTGTCAACACACACAGAATGTTTTTTTTTTTTTTACCTTGCTTGCTGGTCTCTCTCTCAGTGAAGTGAATTCCGTCTCTTCCCAGGGCCGGACACGAACGGCGCGGTCCAACAAAAGACAGTCAGAACCCAGTGATATTACACTGGATGCTCTGACGCAACACGACAAATCCCAGACAGTGTAGTGATGCGCCCAGATAGAGCCGTCGCAATGGGGTAGGCAAGGTAGGCAGCTGCCTAGGGCCCCCAGCTGAAGGGGGCCCCCGATGGCCGCACGGTCGTTTAGGTTGTGTATCTGCCCTCGTCAAACAGTATCAACCATTGTAAACAAACAACCACAGTGAGACAGTGCTATCACTTTCCAGTACTGCTCCGTGAGAGGGGCCCCCCAAACTAGAGGGATTCCCCCTATGCAACGACAAACACTATGAGTGCCCTAATCACTGTAATGTTGAAGTGACATCCACCGTCGCGCACCCCCCATCAGGTCCCCCACTAGCTGTCAGTGGAAGAGAAACACTCAGTGCTACGCGGGCATTTAAATTTAAAAATGTCATCATGAAGCGTTCATACCCTTCACGATTTTCCAAAACACAGAGAAAGAAAGAAGAAGAGGAAAAACGCCAAAGACACAGCGGCAAGTAAACCATTATTATCTCCAAATACAGCTGTCTGACGTGTTTTCACATCTCTGCGAACATAAACCTTGACATCAGTGACCAAACACAACGGTAGATGTGAGCGTTGTTAGAGGGTGAAAAAGTTCAACTAATAGTCATACACAACTTTGTTCTGTTTGCAGAATTTAAGCATAAAATACACACTAGACAACTTCTCGACACTTCACTGTTGTAGCTAACGTTACAGCGTTCGAAAACTTCCTTTGAGCTAAATCCTCTTGATGCACGAGCCCAGATTACGATCGCATGAGATTTTTTGCCATGTAATTTATAAAGGCAAAAGCTAGAGAAGTGTTCTCTTGACGGCTGTGTCTGCCCGCGGTGCGGTCACGGTAAAAACTTTGTCAATTCCAAACAAATAGAGCTGGTCCTAACACTCCCATGCAGTTAGGTCCAAACAAAATAATCCATTAAGTCCGGTTACATTTTAGATGTAAGTTACGCAGGCTATCAATTTCCGTTGGTGGTGTTTCTATTCCATCTGGAGAAAAATGCCCTTTTTCCTTCGCGTTTGTCCTTCTATTCAAGTTCTTTTCCTGTAAAGTAAATATCGAATCCTCCACACTTCACTTTCATGATATGCTATGAGAATAACAATAAACGTATGGCTATTCACCAAATGTTTTTTTTTTTTTTTTTGCTTTATTAGGTGCTTTGCTTAAATTTCTGTCTGTGCCAATTGATAATTCATGACTCTTAAAATGCACCAGAATACAAGAAATCCCATCTGAATTTTAAAAATTTTCCTGAGGGAGGACTTGGGACCTCACTTCACTCTTTTGCCTAGGGCCCCCAAATATCTTGAAACGGCCCTGGATCATGCGCTGTTATATTTCTGACGTACTCCGAGTCCAAGCGCTCGCGCTATTTCTGACAAGGGAGAAACAGGTTTGCATTTTGGATAAATGATCCAGTCGCTTCAATGTGTCCAATATAGACAGCCTTTGACTGTTATAGCGTTGTAGACACGCGGTGTAAGGCAAAAATTAGGAAATAAAAAGCACGATGGAATAGTGCCAGTCAGAGAGGCCGTTAAGTCAAATACAGTAGTATACAGCAAATTTAAAAAATACAGTAAGTCTCTGTATGTGGTGTTATGTCAAATACAGTAGTATACTGCAAATTTAAAAAATACAGTAAGTCTCTGTATGTGGTGTTATGTCAAATACAGTAGTATACTGCAAATTTAAAAAATACAGTAAGTCTCTGTATGTGGTGTTTGACGTCACAGAAAATTCCCATGATGCAATGGGAATCAGTTATTTACTGTAAAGAGAAATAGCAGTATAATACTGGGTGATTTAAAGTAAATAACTGTAGAAATTACAGAAAAGTCTAACAGTGTACTTATTTTGAATTAGTAATTACTTCACAGCCACTAAAAAAGTCAGTTCTATATAGTATAAATGAGTGTGTGTGTGTAATCCAGACGTACTACATTCACCATGTTGTCATTATCATGTGATCTACCAGCGTCAGTTGCATCTCTTCACTGTCATTCACAGATCCTCCTGTGGCCTCATGGGATAGTAAAGTGTCCATCGTATCACACTTCAGGATCTCTCCAAAAGTAGTCGGACATCCGAGTACTTTTTGCTTTTATGAGTATTGTCAATTCGGACATCCTTCTTTTGTCACATACTGTTTTTTGCCTACTATAGAAGGGAAGATGTGATTTCGGACGCAGCCATTAACTTTATCATCCGATTAAAACACTGATTCATTCAGGAACTATTGTGAAAGTGACATATGAAGGCCAATTGTGGAAACCCAAACTCAGAGTTTGTCCTCTGCATTAAACCTCTCTGACTCTCTCTAACTATTAGGCCACGATTGTGTTTCTCAGAGTCGCACTGGTTTGTTTTACTGTGGTTTCGTTTGGAAATATTTCAGTCAGCCGTAACTTTCAGTTAGTAAATAACTACTGGCAATATAAATGACT
The DNA here is from genome assembly GCF_963993115.1 of Abramis brama. Classification (NCBI taxonomy): domain Eukaryota; kingdom Metazoa; phylum Chordata; class Actinopteri; order Cypriniformes; family Leuciscidae; genus Abramis; species Abramis brama. The sequence goes on along the minus strand of NC_139986.1, from coordinate 27,103,969 downwards.
AAAATGTAAAGTACTCAATAATAGATTCTTGTTCATTAAACTGTTGTATCAAAGCAATATCACAGAAAATATTGCTTTATATCAATAAAGGATCATATTAACATGTGAACTCGTTAAATGTTTTGTGAAGTCTCAATGAAAGCACATTAAAGTTAAATCTGTGACTCCTGAAGCGTTTGCATAGAGTGTGTTTTACATGAGCGACACACGCTTCAGTGCTCTGCATGTGTTTATAACTCTGTCAAACATCAAACATGATCAACAACTGTTTTTCACTAGAACTGAACCTTCAACCTACAAAAATGACTTTCATCACCATATTGATCTGGACGCTGGCAGTGTTATGTCGAGGTTTGTGTCAGTCAAGATTACAAACGTTATTCACTCGTAATCTTTATGTGTGTTGTGAAGATATAAGGTTGTAAAAGTGTGTGTGATTTCTAATCTTTCTCTCTTGTCAGAATCTGTTGGGCAGGAGACAGTGACTCAAACTCCCTCAGAGCGGCTCTATGAAACTGGACAAACAGTCGCTGTAAACTGTAAATTTAACAGTGGTCCATCCTGCTGGGTAAGTGGCAAACCGTGTCTGAACTGGTACTTACAGAAACCTGGAGAAGTTCCTAAACTCCTGATTGCTTACACAAACACCCGTCAGTCAGGAACTCCATCTAGATTCAGTGGCAGTGGATCTGACAGAGATTATACTCTGACCATCAGTGGAGTCCAGACTGAAGATGCTGGACATTATTACTGTCAGATTATACACTTCATCAACAGTAACTATGCGTTCACACAGTGATAAAGAGTCGTACAAAAACCTCCGTCAGTCAGAGTCACAGTGACTGAACTGAAACTGCAGCTGCTCAAACACTTTCACACACACACACACACACACACACACACAGGGAATCTCAATATCTTCCACCGACTAGTGTTTTATCCAGGGGATAAGTGGAACTTTCTGAATTTTAGGTGGTATTGAGTGCTATGAGAACAGAGCGTAGATACAGTATACCCGCATGGCTCCATGTCTATGGCAAGACCTTGACCTGAACCAAACTCCATGAATAATTCGGCCCACATCACAGTGTCCTTAAAGCCCTGCTTGAATCTACGGGATGGGGTCTCAGTGTTACAGTCTTTGTGTTCAACTCAGACCTCATTAATCAAACAAAGTGTCAAAAGGGTCTGCACAGGGACTTTTCTGGACAATTTGCAAGATTTGCACACAATGTCTTGTTCTTCATGAGCAGATGAGAGCAATGCTTGTACCCAACATATTGTTACAAAGCAATCTTCTTCCTGTTATAGTGCAAAAGCATCCTCTAAGTATAGGACATACATGCAATATAATGTAAACCCTGTAAGCTATGTTATGATTACACTATATGGTACTCTGTTGAAGTAATAAATCTTCTATTATAAGGCACTTTAAATGGGTCATGAGAAGAGTTCAAAATTAACTTTTGCCACTTCTGAGAATGGTGGGAACAAAATTTACTATAACTATATTTTGCATTTAAAAAAAAAAAAAAAAATCAATAAATAAATAAACTTTAGCTACTGTAGATACATTTCGGAGTAAAAAATGTACACTTCAGTAAAAGTTGATAGTAACTGACTGCGCATCACTTACATCAGGGAGGGTTTGATTATAATTCTTACAATTATATATAAAGCATAATACAGCAGTTTCTAATAATGTTGCTGACCAACTGACAAGTGTATTTTTTACTGATTGCAAAATCCTATTTAAACTCCAATTTGGTGCTTGGCAAGTGTTAGTTTTGGATCCTGGTCAAATGGCATTGACATTGTCTCCAACTCCTTATCTCATTACCTTTTTAATAACGTCTTATGCAAAGTGCAGGCTTTCACAACTATGCCCCTTTTGTAAAACACTAGGAACATGTGTCTTTTTTTTTTGCCTGAAACTTACTGAAAGTCTTTTTTAAACAAAGTACCCTAAAGGAGTTTCATAAGCGTTATTATACAGAATGCTCTCATTAACGTCCATGTCCCTGTTCTTTCCTCTTAAAGACAAGGTGAAAACGACTGCTCCCCAAACTCTGCCATAAAACATGTCAATTTGCCCTAATAAATAGGCTGATGGATAAATGAATACATTAGCTCATTCATTAGATATTTAATCAGGTAATTATGTGTAGGCACAGCGCAGCTCTCTCTGGTTAGCGCAGAAGCGTTAACCCAGACATAATATATCGCTCTTTCTAAAATGGACGATTTTAAATGATCAGTTTAACTTGTGCTTGGAAGGTGAGGGAGTAGGTAAAAAAAAGTCTGACCTGCAGCATTGGTTTAATTATAACTACACACAATGCTGCTAATAATAATCGCAAATTTGGTTTATATATTTGTTTATATAAGTTGGCTCAATTACAGGCTGAAACAACGATTTAAAAAAAAATCGGGCCACTACACTTACAATATAAACACAGAGACTAATGACTTGACAAGACACACTTGTGAACATGATTAAACAATAAACCAATGACAGAACAGAACTGAAAAACCACATGACTAAATCAACCAATGACAACATGACACATTCACAAGGGGAGCACATGGCAAGAACACATGAGGGAAAAGGGAATCACATGACAAGAACCTTGACTATAGGTCAATTACAAAATTAAAGACATGACAACAAAAATAGACGTGAAAACACTCTAGAGGTGAAAGCAAAAGAAAGGTTTGCCGTAATCTAAAATGTGTTTTCATTTTGAATACTTCGGATAGTAGGTCATTTTCAAAGTGAAGGAAAGATGAAGGTATAGAAACAGCCAATAGGCCTGTATTGTGCATATCACGTCCTTGGAGCTAATCATTTTCAACTGCAGCAGGTTGACGTTGTTCAGTGCCAAATGTGAACAAATTAAATGAGGCAATTAAAGACTGAATAAGCCGGCGTTGATAATTGTGGCCTGATATGCCAGCGGCAATTATAATGAGCCCAGTTCTGCTTACAGACTTAGCGCTGTTCAGAAACACAGCCAGGAGTTACGTTTTTCTGTGAGGGCACTTGGGCCAAGGTTTCCATAGCAGTCTCTTAGCCATACCATGCTATAAGATTTTCACAGCGGGACCGGCTATAAGATATCCCTCTCACGTCGAAAGGCCTGTTGGTTACAAGTGGACGGCTGTGGTGGGAAGCAGTCTGGTGGAAAATTGGGCCGCTCTGTTATATCCTGCGCTCTGTCATGTCCTGTGCTTCTAGCCTTTGGGTTTATTGTACACAAAAGCTCGGTTGCTGCCGAGCCACTGGAGTTAACTAGCCCTGTCACTTCCATTAGGAAAACAGGCATGGATCTCTTTTAAAAGGAAAAGGAAAAAGAAAATCATTCTCTGGTTTAAGTTGCACACAAGTTTTTGTAAGTCTGTCCTACGTCTTGCCTTTTCAGGTCAGACCTGTTTGCTAGCAGTGGAACTTATATAAGAGAGAACAGCAACACAGACTTGTTCGTGGCCGATTATATCTACTTACTAAAATGAGGCAATGATAAGGAGCATGAGTGCACTGGGATAGTGTAATAGCAACACAAACATGTCTCTCTCGTCTTCTCCATGTGGTCCTCAGAAGACTGTCTGTTTCTGTCCAAGATTCAGAAAAGTTGTCAGCACAATGACAGAAAACACTGTACTGAGGATGGTTAATGCAAACATAGTAAGATGTGCAATGCATTATTCAAGGCAGAACATTACATTATGGGATAAACAGGTTGATGTGACAAGTTTACGAAATGTATAGCCATTTAAGGAGTGTAAAGGTTGAGGGTCAAGATTTCCCCCTGTTGGTAGATGCCATAACTACACCATGTGGACACACACACACACACACACACACACACACACACACACACACACACAGTCAAGTTATTCATAGATATTTAATGAAACAAAGCATTCATTGAGTTTTTAACTTACTAAATACTTTATCTTATCTCTTTATCTTATTACATTTATCTAAAACTATATCTATAATTTGTCCGTATGTTCTTGTTTCATCATGAATCTGCAAGAGTGTTCATGCTCCACTGACTGAAGTTTACTTATAAAGCGTGAGATAAAGCCCTGATCTAATGAAAGACCTGAAACAAAACGATCACAAAGACATAAAGTTACAATTATATTTTATTTATTGACTGAATTGTAATAAAATCATGCCTGAATGATAAAGCACACACACAGTCTTGTATGAAAGGCAGAAAGCAGAGCAGATGCAGATGTTCAGAATACGGTTCACAGTCTAGACTTGATTATTAAATTATTTAAAAAGGAAATATCATTGAGTTTCAAACCGCCAGAAAAACTCAATCAAGTTCCACTTTCAGTCGATGCAGAAACATAAAGACTGTTGTTAGTAAATGTGTCATCTTTGATATTTGATATCTTTGAGTCTCAATATCCAGTTTTATTGAACAAAAATAATAAATTATACAATTTATTGTTTTAACAAGTTGAAAACGAAGACAAAAACTAATTTCAGTTCATCAAGTGTCAGTTTTACAAACAAGAATCGACTGAAAACGACAAATAAGAGTCTAAAAGAAACAGCATTAGAAATAGAAGAATATGTTTCTCTGTAATGTTTGATTCACTTTATCAGCTTTAACTTCCAAAAAGTTGATCTGAATGTTTTTAGAGAAGAGTTTTCACAAAGCCTGTGATCACTAAAGCGATTAGAGTTAAATAGAAGTTATATTATAGATTTGAAGTGTCATTTTCATGATCAACTTCTCTGAAACTCACTTTGTTAAAAGCATCAAAGATCAGATGTGAAGAAACACAAGAACTGAATTCACTACAATTTAAGACTCTGAATAAAACCTTAAGCAAACTTTGTGTGTCTCATCCACTATAACTTTATAATTAATTAAAATTAATTTCTATAAACCTTTTTACTCCTGCAGTATCAGACAGAGCTGATCATTAAGAGGAAATACTATTAAGAATATAAATGCCTGTTTGGAAATATTGCTGTTCATTTAACAATAGATTAGAAAAAAATCAATTAATACCAAAATAAAAAGTGGTGCCAAAATACCAGCCAAATGTTAATTTCTTTCAATGTATTTTTAACCCTTTAGAACTGAATTATCTTTGAGGAAGAAAAGAGCTGAAAACTCGTCAAATCAAGTAAATGTCAGAAATGATTGTTTCTAGTTCAGTGGATGAAAAAAAAGATCCTTTGACACTGAAAATCATCTTTACAGTTTCGACGAACATTCAATGTGTAATTGAAAAAAAAAAAAATTATATAAAAATATATGCTAAAAGTGCATCTTTTCTACAAAGTATTTAACAGTCAGCTGTTGTATTAATAATCTTAATATGTGATGATTTACTGCCATCATCAGTTTGGTGTCGCTGCTGAAAGTGAACCAGTGAAATAAACTAATAGATCATCAGAAGAAAAACCTCTTTAACGCTTCACTAACTGAACTTCAGATCTACAACACACACATCACTGCAGAAACTCACTGACTTCCCCTGCTTTATGAAGCTCATCATCACTGAATTACTAACTGAATTTATTAAAGTGAACATGTTTATATCGTGTTATTCAGTGACTGACAGAGACTCGTGTGTGTGATGATCCTCATGTCTGTTCATAAACTGCAGGAACACACATGGATTTGGTGTAAAATTTGGGGATTAACAGCGACGTTTCACTCCAACTACAGTAAAAATATTCTCACAGCAGATATTTAGATTAATAAACTGAAGTTGGTCTTTGATGTATTCTGTAATTGTTTTTATTATATGTGTCTGTTAATGAGTGACTGTCTTCAGGGAAATGATGTGGAGTGTGTTTGCATATTGATCAGATCTTCAGTGTGTGAGAGTGTTTATAGTGCTGTGAGTTTAACACTTCATCACTGACACACACAACAATCTTCATCAACATGACCTTCATCATCATCTTCATCTGGACTCTCACAGTGTTTGCTCAAGGTTTGTGGAGCACAAGTTTGATATTAATTCATTTCTTCAAGTATATTGTCAAAGTTTTGAGTGTATTTTCTTCTTCTTGTGTTTCAGAGTGTAGAGGACAGATCACCATCACTCAGAGTCCCTCAATAACAGCAGAACAACCAGGAGGAACTGTGAATATCAACTGTAAAACCAGCAGAGATGTGCAGAGATGGAGTAGTGGGGATGAAGGCTTAGCCTGGTACTTACAGAAACCTGGAGAAGCTCCTAAACTCCTGATTTATTTGACAAACCGCCTCCAGTCAGGAACTCCATCTAGATTCAGTGGCAGTGGATCTAACAGTGATTTCACTCTGACCATCAGTGGAGTCCAGACTGAAGATGCTGGACATTATTACTGTCAGAGTTTACATTGCAGAACAAATTCTGATAATAATTGTGTGGGTGATTATGTGTTCACACAGTGATAAAGAGTCGTACAAAAACCTCCGTCAGTCAGAGTCACAGTGACTGAACTGAAACTGCAGCTGCTCAAAGGAGGATCTGAAATAACATCGTCACACTTGCATCTGGAATAAAACCATATAAATTAATCTGACACTCTTAATAATTATAGAGTTCAGAAAGAGATTTTGTGCTCTTATAGATCAGTGACACATTTGAGATCTGAGTGATTTCAGTTTGCCCTAGTTGCCCCCTTTTATTAATAATAGATCTTAATTTTAATAATATTCCATGGTTATTAATTTATATTTGAAGTGTAAATTGATTGTTTAGTTTGTTACACATCCTATTCGATTACATGGAGAGGACGGGGTTAATGAGCTGTACTGGGACCAACCACCTGGGGGCGATCAAGACGCTTGGCTTCAATTTTCAGGACTTGTGTGCAACTAACACTAACTGTGCGTTCACACCGCCGGCGGCGAGAGCGTCAAAGTGGCCGGAAGCCATTCATTGTCAATGAGAGTCGGCGGCGAGCTCCGGCCAGGCGGGAAGGAAGTCGACCGGAAGTTGAAGCCGGCCGCATGCCACCATCTTGTAGCAGAACTTCACCTGCAGTTAGCATCCCATTGACTCCCATTCATTTTGGCGTCACTTTGACAGTGAATAACTTTACATCTGAGGCTTTTGAAGACTCCATTTGTCCATTATTTATTTCTAAAGAAACACGACAATGTATAAAATGCTCCATTACCTTGTAGCTTATGTTATGGCCCCGTAGAAGCAGTTTTTGTAAAAGTAGGCTAACGATTGCGTCATACCCACGCGACTCTCTGTCGCACAGTAGAGAGATTACCGTATGGACAGGAGGAGAAGCTCGCGGGCAATCGGGGGACGTGGAGGCAAAATGACAAAATAATTAATCAGAATACCTAGCAAAAGTTGCTCCTGCTCCAAGCTCATGGACAGCTCCTACTCATACTCTCCGTCTCTGCAAGATTCGGAAGGGAATGATTCAGATTTCTCTTGGCACAGCTACTAGAAGACAGACGGGTTGCTCACGTGGTCCGTGTAACGCTTTGCTCGGTTTGAGTCTGCGCGTCAGGAAAGGAAGTGCTAAGAAATCGCTAAAAATGGGCTTCACTTGTCTCAATTGAGATCCAATGAGATGGCTCTGTCCACTTCTTATACTGTCTATGGCTCCGGCGAGGGCGGCGCGGTGCGTCTTGGACGGCGAGAGCGGCGAGAAGAGTTGAAATCAAATCAACTTTATGGTAATAAGCTATGACGCGGTTTGGCGGCAACCAGCGGCAACCAATCGGAATGTAGAAGTCCTCCGCCGGAGAGGATACAAGAGAACACAATCCTGTAAACTTTGGTTCCGACCACATTAGTTCCTAAGCAAAATGGAGGAAAAAAAAATAATTTCTGTTGCGGGTTTCCCGTTATTGTACGACTTTTCCCTGTTTACATACAGGGACATTAATAAAAAGAACAACGCATGGAACAAGGTGTCTGAAATTGTTGGTGTTTCTGGTGAGTTGCTGATGGGCATTAACGTTATATATTTTCTAGAAAAAAGCGGGAATTGCATGATAACTTTAGCGCCATATCACGCAAAATATATATATATATATTGCGGCCCTTTTATATAAAGTTTAAAAAAAATCACGCATTCTAATCTACGTCAGAGCGTCAGAGTGTCCTCGAATCTTTCTACGGTGTCGGTGGCAGGGCGGTGAGAGCGAATGAACGTACACTAAGGATGCGTCTGAAATTGCCAAACTTTTTTGAATAATTAATTACTTCAAAGTTCAAAGTAAAAAAGTGCATTCTATAGTATTAATGAGTGTAGTATGAATGTAATCTGGACGTACTATATTGGCCATGTTGTCATTATCATGTGATCTACAGTGTCGGTTGCGTCGCTTCACTGTAGTCGGTCAGTCTGGGGACTTATACTGTAAATTCGGACATACTTCTTTTGTCACATACTGCTTTTCACCCATATATAGCAGTGAAGTTTGTGATTTCGGATTCAGCTTAAACCTTTATTCTTTTTCTTCGCATTACTCAACACAGTTTCTCACTAGAGCCTGAAGTGCTGCAGTTCCTCATTATTACATCTGTTATAGTGAGCAATTACTATGAGCTGAACACCAAGTATTGTATACTTCTCAACACAACAGATCTGTGCTGTGACGGACGGGTTTGACTCAAATATGCTCTGAATCAGAGAAAACCGAATGTGTAAACTGATATGAAATCAAACAAACCATATATTGCTTGTTTTGTACAATACACTATATGATAAAGTCAATGTAAGAAAGATGTTTTTGAGCCTTTTTCAAGTAGGCCTAGCTATCATCTCAAGCTTATAATGAATTTATTACTCATAACTCATTTTAGCAGAAGTGAAACTGCTCCAGTTCAGAGCGTTGAACCAGTAAAAGAGTGAAACTGTGAGTTTGAGGTGAAAATCTCATTTGCATTGTCAGGTTTAGTGATTGTGATGGTCTCAGAATAGAGCAGCTCGTCTCCAGTGACCATGTTCAAACCCCAAGAGCTTCATTTCACATTTACTGCTGAATGCAGCTGTTCTCAACTATTACAATTAGGGGTGTAACGAGACCCTTATGTCACGATCCTGAACTCACAATACCATATTATTGCCATACTCCATCAAAATTGTACATTTGGTTTAACATTGTGTGTGTAAATGAATAGGCTTGGACTTGGTGCTGATAACCCAATGCAGGACAATAGAGACACCAGAATAACAATATTCATGATTCTGAAGCTGAAAATACAGAATTATTTCAGACGAATATGCTTGATGTCTCTGACTAGATATATCTAAAATAATGTAGGCCACTTTTTACTGGTAACATCAGACATTTGGCATTATCAGGACCCACAAATATTCCCCCATTGCATTATTATACATTATATTCAACATTATATACAGTAGTTTAATGTAGTAGTGACACGAAAACCCTGTAAACTTCCTAAACTTTAATTTTGGGTGAATAATACGATACATATTGTCACTATCCACTGTAATTATTGTTCCACCCCTAATTACAATCAATCAAAAGCCGCTGAAACTTTAGTGCAGGACTTTGAAGGAACGACACACTGATCAATGATGCAGTCCAACACAAATGTGCGCTTGCGTTCAGATGAAGCTTTATTGAATGAACAGCAATGGCAGCACATTGACAGACTGCTTCAGTATTGAGCTGTAAATCACGTGACGCTCAGATACGCTGGTCTTCACTGGAGAAACATCAGCACTCGGAGCTCTTGAGGAACGAGGCCTCGTGAGCAGCTCCGGCATGTGTTCCTCTGCAGACGAAGCGCTCTGCGGCTTCCCAGCGTGCTTTGCTGAGGCTCAGGACGCTGCTGCGACTGTAGAGACCGTCCCGCTCGCTCTCTGCGCTGGTCTGAACCCCCTCGGTGACCTCTGACCCGTCCAGCGTCCAGCTCACCGTCGCCCCCTGTGGAGAGTAAGAGCTGAGCAGGCAGAGCAGAGTGGAGGAGTCTCCAGAGATCAGCAGAGAAGAGGGAGACAGCAGAGACACGGAGGGAGACACGGAGGGACCCGCTGGACACACACACACACACACACACACACAAAACTCAGTTATTCAGATCTGCAGCTACAATGTTCACTGGAACAGACATGGTAATGCAATAAAAATCACAATCATTTCATCATTTCACTGTAATTCCACATTGCTCCCAATTATTCATATGTGCACCCCTGCATATACCATATACACACTATCCTGAGTTAAATTTGAAAATACTCTCGATTTGCTAAATTACTATTTACTATTAAGAAATGTACACTGTAAAACAAATATTGTAACTGCTTAAAGACTAAAAATGCTACGGTAAAAACCTGGGGCCAGTTGCATAAACATAGCCATTATGTTAAGACTGTGTCTTAAGAACTAGCATGATCAACTAGAAGTTAGGGGTAATCAGTCTTACTGTTCGGTGTCAAATTAGACCAATCTACGTTTTTATGTTACTGACTTTAAAAAGTTAATAACAATTTTAAAGAATAAAATTGGATGACTAACTTGTAAGACTAGTCTTAACAGTTTATGCAACTGGCCACTGTTAAATGGTTAACAGTAAGTTCCCTTATACGGTGAAAAACTGTAATAAATCTAACAGGACATTTCAGTAAAATTTTGTTAAATTTATATTGTTTGATAGTAAAAAAGAACAAGTCTGGGGATCACGACTGCCTTTTTACTGTAAATTTTTACAGTGTATCAATTATAAAATATGTAAAAATATAAATCAGTTCTTAGAAGGAAAATATATGCTAATTTGTTCTTTTCTGAATTAAGTAAAATGTTTAAACATCTCCATCTATTGTAAATTGATCAATTTTTTTTGTTATTATTTTTTATAAGATTTAGTAAACTAATTTATTATGTCAATATAATAGTTTGTATTTTGAAAATATTAGGCTGATATAAACATTGTTATAAAATAAACGTTATACACTCAAAAAACATTAAGCCTTTTTAAGATTCACAAATTTCAGTACAATTCCATTAAATTGAATAGAATAATCCTTACATATTATTTATACAATTAATTCATCATTTTAAAAGTTTATTAAAGTAGTTTATGTGATTCGTATTTATACATTTAAAAAAATGAAAATATGTTTTTTTTAACTCATTTAAAATTCTTAATATTAATAATATGTAAGGATTATTTATTCATTTGATGGAATTTTACTATACAATTGAAATTCGTGAATATGATGTGAAATGTAAGTAAAGGTTATCAATAATATATTTTTGTAATATGACCTAAATTACGAATACTGTTACCAAATGTTCTTAAATAACCTTAAACCTGCTTTTAAACACACACATCATATGTTTTTATTAGGTAATTGAAGAAAGACTTACTTCTGATCACCAGTTCAGTTCCTCCACCGAAAGTCCACCACAGTGTTTCATTCTAGTGAAAGAGTCATACAAAAACCTCCGTCACACTCAAATGAACACACACTCCAGCAGAGAACAAGACGGACAACACACACACTCTGATATGAAACTCAATAGCAGATTTTCTCAACATCAACCATGATTGATCGAAAAAGAGCCACAAAATACATTCATCACATTTACAAACACATGTGATTTAAACTCTGCTAATTCTATTGACCTGCTTTATAATGAAATCTTCAGCCAGATTTAGATGGTCATTCTCTATTGGATGACCTTTGACCTGTTATACAGTATCATGGATGATATAAATCTGCAGCTCAGGTATTAAATTCTCTCAGCATCAAAGTCTGAATGAAACTGATCATTAAAACAGTGTTTAGAGCGAGAAGATCGACCCAAAATAACATGAAGTAAATCATGAGTTTCTGTTTCTGAAAATGATCCACAGAAGTTTATTAGCAAAGACACTAAAAGACAAAACAGTGTTTCTTCTGTCTTCAGGGAAATGATGTGGAGTGTGTTTGCATATTGATCAGATCTTCAGTGTGTGAGAGTGTTTATAGTGCTGTGAGTTTAACACTTCATCACTGACACACACAACAATCTTCATCAACATGACCTTCATCATCATCTGGACACTTTTATACGGCTTTATACTACAAGGTGAACAGTTTATATTCTAAATAAATCATTTAAATAATATGATTTGTTTTTAAATTGACTAATAAATTAATACACTTTATGGAATGATTTATTTTTCAGGCTGTAGATCTCAGATCACAGTGACTCAGACTCCTGTGAAACCTGCCAAACCAGGAGAAACTGTAGAGATGAGCTGTAAACTCAGTGCTGATACAACATACAGTAGTAGTAGTTACTGCGACCCACCCTGTGTGTACTGGTACTTACAGAAACCTGGAGAAGCTCCTAAACTCCTGATTTATTATGCAAACCGCCTCCAGTCAGGAACTCCATCTAGATTCAGTGGCAGTGGATCTAACAGAGATTTCACTCTGACCATCAGTGGAGTCCAGACTGAAGATGCTGGACATTATTACTGTCAGAGTTTACACTATATCAGTGGTGGTGTGTTCACACAGTGATAAAGAGTCGTACAAAAACCTCCGTCAGTCAGAGTCACAGTGACTGAACTGAAACTGCAGCTGCTCAACACACACACACACACACACACACACACACACACACACACACTCAGTCAAGTTATTCATAGATATTAAATGAAACAAAGCATAACTTACTAGACACTTTATCTTATCTCTTTATCTTATTACATTTATCTAAAACTATATCTATGATTTGTCTGCATGTTCTTGTTTCATCATGAATCTGCAGGAGTGTTCATGCTTCACTGACTGAAGTTTACTTATAAAATGTGAGTTAAAGCCCTGATCTAATGAAAGACCTGAAACAAAAATGACACAAAACGGACATAAAGTTACAATTATATTATATTTATTGACTGAACTGTAATAAAATCATGCCTGAATGATAAAGCACACACACAGTCTTGTATGAAAGGCAAAAAGCAGAGCAGATGCAGATGTTCAGAATACGGTTCACAGTCTAGACTAGATTCAGTGGCAGTGGATCTAACAGTGATTTCATTCTGACCATCAGTGGAGTCCAGACTGAAGATGCTGGACATTATTACTGTAAGAGTTTCCATTGCACAACAAATTCTAATAATTATTGTGAGAGTGATCGAATGTTCACACAGTGATAAAGAGTCGTACAAAAACCTCCGTCAGTCAGAGTCACAGTGACTGAACTGAAACTGCAGCTGCTCAAAGGAGGATCTGAAATAACATCGTCACACTTGCATCTGAAATAAAACCATATAAATTAATCTGACACTCTTAATAATTATAGAGTTCAGAAAGAGATTTTGTGCTCTTATAGATCAGTGACACATTTAAGATCTGAGTGATTTCAGTTTGCTCTAGTTGCCCCCTTTTATTATTAATAATAGACTTTAATTTCCATAATACTCCATGATTATTTCATTTGACCATCCTAACATTCACTGTATTCATACTATATTCCAGGGGCGATTCTAGGATTTTCATTTTAGGGGTGCTCAGCCCCCAATGAGGGTATGATTTAAAAAAAAAAAATTAGTTTATGGTCTAATGCGCATTATTAACTAGTTTCATTCATTCATCCATTAACATGGATATGGCAGGGTTTTATAATCACTGAGGTACCGAATGTGAGGTATTTAGGGGGGTTCGGGGGCATGCCCCCCCGAGAAAATTTTGATTTCTCTGATCTACATATGTGCATTTTAAGATGTTTTGAAGGCCAAAAAAATTGAATAACAACAGCTTTAAAACCATGTGCGGGCAGCTGTTTATTTTTCACACCTCATCAGCATCACACTCTTTTTCTCTTTGTTTTTCTCTTGCTCTGTCTTTTCCCCTCCTAAATCTGAGCTTTGACTGATATAGGCTTTTCATTTTTGTCTGTCAGTGAAGAAAGTAAACATAGGGTCAACTGATAGGTTGATTCATGAATCATTTTCTCAGACAAAGCTACCAGGAAAGCTAGGTTTATTAAATTCATTCACAATATGTACACATTCATTATTGATCTAGGCCTAATACATGGCCGTAGACAGGGCTTTATAATCAAAGAGGTCATACATTTGAGGTTGTTATGGGGTTAAACATTTTTATTTCTCTGATATGTGCATTTCAAGACGTTTGAGGCCAAAAAAGGATAAGAAATAGATTTAAAACCTGCTCTCTCCTCATCTCCATTTTTTCTCTCAGTCTCCTGATCTTGCCCTGTCTCTTCCCCTCTAAAGCTGAACTTTTTTAATTTACTGAAGGCTACAAATTGTATTATATTAATTCTCAACATGTACACATGCATTATTAATCTTGTGCCTATGAAAACGGCTTTGTTAATGTTTCTTGTCCCCTCACAATGACATAATTACACGTTATAGGCCTATTTTCAGCTCAAAATGGCGAAATTAGACAAAGGTTTATTAGTTTTCTAATTATTTTTGTCATTCGTTTAACATTTATGACCTAAAAAACTGTCAAATATAAAATGTTTAGTTTAGCTACTTACATCTTCTTAACTCGCACTTGACCGTAAACTGAAGCGTCAGTCGTGCTGCTAAAATTCGCGCTCAGCAGCTTCTGTGAACATAAAGCCCGCCTACTTTGATTTGATTGGTCATCTCAAATATTCTGACATTGACGAGAAGTGAAAGACCAATGAGGCTCAGATGAACAAACACACACACACACACACGCGCGCCTCTGTTTCTGACCTGCGCTCTGCTTGGCGCTGCTGCGGATTGAAGATGAAGAACATTATTTAACCTTGTCAAAGACAAAAAAAATATATATATATATTTTTTTAGAATAACAACATTTCTTACTCCAAGTTTTAGGGGTGCTGAGCTCCTTTTTAGGGGTGCTGAAGCACCCCTAAAAAGGGGCTAGCCTCGCCCATGCTATATTCTGCAGTCAGTAAGTTTTATATTAGCTTACTGTTTTAATCATAACCTTGATCAACAGTTCAGTTTAGACACGCCTCTCCCTCCTCTGCACCAATCAGAAGCTTCTGATAAAAAAGAGATAAGAATATTTATTTGTGCTTTTAACTGAATTTTTATTGAAAACTTATTCACAAAACTATGAGACGGTTATTGTAGGTAATTGAAGATTACTGTAATTCAGTGAATAAGTGGAGCGATACTCAGAGCTGGAGTCGAGTCTCGTGACAGAAGCAGATCCTCCATCATCACACACAGATGTGTTTAACCTGCAGCTTTAGTGCTGGATTTTACAGAGACTCTTTCTGCAAGTTTCATCATTACGCGACAAGAGAGTGATTTGAGTGTAGAGATGCTCCTTCATATTCAACTACTCTTTAGTCGACTAGAAGAGGCTTAGTCAACCAAACATTGTACTCGCCGGTTAGTCGCAGAAAAAAAGATTGTTAACGGCGGTTGTTTGTGGTAATTACAGTACGTCAGGCAGGAAACCCAATCCTTTCTTCCATCGACCTTAAATATTTCTTATCATTTGAAACATGTTAGTAGTAGCAATTGTACACGGCTGCTCGCTCTAACGTTAACCTAGATAAATGTGCGCTATTATTAGGCCCATATCCAAGTGTTTGTGTGGAGTGAGGAAGCTGAAGTATAGCGCTTTACTGACACGGAGGCGCCGGCACAATTACTTGCATTGTTTCCTGATAACAGCTGAAACAACTTCAACAAAAATAATTTTTGGTCATTCAGATAAGAGTAACACATCATTCAAACTAAATAGTCTACTTTTATTTGTGTAAACTCATAATAACAAGAAAATTTAAGGAAACAAACAGGAAGTGTTTTCTGCCGTCTCGTTCTCTGTGAACTGCAGCGTGTCAAAAAAATAAACTAAAAACTCAGTGTATACAGTACTTGCCTCACAATCATGAGAAATATATCTATAGAAAGCTTGAAATGTCAAGCGATTGTCAACCAATTCAAGTGGAAAACAAATATTCTCAGAATATGTAATCCGTATGAAATCTGCACTGTGGAGATCACGAGCATCGTCGACTTAATCTCTGCAGCCGACAACACAGAAAACATTATCTATAAACTATTCAAATGTTTAGACATTCTTCTTGCAGATTTTTCAGGACACATTCATAATCATTACTTTTGCCGGTGCGCTGTGGCAAGCTTTCTGCGTGCGCTTGAGCACTGATTAGGCGATGTATTATATATCGGCAATTAAAGGCGCATTAATATGATTTATATGGCTTATTAAAAGACATGTGCGATTAATCAACTAATGAAATGAACAACTACTAGTCGACTTGAAAAATCTTGAAAAATACTTGAGAGAGTCAATGGATGCATCCCGATTCAGAGTCTGCATCCTTCGAAGGCCGTAGGTCGCCTAGCAACAGTGACAGCTGCCGTTGATGAGTGACAGTAGCGTTTGTACTAAACTTTTTTGAAAGTTATATAAAACTGTCTGAAAACAAAGCAGGGTTCAGAAACTGTCTAAATATGTTTACCATAATAATCCATTTCTCTATATAATAGAGTATAAACTATATATAATCTATATAAACTATATATAAAGATATATGTCAACATTTGAACCGCTTTAAAGTTTTGTTTTATTTTTACATTTGTATCATTAGATATTTGAGTATGTTGAAACCCAATACTTTTAAAAATAGTGAAAACTTTTTCACAATACATTTAAAAGTGTAATGCGGCAATTTCTTTTTTTAAAATCACCTTTTTGTCTCTTTTCAGACTGTTTTTCGCCTCTATATAGCAGTGAAGTATTATTTCAGATACAGCCATTAACTTTATCATCCGATTTAAAACACTGATTCATTCAGGAACTATTGTGTTTCCCAGAGTCTCTCTGTGTTTTATTCTACTGTGACTTCATTTGGAAATATTTCAGTTGGCCGAACAGAAACAGACAAAGGAACTGGCAATATAAATGACTAAAATGTAAAATACTCAATAAGCTGTTGTATAAAAGCAATATCACACTCGCTATCATCATGCTGGTCTGATATTCGGACTAAACAGCGCTCTTGCTCGTCTGATGTTGCTTTATATCAATAAAGGATCATATTAACATGTGAAATCGGGAAATGTTTGTATATAAACACATTAAACTTAAATCTGTGACTCCTGAAGCGTTTGCATAGAGTGTGTTTTACATGAGCGACACACGCTTCAGTGCTCTGCATGTGTTTATAACTCTGTCAAACATCAAACATGATCAACAACTGTTTTTCACTAGAACTGAACCTTCAACCTACAAAAATGACTTTCATCACCATATTGATCTGGACGCTGGCAGTGTTATGTCGAGGTTTGTGTCAGTCAAGATTACAAACGTTATTCACTCGTTATCTTTATGTGTGTTGTGAAGATATAAGTTTGTAAAAGTGTGTGTGATTTCTAATCTTTCTCTCTTGACAGAATCTGTTGGGCAGGAGACAGTGACTCAAACTCCCTCAGAGCGGCTCTATGAAACTGGACAATCAGTCGCTGTAACCTGTAAAACTAGCAGAAACCCAGAGTGCTGTTATTATAACGGAAAACCCGCTCTGAGCTGGTACTTACAGAAAACTGGAGAAGCTCGTAAACTCCTGATTTATTTAACAAATGTCCTCCAGTCAGGAACTCCATCTAGATTCAGTGGCAGTGGATCTAACAGTGATTTCACTCTGACCATCAGTGGAGTCCAGACTGAAGATGCTGGACATTATTACTGTCAGAGTTATCACTTGATCAACAGTAACTATGTGTTCACACAGTGATAAAGAGTCGTACAAAAACCTCCGTCAGTCAGAGTCACAGTGACTGAACTGAAACTGCAGCTGCTCAAAGAGTTTCTCTCACACACACGTTTTCAAACACACACATCTAAACATTCTTCTATAAATGTTTTCTCTCTCATAAACTTTCTCCAGTCAGCAGAGCAAACACATCTGAAACCAGACCAAATGGACCTGATGGACTCATTTCTGTTTCTAATAATTTGCCTTTGGCCACATTATGATTTCCATATTTGGCGTATGATCAAAGATTAGTTTTTGTTTTTAAAATCTTCTCATTACTTTCACAGTATATACCACAGATCAGACAAACAGAGATTGAGAAAGCTCAAGTCAACAATCTAATCAAATGATCTGGAAGTAATTAAATCCATGATGTCTTTAAAGGCTTATTTTGATAAGATTACAAATGAGGTTGTGTGAAAACAACAGCGTTACTACCGTTTGCATAGCCTATACTCTCTGGTTTATACTTCAGTCAGTCCTCTACATCGTATGATTCAATGAATTTCCATGACTTTTCTAGACAACATTAAAAAAAAAAAAAAAAAAATATTTTTTACTATATTTTACTCACATAAAGCAAATTCTAACCAAAAAAATATTTCGAGCAGAGCTTATGTCTGTTTTACATTTATGAACTTTTACCTTCTGCTCCTGATGGATTGTCTCTTGCTCCCCCTGTTGGTCATCGGTCTCATGTGCACGTATTCACAATGCATGTGAATAGACATTTATCAACTTTATGCAGAAGAAATGAAAATCTTACATGTCTGGAACAAGCATATGAGAGTGAGTAAATTATGACAGGTTTTCATTATTATGTGAAATATCCCTTTAAGACTCTTCAGAGCCTCCTCTAGTTATAGACCTTAGAGAAACAAGTCCACAGTCATCTTTAGAGTTTTGTCTTTGAATGTCCGGTTTTGCGGTAGCTCTGTACATTTCTATGGCATCGCTGTCTAAGAGTATTTAGCTGAAGTGGATTTACTTATTGTTGAGTTAACTAAAGTTATCATGAGCACAGTAATGTTTGAAGTGGATGTCATAACGTCAGTAGACGGGAAGATTTTAAAACGAGCGGTTCATTCATAAATGCGTAAGATCTTTCCTTCATGCTGTGGAAATACAAACCAGAAGGCATTTATTTTTAGACAGGAATGAAAACGAGGCTGTGAGGGATATAAGTAAGTACAGTGAGTTTAATGGATCGCACTGTTGTTTAACATACCGATTGTTCAGATGAGGAAACTTCTTTTCGAAAAAAGGCAGTAGATTAAAAACTCCTTCATATGACCTTTATTATACAATGCGTGCCATCCAAAATCACATACTTTCCTATCTACTAAATAGTAGGCAAAAAAACATAAATAAAATAAAAAAACAGCATGTGACAAAAGAAGTACTCATAAAAGAGTAGGCAAAAAGTACCCAGATGAACTACTACTTCGTCACATGATAATGACAACATGACGAATGTATGTCTGGATTACATTCATACTACACACACACACACACACACACACACTGTATAGAATGTACTTTTTTAGCAGTCGTGAAGTAATTACATGTTCAAAATAAGCAGCTACTCATGAGATTTCAGACACAGACCAAGTCTATCCCTCGTTTATAACAGCCTCGTTTTCATCTGTGTTAAATTCAATGGCGTCTAACCTGACTAACGTCTTTTTATTTAGGGTCGTACCTTTAACTCTATTGGAAAGAATAAGATTCGATTTAACACATTTGCTACAAAAAGAAACAAAATAACAAACACTTCAGTGATTGTGTTTTGTGTCTGTTAATGAGTGACTGTCTTCAGGTAAATGATGTGGAGTGTGTTTGCATATTGATCAGATCTTCAGTGTGTGAGAGTGTTTATAGTGCTGTGAGTTTAACACTTCATCACTGACACACACAACAATCTTCATCAACATGACCTTCATCATCATCTTCATCTGGACTCTCACAGCGTTTGCTCAAGGTTTGTGGAGCACAAGTTTGATATTAATTCATTTCTTCAAGTATATTGTCAAAGTTTTGAGTGTATTTTCTTCTTGTTGTGTTTCAGAGTGTAGAGGACAGATCACCGTCACTCAGAGTCCCTCAATAACAGCAGAACAACCAGGAGGAACTGTGAATATCAACTGTAAAACCAGCAGAGATGTGCAGAGATGGTATAATTATGGGGATGAAGCTTTACACTGGTACTTACAGAAACCTGGAGAAGCTCCTAAACTCCTGATATATTTTACAAACCGCCTCCAGTCAGGAACTCCATCTAGATTCAGTGGCAGTGGATCTAACAGTGATTTCACTCTGACCATCAGTGGAGTCCAGACTGAAGATGCTGGACATTATTACTGTCAGAGTTTACATTGCAGAAAAGATTCTTTTGGTTTTTGTGAGAGTGATTATACATTCACACAGTGATAAAGAGTCGTACAAAAACCTCCGTCAGTCAGAGTCACAGTGACTGAACTGAAACTGCAGCTGCTCAAACACACACTCACACACACACACACACACACACACACACACACACACACACACACACACACACACACACTCAACAGAAACACAAAAATGAACTTAATATCAATTTTTCAGCACTTCATTAATATTACTGAAGATAATAAGAAATTATTTTGATCATATTTTTTCAGATAATTGTTGGTTCATCTATTCTCATATGGTTGTTCATGTATTTTTATAAAGCATGATTATTTGTCCTTCTTAATCATACACTCATACTGTAAAGTGAATCATAAACATGTTGTTGCTTGACTAGTTTATTAATCATCTTCCATAAAGCCGTTGTTTAGATCATCATGTACAAGAGTCACAGATGAACTGATTCAGTGAAAGAGAGAAACCGTATTTAACATGATCAGACGCTCCACCGTCCCACAATCAGTCTGTCTGTGACCATTCACTGTTTTCTGGACGCATTAATTATGAATCCAGCGATGCGTCTGAGTCTCACATGAGCAGAAGACAGATCTCTCACAGCAACACTTCAGTCTCGAGTCAAACACACTTAAAACATTCATAAAGATGTTATTGCTCAACACTGAAATAAAGCGCTTCATTGTGTGGAAACTTCACTGTTATTTTTACAAGATCAAATACTGCAGTTTTACTGAGATCAGTGTTTATGGGCGAGCAGAGACATTTAAGAGGTTTTAGGATATATGATTTTATTTTATTTGAATATGAGACTTTGAATGAATCAGCTATTATTTTAATATGTGGATAGTTTACTGAAATTATGAAATATGGAATATCTTTCCGGTATTTTATAGGCGCATTGCACTCTGTGAATTAGAAAGAAATCTTTCTTGAAAATAATCAAAAACCTATGAATCGTGAATTGAATCAGATCAACATCTACATTTACTCCTCTAGTCCAGTCACACGTGATCTACCAGTGAAGAGTCTCATTACGTTATATAAGTCATACAAGTCATATAAACTACCACTCAAACTTCATAACGGTCTCATCCCTCCATCATCAGAAGTGAAACTGCTTCAGTTCAGAGGGTTGAACCAGTAAAAGAGTGAAACTGTGAGTTTGAGGTGAAAATCTCATTTGCATTGTCAGGTTTAGTGATTGTGATGGTCTCAGAATAGAGCAGATCATGTTCAAACCCCAAGAGCTTCATTTCACATTTAGGGGAGACCGGTGTAGTAACACTGGGTCAGTTTGACAGGTCAGAAAGAGCTATGGTGATGTCATCAATATCACACACCGCATCACCTCACAGGAGAAGTGTCATGTGACTGTGATCAACATTGTACGTTTTATGACCAAAAACAAATTTTCAGGAGGAAAAGTAAAAAAAATTTATCAAGATTATTTTTTTCTGAACAATCATTGTATTGTAGATACATTTGACTTGTATAATCTAAAGTAGATATTTCTCTAGTTTAATTTGATGCTTTACACTCATGCTAACTTCAAACCCACACGCTAAAACAGTTAGCTATGTTACGGCTGTTTGCGGTGAGGATAGTTTTAACAGTTCATTAAAAATATTACAACCAAACCCTTAAGATGATTCCAGTTATCAGTCACATTCCCTAAGACAAAATCATGTGAGTTTTTTGTTGCACATTGAGGGATTTATGAATATGTTTCCATTATAGTTTATGTGCATGTCTTATTATCGGATAAAAACATTATCACCTCAAATGAGCACATACGATTTTTTTGTGCTCATTTTTAGAATTGATG
Source organism: Abramis brama (assembly GCF_963993115.1). Classification (NCBI taxonomy): domain Eukaryota; kingdom Metazoa; phylum Chordata; class Actinopteri; order Cypriniformes; family Leuciscidae; genus Abramis; species Abramis brama. The sequence continues at coordinate 27,082,000 of NC_139986.1, read as the reverse complement.
TTCATCTCGGCATTTCCATCCAACGTTTATTTTATGTGATAGTCAATCCCAAAATTCACATAAAATAGGAGGATGACAACATAGCTAGAGACTGAACTGTTGTGTGACAGGAATTGAGAACACATGTGATCACACACACAAACACACACACAGTTGTTTTTGTGCTAAATTTGAAGTCCTTAAAAAATACAATAAATCTTTTGTTACTTCAAATTGTTGACTTTATTCAAAACTGATTATTCTTTGTTCTTCAAACACATTCTTGCACACATTTAGATTGTGTGGATCTTATTTCAGCAAATTATCTCTCATTGTTCCATCGATCCCCAGCCTGAGTTACAACAGGACAGGGTTATGTCTCAACAACGACCTCTTTGTGTTTGACAATAACTCACATAATCTGTGATTGTGTTGTACATGTCCAAGTGAGTTATATTTCTAGCAGACAAATGTGGAAACCATGTCTCAAATTTTGAGAGATACAGAACAAACAACCACTGAGTTTCCGATGCTCAAACAACAGGTGTTTCTCTCCTCCGTCTCTCTGCTGAACGCAGCTGTTCTCCACTATTACAGTCAATCAGGAACATTTAGTGTCTTCATCAAATCACTCATTATTGTGTTTTAGCTCAGCCCAAAATAATGCAGCAAGTAAATAAACATCTATACAAAGCTGTTGCACAAACATAATGTGAGTGTTTCTTCTGTCTTCAGGGAAATGATGTGGAGTGTGTTTGCATATTGATCAGATCTTCAGTGTGTGAGAGTGTTTATAGTGCTGTGAGTTTAACACTTCATCACTGACAGCTTTTCTTCATTCAGACTGAAAGTAAACCACCGATAAGAAGAATGATGATCATCAGCGTCTGTATCTGGACTCTCATTCTTTCTGTTCAAGGTTCATTTACTCTATTAATAACTCAAGATGTGATTTATATGCTTTTGATGTTCAGTCTAGATTTTGTAATGGATACTTTGACTTTAATAACTGTTGTAATAATGATCTTATGAAATGTCATTCACAGAGATTACAGGCCAGGTTTCTGTGACTCAGACTCCCTCAGAAGCAGCCGTTCAAGGAGGAACAGTTTCTATAAACTGTCAAACTAACAGAGAAATTGGACATCGTACTCATGGTTGTGGTAACTGTCTCTCCTGGTATCTGCAGAAACCTGGAGAAGCTCCTAAACTCCTCATTTATTTAATTAATTCACGACAGTCAGGAACTCCATCTAGATTCACTGGCAATGGAAAATATTATGGAACAGATTTCACTCTGACCATCAGTGGAGTCCAGACTGAAGATGCTGGACATTATTACTGTATGAGTGAACACTACATCAACAGTAACTGGGTGTTCACACAGTGATAAAGAGTCGTACAAAAACCTCCGTCAGTCAGAGTAACAGTGACTGAACTGAAACTGCAGCTGCTCAAACACTCTCACACACACACACACACACACACACACACAGAGGACACACACACACACACACACACAGAGGACAAACACAGGAACTACACATGTGCTCAAAACTGACTTATGACTGAAATCATCTCTATTATGATCAGTCCTGTGACAGACGAGTTTGACTCTAATATGCTCAGAATCAGAGAAAAGTCTGTATATTAATATCAAATCAAACAAACAAAACTGTCACCATATGTTTTTGAGTTTTTTCGAGCAGCTTTATCTTTCCCTCGAAGTTTATCAAGATAATAATAAAGATATTACTCATCATAACTAGCCTGGCAAGCCAGACCTACATCAAGATGTTAGGTCTGGCAACTCTCCATAGACACGCTCAATCCGAGGGGCGGGATAAACGGCTGTCTTCAAATTCCCTCTGCACGCAATAGGACAGCGCTTCACCCAGCCAGAGCGTTTTCCCAACAGCGGAGCTAACGTTAGTTGATAGATTCAACTTTTGCCATATCTGGCCGGCAAAACTACGAACACATCTTCCTTTTTTTAAGAATGACTTAAGTGCTGTTCTATGCTCTTTTCTCAAATAAAAACTTAACTCCAAGTCCGCCAGAGTCGCGGCCAAAGCCGATTCGAAAGACTGTTCGCCAGCAGCAGCCGCCATTCTTTGTTTTCAAGTAGCAGGAACCGTCGCAACTCTGTCCCAATTTCGGTTTTTGCAGCTCGAAAGTCAATGGAGAGTTGCTAGACTACCCTGGCTGTAAAATACATTTTGCTGCTGCTAGGGTGCGTCTAGATTTGTTCTAGGTTTTATCAAAACGTACTCGGTTACTAACGTAACCTCGGTTCTCTCTAGAAGAGGGAACGAGTACTGCGTTGAAAACGCTAGGGGAAAAACTCTTTTTCACGAAATACTGAAGCAAAAAATTATCCTTTAATTTTTGAAATAATGTAAAGCGCATTGCAGCAGCACACAGCCATGGGCGAGACGGCTCGCTCGCTCATTGGCTGCTCTGCGGCAACTGCATAAGCCTATCGAGCGAGGCCTGCGGTGACGTCAGGCCAATGAGGGCGCTTCGCGCCCTCCTCGCCACTTCCCGCCGAAACGGGCGTGGCTTAGCCCTATAAAGGAAGCTCGAAAAGGCTGATTCACTGATTTTATTCATCGCCGAAGCGAACCAGAGTGAACCGTACGCACGGCCAGAAAACGCAGTACTCGTTCCCTCTTCTAGAGAGAACCGAGGTTACGTTAGTAACCGAGTACGTTCTCTTACGAGAGGTCTCTCGTACTGCGTTGAAAACGCTAGGGGAACCAGTGCAAAACGCCGTGCGTACTGTGATTAATCACCCATAAACCTGGATACCCAGGATTTATCAAGCATAAATCACTAGAGGGACTCACAGAGAGTCCTGGAACAGGAAGGGAACCCTTCTGCCCCTATATGGTGACGTCCACTGACGCAATAACATGAGATCACATAGACAAGGCGGGGAGCCTGAACTAATGTGGGAATTTGTGGGTCTTACGCAATACTGCCCATATGATAGCCGGCAGCGCACTGCGCTCGCGTCCTCAGAGTCCTAATCAGACAACTGATTCGACTATACCGACAATAGCTTAGCCTGCAAGGCGGGAACCTCTAGGTTATAAAACCTAATAAATGTAGACGGCGAGGCCCAGCCTGCCGCCATACATATGTCTTGCAAGGAAATCCCGCTAGACCAAGCCCACTAAGAGGCGACACCTCTCGTGGAGTGCGCTCTGACACCCAATGGGCATTGTAAGCCCTTGGTAGTGTAAGCCAGCGCTATGGCGTCGACTATCCATCTGGATAGGCTCTGTTTCGAAACAGCCATTCCCTTGGAACGTCCACTGAACGAGACAAATAGCTGCTCAGTCTGTCTGAAGACAGAAGAGCGAGACACGTAAGCTCTTAGAGCCCTAACAGGGCAAAGAAAACTTGTGTCCCCTTCCTCGCCCGACACCGGCAGGGCAGACAGGGAAATAACCTGAGCCCGAAATGGTGTGTTGAGGGATTTTGGAACGTAACCGTGCCTAGGTTTGAGTATGACTCTTGAGTCGCTTGGCCCAAACTCTAAGCACGCCGCGCTCACCGAGAGCGCGTGCAGGTCACCTACGCGCTTCACTGAAGCGAGAGCCAACAAAAACACTGTTTGAAGGACAGATGTTTGAGGCTAACCGTTTGGATAGGCTGGAAAGGGGCACCTTTCATGGCCTCCAAAACCGTAGAGAGGTCCCACATAGGGACTAAAGGAGGTCTGGGAGGATTCAGCCTCCTAGCTCCCCTGAGGAAGCGGATGACTAAATCATTCCTTCCTATTGACTGACCGAGCGTTGTTTCAGAGAACGCTGCGATAGCCGCCACATAGACTTTGAGCGTGGAGGGGGCTCTGCCCTTATCCAACAGCTCCTGTAGGAAGGAGAGAACCTCTGTCACCTCACAATCGAGGGGTGAACGACCCCGAGCTGTGCACCAGCTGGAGAATACCGACCACTTCGAGGCGTAAAGCCATCTAGTTGACGGAGCTCTAGCCTGAGTGATAGTATTTAGCACTCCCACTGAGAGGTCAGCGGGTACCCGTTGAGTGCCCACACGTGGAGGGACCACAATTCCGGGTGAGGATGCCAAATCGAACCCCTGGCCTGAGAGAGGAGGTCCCTCCTCAATGGCACTGGCCATGGGGCAGTGTCTGCTAACTGCATCAGAACTGGGAACCATGGTTGGTTCTTCCAGAGCGGTGCTACAAGCAGCACTGAGCATTTTGTTTCCCTGATCCGTTCTATCACCTGAGGCAGGAGAGAGACGGGGGAAAAAGGCGTAGAGCGGACAGCGTGGCCACGTTCGGGACAGCGCGCTCTCGCTCTTGGAAAAGAACGCGGGGCAGTGAGCGTTTTCGTGAGACGTGAACAGGTCCACCTCCGCTCTGCCGAATCTCTCCCACAACAGCTGGACTGTTTGCGGGTGTAGAGACCATTCGCTCGTAGGAATGTTGTTCCTGGACGGTCTGTCTGGTCCCAAATTCTGGAGCCCAGGCACGTGCACTGCTCTCAGCGAGCGCAAGTTGCGCTGAGCCCATATCAGGAGGCGTTCCGCCAACCTGTATAGGTTTCGGGATCTGAGACCGCCCTGGCGATTTATATAGGACACCACAGACATGTTGTCCGAGCGGACTAAGATGTGTTTGTCCTTGATTTGGGGACGAAAACGTGTCAGCGCGTTGTCCACTGTCAACATTTCAGGCAGTTGATATGTTGGAGCTTCTCCCGTTCTGACCACAGGCCGAAGAACGAACTGCCCTCGAGCAGCACTCCCCATCCCGAGGTAGAGGCATCTGTCGACACCACCATAACTCTCGAGGAAGTCCCCAGGCTTACACCTGATTGGTACCAGTCGCTTGCTTTCCAAGGTTTCAGAGCTGCAACACAGCTCTGATTGACCTTGAGACGCAGCCAACCGGATGCCCACGCTCTGCGCGTTACCCGCGCTTTCAGCCAGAACTGCAAGGGGCGCATGCGGAGCAGGCCCAACTGAAGAACTGGTGATGCTGAGGCCATGAGACCTAGCATCTTCTGAAATTTCCTGAGCGGGAAGGTTGCGCCGCAGCAGAGAGAGCTCGCTGCGCGCTGAATGTCCAGCGCGCGCTGTGGCGACAGCCGCGACGTCATAGACTGTGAGTCCAGAACTATACCCAAAAACGGGATCGTTTGACTGGGGTTCAGTGAACTCTTCGTCCAGTTGACTCTGAAACCAAGTTTCTCGAGGTGATCGAGTAAAATGGCCCTGTGCTCCACGAGCTCTGATCGTGATTGAGCCAGAATCAGCCAGTCGTCCAAATAGTTCAGCACTCGCATGCCTCTGAGTCTGAGAGGAGCGTAAATGTACGAGGCGCCAGGGACAGGCCGAACGGCAGGACTGTTATACTGGTATGTCTGGCCCTCGAAGGCGAATCTCAAGTATTGCCTGTGACATGACGCTATCTGTATTTGAAAATACGCATCCTTCAGATCTATTGACATGAACCAGCCTCCTCTGCGAATATGCGCGAGGATTTTCCTGGTTGTAAGCATTCTGAAACTGCGTTTCACTAATGCTTCGTTCAGCTGTCTTAGATCCAGTATGGGTCTGAAACCCCCGTCTTTCTTGCCAGACAGTATCTGCTGTATAGCCCCCCTTCGCTTTGAGCTTGAGATACAGGCTCTATAGCCCCTTTGCTCATCAGTTTTGATATTTCGGCACGAAGTAGGTGTGCTACTTCTGAATTCACCGTAGTTTCGACGCGCGCTGTGAAGCGGGGAGGGCGTCGACAAAACTGTAGCGAGTAGCCTCTCTTTATAATGTCTAGCACCCATTCCGAAACCTCTGGGCGACAGAGGTGCTTCGGCGTGCTGTAACGTAGGCGTTATGCCTGTGACATTCGAGGCCGGGAGCACGCTGATCACAGCGGGCAGAGCGCTCGTCCTCGACCCCACTACGGTGCTTAACCGAGAGAGGGAGGGCTGAGCGAGTCTCGTGGGACTCATGTTGTCTGTGAGTAAGTGTGGGCGGGAAGCGGGCACATTTACTGCTTTTGACGCGCTGTCTGCCTGAGCACTGGGGAATGTGCACATTTACTATGTTGGGTGCGCGATCGATCTGAGTCAAATTTATGGGCGCGAGCCCCGTGTGAGGGGCTGTGCTTGTGTGTAGCGATGGGCACTGGGCAGTGGGCATCAGCACTACATTTATAGCACCATCGGCCGTGGCCGGGACACCAGGAAATACATCCCTATGGGATATTTCTGGGTAGCCGTAAAACGGCTTTTGTGTGCAGGCAAACAGGCACGGGTTGTACCACGTGATCGTCGGCTGCAGAATACATATCTGCAGTCGCCTCTCAGGGCACTGGCAGAGCGATTTGTATTTGGCGGCATAAAAACTTTTTGCCGTCAGACCTGGGAATCGAACCCAGGTCGCCCGCGCGAAAGCCTTAGAATCTACCACTGGACCACAGTGGAAGATACATTGACTTTCAGTTAACGCGAGTATTTGTTTGCAAGCATGCGGGTAGCATAACATGCAATATCGACATTTTCAGACGCACTCGACCTCGCCGCGGTGTTTAACCGAGTGAGGGAGGGCTGGGCGAGTCCCGTAGGACATGTAATGTCTGTGAGTGAATGTGGGCTCGGAAGAGCGGACACATTTACTGCATTGAGCGCACTGTCTGCCTGAGCAGAGCGAATGCGGACAGGCTTCTTTTATAGAAAAACCATGAGGCATGCAGAACATAGTGTTTGTGGGCACCAGCAGCAGGCACGTTACTATGTTGTGAGCGCGATCGACCTGAGTCGATTCTATGAGCGCGGGCCCTGTATGAAGGGCTGTTCTTGTGTGTAGGGATGGGCACTAGACAGTGGGCATCTTCTCTACACATATAGCACCATCGGCAGTGGCCGGAACACCAGAAATACATCCCAATGGGATTTTTCTAGGTAGCCGTAGAACGGCTTTCGTGTGCAGACAAGCGGGCACGGGTTGTACCACGTGCTCGTCGGCTGCAAAAATTAACATCTGCAGTCGCCTTTCAGGGGAATGATAGAGCGTGACGGCATATTGTATGTGACGGCATAAATTTTTCTGCCGTCGGACCTGGGAATCAAACCCGTGTCGACTGCGCGAAAGGCTATGAATCTACCACTGGACCACAGAGGAAGACACATAGGCTTTCAGTTACCGCGAGTATTAACCACACTAGCGTTTGTTGCAGGCATGCGTGTAGCACAACATGCAATACTGACATTTTCAGACGCCTGAAAAGTGTCAGAATGTGAGAAGAGTGGATATCGCCCGGTTTCAGCGGGGCTAAAACACTCCATTCTCTTTTCGCCAGTGACGCACGGGAACCGTAGAAACGGTGTTCGGTTGCAGGCAAGCGGGTACTACGCGCTTGCTGGCTGCAAAAATGCACCTCTGCAGTCGCCCCCGGGGGACTGACAGAGCGGAGCATTGGCGGCATAAATGTATGCCGCAAGACCGGGAAACGAACTCCGGTCTCCCATGCGAAAAACCTATCATTCCACCACTGAGCCACAGGGGGATACAGGCTTTTGGTATGTGTTGAGCGTCAACATGTATTCTTCGGCGTTTGCTGGCAGGCGTGCGCTTGCTGCAAATGACATTTCCAGTCGCCGACAGGGAACTGGGAAATGTAAGAGAAAAGAGGCCAGTAACTACGAACACACTTTTCTCCTTTCGCCGGTGAATGACGCGCAGAGGCAGGGTAGTTTTTCTTGTAACGTAAAGAAAAACTAACCCCGACCGTCCGCTTCCAGGAGGAGCAGCCTCGGAGAAGGATGCCAGGTGAGTCCTCAGAGTCACCATAGGCAATCGGCTCGGAGTGAGGGCGGTCGCCGTCAGCGAGCGCGAGATCCTCTAGGAAAGGGGGGCGTCTTGAAAAAGACGCCCGGCTCTTTTAGTGTAAAGGTACACATTATACACAGAATATATATAGAAAGGATATAGGCGCCGGAATGCGCAGCAGGTACGGCAGTGGAAGGCGGCGCTGGCCAGCGGCTTCAAGTGGCTCGTCCCGCTGAAGTGCTTCTCAGACGACGCGTTGCTTCTCTCGTGATCCAACGATGCGTGAGCTTCGCTGAAGAGATGAAAAATCAGTGAATCAGCCTTTTCGAGCTTCCTTTATAGGGCTAAGCCACGCCCGTTTCGGCGGGAAGTGGCGAGGAGGGCGCGAAGCGCCCTCATTGGCCTGACGTCACCGCAGGCCTCGCTCGATAGGCTTATGCAGTTGCCGCAGAGCAGCCAATGAGCGAGCGAGCCGTCTCGCCCATGGCTGTGTGCTGCTCCAATGCGCTTTACATTATTTCAAAAATTAAAGGATAATTTTTTGCTTCAGTATTTCGTGAAAAAGAGTTTTTCCCCTAGCGTTTTCAACGCAGTACGAGAGACCTCTCGTAAGAGAACTACTGACTCTATCACTCATCTCAATGCATTGTTAATGATTAAAGCAATTTTAATACATTCTGATGACCTATGACCTCTGGAATGACCTTTGACCTGTAATGAAGTTCACAGTGACATAGGCCCTGTCCCAAATGGTGCACTTCATGCGGACTTTCGTTCTCGTGGACTTGAATTGCGCATGCTCGCTGAGTCTACGAGTCCGTAGGCCGTCCCATTCAGCATTTTCCCCTTTGTACCCTTGAAGCGGTCTTCCACGAAGCCCGCATAGAAGCAGGCTCCACGCACTTTAACTACCCAGGAATCCTTGCGAAAGGCAAATCAGACAACAGATGGGAGGAGATTTCACTCACGGATAATTGTTGACATGGCTGAGAAGAAAATATTACGGTTTTTATGACCTAGATGTACATTTCACCAGTTACCTACAGTTTATACAAACATTATGGTCATCGACCAGTGGTTGATGTCTCAAACATAATAATAGCGTATTTAATAATACGATCACATTATGATTCATTAAATAAATAGAACCGAATGTCAGGGCTTTACTGAGTCATATGTAAACATAGTATGAATATTGAAACCTGTAAATTCATCCGAAACGCATGCACATTTTCATTATGTTTAAAAATTGTAATCTTAGTTCAAATGGAACATTATGTATTATTATGTACAACTGTATAGATCATTTAATTAAGCATGATATATCTATTGTCTTATGCCCAGGTGATATGCACAATATCAAAATATAGAACTGTAAAATTAGGCTGTGTAGTTGACATGGAGATAAGACGTCGGAGCGCAAAATGTGATTTCTCCTGTCCAACAACAACCAGGCCGTTATTTCCGGCGTGCTGATCAAGTCTGTCCCAAAAATACCTCTCAATGCACCCTCGTGGACTCACGCCCAAGGGCCCTATAGGTCTGCACTACATGACGTCACCAAAGTGTGGACTCTGAGGAAGTCCACAAGTCCGGAGTATGCCATTTGGGACAGGGCCATACTAGTGTAGCAACTCTGTCATTTGAATCATCAGAAAGCCTGAAGCTTTAGACACATGAATAAATGTTTATGACTCGTAACATGGAATAAATCTCCTAAACACTGTTATGATTTATGAGCATCATGTGTTGGAATCCTTACACAGATTTACATAGAGATGATTTGCATCGCAGCACAAGCTTCAGGAGGATTTATAACTCTGAGTTTGAACACTGAGAATCTAAACCATCAGCAACCATGAGCTTCATCATCTTCATCTTCATCTGGATGTTCTCCAGCTGTTTCACAGGTGAGGAAATATGAAGTTAAACTGCACTATTTTAACTGATTAACAGTGCTTGAAATATTAACCAAATATGTAATTCTGAATGTTTATTTATTCTTCTTGATGTAGAATCAGTCGCTGAACCGACAGTCACTCAGACGCCTGCAGTGAAATCTGTTCAACTAAGAGACACATTTACTATATCCTGTAAAACCAGTCCTGAAGTCTATCAGGGTTGGAGTAATCAGCCTCTATCCTGGTACTTACAGAAACCTGGAGAAGCTCCTAAACTCCTGATTTATGCAAACACCCTCCAGTCAGGAACTCCATCTAGATTCAGTGGCAGTGGATCTAACAGTGATTTCACTCTGACCATCAGTGGAGTCCAGACTGAAGATGCTGGACATTATTACTGTCAGAGTTTTCACTGGATCAACAGTAAAGATGTGTTCACACAGTGATAAAGAGTCGTACAAAAACCTCCGTCAGTCAGAGTCACAGTGACTGAACTGAAACTACAGCTGCTCAAAGGAGGATCTGAAATAACATCGTCACACTTGCATCTGAAATAAAACCATCTAAATTAATCTGACACTCTTAATAATTATAGATTTCAGAAAGAGATTTTGTGCTCTTATATATCAGTGACACATTTGAGATCTGAGTGATTTCAGTTTGCCCTAGTTTCCCCATTTTATTAATAATAGATGTTAATTTTCATAATACTCCATGGTTATTTCATTTGAGTATCCTGTTAGGATTTACCAGCGGCCAGAGGTGTAAATGACGTGACAAAGGCAGAAATAGCAGTCCAGAGTGGTTCTAATTCCAAAGGTGCAAAAAATATCAATATCCAATGGCAATAGTGAAGTAATAGAAAAAAACAGATTATCAAAAATTATAATACCAAAGAAAATAAATCAAAATTGTTGACAATACATGAATGTAAGTTGGCTATGCCGATGTACAGGCCCACAAATACAAACAAGATTCAACCTCTCCACACCCACTTTCTCCCCTAAAATGGCTACCTCTTTTATAGGCCTTAACTCCTCCTATTTTTGGGAAAAAACATTTTAGGGAGAAACCTATAAATTACAAAGAGGTGACAAGACATAAACAAACTAACTGTCATGACATTTCAACTCTAAACCATACATCATTTATTTCTAGTACCATATAAAGGGCTCAAAACAATAAAGACAAAACATAAGAAGAAAACTTACATACTAGGTTCCCTCCCTCCCCCATGAGGTCAGAACCAGATGGAGAAATCTTCCGTAAGCACATGCTAGTTTAAACATGGCTACTTTCCTTGTGTACTGGTTTGGATAGTGAGGGGTGCACCAGTGTAGATATTTGAAATGCATGAAGTTAACTTGGTAACTGAATTAGATTAAATATACCCTTATTGTATAAAGTGTTTTTGGTGTACTTTTCTGTGTAATGGTGGAAACAGTTTGTTGTGTGCACATACCCGTGCTCAATCCCTTCAAAATAAAAGTCCTGGGTCACAGTCAGTCTGTCACATATCCCATACTAACATGTAATTTGTTTATTATTGACTGTATTCATACTATATACTGCAGACAGTAAGAGTTTCATATTAGCTTGCAGTTTTAATTGTAGCTCTGATCATCAGTTCAGTTTAGAAACGCCTCTCCCTCCTCTGCACCAATCAGACGCCTCTGATAAGAACGAGCCAGATAAGAAATTTAATTTGTCCTTTTAACTGAATTTTTATTGAAAACTTATTCACAAAATTATGGGAAGGTATAAACTGGCAGCTGATGATAACATGACCTGATAAACTGATGAATATGAACAAACCCGTTACAGTGAACAACTAGATGAGGATAAACTATTTCAGCAGGAATTACAGAAACCTGGAGAAACTCCTGATTTATTATACAAACCTCCTCAACAGTGAAGGTGAGTGAGTTAAACTCATATTTCATCATCAGGAGTGATTGTGTTTCTCTCAGAATAGAGCAGATGTTCATCGTCCTCTAATGATATTCCTGTAATACCAGAAACACTTCAAATAACTATTAAGCATACAAATATGTAGTTTTTTTGCATTTTGAAATGTAGACTTGGTATTTAATTATTAAAATGTGGTTTTAGGCAGAAATGTAACTATGTGGCTAATTGTATGATCATGTTGTGTGTTGCTGTGTTAAGAGTTTAGAAAAAGTACTTTAAGTATTGGTAAACGCTTGTTAGTACTTGTAAAAAACTGCAATTCCCTGAATAAGTGGAGCGATACTCAGAGCTGGAGTCGAGTCTCGTGACAGAAGCAGATCCTCCATCATCACACACAGATGTGTTTAACCTGCAGCTTTAGTGCTGGATTTTACAGAGACTCTTTCTGCAAGTTTCATCGTTACAGCAGTAGATGGCGACAAGAGACTGACTTTATGAGTGAGTCAATGAATCATTAACTCAACCGATTCGTTCAAAACACTGATTCATTCAAGAAATACTGTGTGTTTCTCAGAGTCGAGCTGCGGTTGTTTCTACTGTGGCTTCGTCTGGAAATATTTCAGTTGGCCGAACAAAAACAAAACTGGCAATATAAATTATTAAAATGTAAATCACTCAAACAGTGCTCCTGCTCGTCTGATGTTGCTTTATCAATAAAGGATTATATTAACATGTGAAATGTTTTGTATCTCCATGAAAGCACTAGCCTGACGTCGTCATACTCAGGTTCTAGTCAGAATGTGAGTCTGATCTGCTGTGATTAAGGCGCGTGTTTCAACCGAACCAGGAAAGAAAATGCCTCTGCACTCAGTTGGATAGACCTACAACCAATCAGAGCAACGGAGAAACCACAATGACCACAGGGTTTTCATTGCGCCCCATCTTCTTAGCGACCATCGGGACCAGCTGATAAATTAAACTTTTGCCGAACCCCGTAGGAAGGACGGCAAAAACATCTTTCCGATAGACAAATGCCTTGATCGCGGTTCTCTGTTCCACTTTTAAAATTAATGCGCTGTCGATATCTTCTATAACAGACGCGATGGCGGCGTCTTTGTTGTAAACATATTCAACCCAAGCACTCTTTGGTGACATGGATGATTACGTTACTGTTGATCATCTGTCCATCATCATCGTATAAAGCCCTGCCCTGACAATTTGATTGATCCGAACAGCTCTGGTTCGAGCTTAAAGGGTTAGTTCACCCAAAAATGAAAATTCTGTCAGTAATTACAGACATACAACACAGAAGCGCTGCGCAGTTATACGTGAAAAGACTCGAGGCACAAAGAGAAGGAAATGAATAGTGGAATAAAGTCGTTATTTTTGTTTGTTTTTTGCGCACAAAAAGTATTCCCGTCGCTTGATAAACTTAAGATTGAGCCACTGTAGTCACTTGGACTATATTAACGACGTCTTTAATAACTTTTCTGGGCCAGCAAGTTATAATGTCTATAGAAGCCTATTGAGGAGTGAGACAGCTCTCAGATTTAATCAAAAATATCTTAATTTGTGTTCCGAAGATGAACGAAAGTCTTACGGGGTTGGAACAACATTAGGGTGAGCAATTACTGATAGAATTTTCATTTTTGGGTGAACTAACCCTTTAATTGCTCCACAACGGTAGCCTGGTTAAAACCAGACCATTCTCAGTAGTAACTGAGTTATGGTCTGGCAAAGCTTCATTAATAACTCATTTCCAAAGGGGCGTCACCAACGGACATCGCTCAAATGCCTCTGGGCGCAATTGGATAGACCTAAAACCAATCAGAGCGTTCGTCATCATGTAAAGCCCGCCTCAACGTTTCTGATTGGTGCCGCGATTTGGACGGTTTAGAAATCGGCTTGAATGAGCTCTTTGCCAGACTACTTGCAGAGCAAATCTAAATTTGCCGGAAGTTTGTCTGGGTTTTCCCAGGCTACCACAACGGATCAAGTCCAGACCAAACTTCCTGACCTCAAATGTCGTGGGCGGGGCGAAGTTCGGCTGGCATCCAGACTATGAAAGCACATTAAACTTAAATCTGTGACTCCTGAAGCGTTTGCATAGAGTGTGTTTTACATGAGCGACACACGCTTCAGTGCTCTGCATGTGTTTATAACTCTGTCAAACATCAAACATGATCAACAACTGTTTTTCACTAGAACTGAACCTTCAACCTACAAAAATGACTTTCATCACCATATTGATCTGGACGCTGGCAGTGTTATGTCGAGGTTTGTGTCAGTCAAGATTACAAACGTTATTCACTCGTTATCTTTATGTGTGTTGTGAAGATATAAGGTTGTAAAAGTGTGTGTGATTTCTAATCTTTCTCTCTTGTCAGAATCTGTTGGGCAGGAGACAGTGACTCAAACTCCCTCAGAGCGGCTCTATGAAACTGGACAAACAGTCACTGTAACCTGTAAAACTAGCAGTGATCCAGAGTCCTGGTGTAGTGGCAAACGGTGTCTGAGTTGGTACTTACAGAAACCTGGAGAAGCTCCTAAACTCCTGATTCATTCAGCAAACACCCTCCAGTCAGGAACTCCATCTAGATTCAGTGGCAGTGGATCTAACAGTGATTTCACTCTGACCATCAGTGGAGTCCAGACTGAAGATGCTGGACATTATTACTGTCAGAGTTTACACTACATCAGCAGTAAATATGTGTTCGCACAGTGATAAAGAGTCGTACAAAAACCTCCGTCAGTCAGAGTCACAGTGACTGAACTGAAACTGCAGCTGCTCAAACACACACTCACACACACACACACACACACACACACACACACACACACACACACACACACACACACACACACACACACAACGGTCAAGAAACGACTCAATATGATCTTATTGAACATCACTTTCTGGAGCTTCATCAGTTTTTGACCTTTTTGATTGTGATTTTTCAGAATTCATATTTGTCTCCTGTTTCCTATTACATCCTTCATGTAGAAATTCAGTCACTTTTGATTTTCACTTCAGTGGATATTTTTCAATCCTCCACCATTTTTTTTCTGCATTTATGATTTTATATATTCTTCTTTCTAAACTGAATCACCAGCATCTTAAATCTGTGCTTGATCAGTTTAATCAGTTATTTAGTCCCCATAGATCTGAACACACTTAATTAACGTAAGATTATATCTAACCAGAGGCCACGACCATTAGAACTAAGCTGATCAACTTAACTACTTCTAATGGTAACTTTGTATAATTATGCCGTGGTTTCACACGTACACTTAGTTAGAATAATGCTCACCCTGTTTAGATGAGTCTATACATTGACTTTGCCGATGTGTTAGTCGGATCTCTGAAACTTCAGTCGAACGTGCTCCTCTGCTCCTCCGTTACCCTGAGCGTAGAGTTGTGGTGTTATGGACTTAATGTAATCTACCAGAGTTAATAATTTCAGAGTAAATCAGAATAAATCCAAATGTAACAATTAATTATAAGTCAGGTAAATGTGTCATGCCAATTACATAATCAATTGAAAGATAATCAATACAAAACATCAAATGCTCAGCGATAAAGAGTTAAAGATGCATAAACCTGACATTAGAAAAATACATGATGTCGAGTGTCTTGAGGACGTTCAGCATCACGGGCCGATCTTGGCTACAGAATCACCCGAGCCTCTTGAGGCATTTTCCTCCTCAGACCAAGACAAAACATCCTCAATGTGGAGAATCAACTTACAACAGGAGTTTGAGTTATAGACTAGAGTTATAGACACAGTTCACACCTCGTCGAGGAACAGGAGGAAGTTTGGATGAAGGACCCATTAAACAAAGTGTGTGATGATCCTCATGTCTGTTCATAAACTGCAGGAACACACATGGATTTGGTGTAAAATTTGGGGATTAACAGTAAAGTTTCACTCCAACTACAGTAAAAATATTCTCACAGCAGATATTCAGGTTAATATACTAAAGTTTGTCCTAGATGTAATCAGAACTGAATGATATAATTTTTTAACATTTTGGCTATTGTAGAAGATCAAATATGAAAAACATTTTTTACTCCGTTCTCACTTCAGTGATTGTGTTTTGTGTCTGTTAATGAGTGACTGTCTTCAGGTAAATGATGTGGAGTGTGTTTGCATATTGATCAGATCTTCAGTGTGTGAGAGTGTTTATAGTGCTGTGAGTTTAACACTTCATCACTGACACACACAACAATCTTCATCAACATGACCTTCATCATCATCTTCATCTGGACTCTCACAGCGTTTGCTCAAGGTTTGTGGAGCACAAGTTTGATATTAATTCATTTCTTCAAGTATATTGTCAAAGTTTTGAGTGTATTTTCTTCTTGTTGTGTTTCAGAGTGTAGAGGACAGATCACCGTCACTCAGAGTCCCTCAATAACAGCAGAACAACCAGGAGGAACTGTGAATATCAAATGTAAAATCAGCAGAGATGTGAGGAGATACAGTGATGGGGATGAAGCTTTATTCTGGTACTCGCAGAAACCTGGAGAAGCTCCTAAACTCCTGATTCGTTATGCAAAAGAACTCTACACAGGAACTCCATCTAGATTCAGTGGCAGTGGATCTAACAGTGATTTCACTCTGACCATCAGTGGAGTCCAGACTGAAGATGCTGGACATTATTACTGTAAGAGTTTCCATTGCAGAACAAATTCTGCTAATAAATGTGAGGGTGATCTTACATTCACACAGTGATAAAGAGTTGTACAAAAACCTCCGTCAGTCAGAGTCACAGTGACTGAACTGAAACTGCAGCTGCTCAAAGGAGGATCTGAAATAACATCGTCACACTTGCATCTGAAATAAAACCCTCTAAATTAATCTGACACTCTTAATAATTATAGAGTTCAGAAAGAGGTTTTGAGCTCTTATAGATCAGTGACACATTTGAGATCTGAGTGATTTCAGTTTGCCCTATTTGCCCCATTTTATTAATAATAAATCTTAATTTTCATAATACTCCATGGTTATTTCATCCGAGTATCCTGTTAGGATGTACCAGCGGCCAGAGGTGTAAATGACGTGACCAAGGCAGAAATAGCACAGTCCAGAGTGGTTTTACTTCCAAAGGTGCAAAAAATCAATATCCAATGGCAATAGTGAAGTAATAGAAAAAACAGATTATCAAAAATTATAATACCAAAGAAAATAAATCAAAATTGTTGACAATACACGAATGTAAGTTGGCTATGCCGATGTACAGGCCCACACATACAAACAAGATTCAACCTCTCCACACCCACTTTCTCCCCTAAAATGGCTACCTCTTTTATAGGCCTTAGCTCCTCCTATTTTTGGGAAAAAAACATTTTAGGGAGAAACCTATAAATTACAAAGAGGTGACAAGACATAAACAAACTACCTGTCATGACATTTCAACTCTAAACCATACATCATTTATTTCTAGTACCATATAAAGGGCTCAAAACAATAAAGACAAAACATAAGAAGAAAACTTACATACTAGGTTCCCTCCCTCCCCCATGAGGTCAGAACCAGATGGAGAAATCTTCCGTAAGCACATGCTAGTTTAAACATGGCTACTTTCCTTGTGTACTGGTTTGGCAAGTGAGGGGTGCACCAGTGTAGCTATTAGAAATGCTCGAAGTTAACTTGGTAACTGAATTAAATGAAATAAACCCGTATAAAGTGTTTTTGGTGTATTTTTCTGTGTAATGGTGGAAACGCCTCTGATAAGAACGAGCCAGATAAGAACTTTAATTTGTGCTTTTAACTGAATTTTTATTGAAAACTTATTCACAAAATTATGGGAAGGTATAAACTGGCAGCTGATGATAACATGACCTGATAAACTGATGAATATAAACAAACCCGTTACAGTGAACAACTAGATGAGGATAAACTATTTCAGCAGGAATTACAGAAACCTGGAGAAACTCCTGATTTATTATACAAACCTCCTCAATAGTGAAAGTGAGCGAGTTAAACTTTCATCATCAGGAGTGATTGTGTTTCTCTCAGAATAGAGCAGATGTTCATCGTTCTCTAATGATATTCTTGTAATACCAGAAACACTTCATACTCAGGTTCTAGTCAGAATGTGAGTCTGATCTGCTGTGATTAAGGCGCATGTTTCAACCGAACCAGGAAAGAAAATGCCCCTGCACTCAATTGGATAGACCTACAACCAATCAGAGCAACCGAGAAACCACAATGACCACAGGGTTTTCATTGCGCCCCATCTTCTTAGCGACCATCGGGGCCAGCTGATAAATTAAACTTTTGCCGAATCCCGTAGGAAGGACGGCAAAAGCATTTTTCCGATAGACAAATGGCTTGATCGCGGTTCTCTGTTCCTCTTTTAAAATGAATGCGCTGTCAATATCTTCTATAACAGACGCGATGGCGGAATCTACACATCTCAATTCTCCAGCGGCAGCCATCTTTGTTGTAAACATATTCAACCCAAGCACTCTTTGGTGACGTGGATGATTACGTTACTGTTGATCATCTGTCCATCATCGTATAAAGCCCGCCCTGACAATTTGATTGGTCTGAACAGCTCTGGTTTGAGCATAATTGCTCCACAACGGATCAAGTCCAGACCAAACTTCCCGACCTCAAATGTCGTGGGCGGGGCGAAGTTCGGCTGGCATCCAGACTATGAAAGCACATTAAACTTAAATCTGTGACTCCTGAAGCGTTTGCATAGAGTGTGTTTTACATGAGCGACACACGCTTCAGTGCTCTGCATGTGTTTATAACTCTGTCAAACATCAAACATGATCAACAACTGTTTTTCACTAGAACTGAACCTTCAACCTACAGAAATGACTTTCATCACCATATTGATCTGGACGCTGGCAGTGTTATGTCGAGGTTTGTGTCAGTCAAGATTACAAACGTTATTCACTCGTTATCTTTATGTGTGTTGTGAAGATATAAGGTTGTAAAAGTGTGTGTGATTTCTAATCTTTCTCTCTTGACAGAATCTGTTGGGCAGGAGACAGTGACTCAAACTCCCTCAGAGCGGCTCTCTCAAACTGGACAATCAGTCACTGTAACCTGTAAAACTAGCAGAAACCCAGCCTGCTGTTATTATAACGGAAAACCCGCTCTGAGCTGGTACTTACAGAAACCTGGAGAAGCTCCTAAACTCCTGATTTATTTAACAAATGTCCTCCAGTCAGGAACTCCATCTAGATTCAGTGGCAGTGGATCATCTGGGAGTGATTTCACTCTGACCATCAGTGGAGTCCAGACTGAAGATGCTGGACATTATTACTGTCAGAGTGCACACTGGATCAACAGTAAAGCTGTGTTCACACAGTGATAAAGAGTCGTACAAAAACCTCCATCAGTCAGAGTCACAGCAGAGAATGTCTAATAAGGCGAGAAGTTTCACTCTCAGTAAACTTCTGGCTTCTGAACTGGTTGCAGTTCCACTTTGATTCCATATGAGGGCGCCCACAGGACGAGTGCAGAATGAATGGAGGTCTATGGCGCTACAGCCATCAAAATCCACTTTTCTCAGGATATAATTTTTTGTCTAGTAATTTGAATGTTGTATTCGAAAGGAGATGCAAAGAAATTACACATCGCTGGGTGTTAGATTTTTTAGAGTCACTTATTTGCTTTAAAAAGTCTTTTAAAGTGGCAATGACATCATACACATCGTCAGGGACGGACTGGGGCTAAAAAACAGCCCTGGACTTTCTCCCAAATAGGCCCATCATCCGGCCATTCGCCCCTAGCGACAGACACTAGCCAGGATGTCCTGATACTATATGCCACAATACTGTAGCCTATCAGACAAGGTATTCACAGCAAGTAACATCTCAAAACAAACGATGATAATTGGGGTTGAGTTTATTAATGAAGCCTCAGCCTTCAAATAAAAACAAAAAAATTTACAATTCCATAAAATACAAATAATGAAATGTCACTGGCTACAGTAACCCCAAATTACACAAACTTGTAATTATAAAACATATAGTTAGGCTACTATATACTAGGGTCCAACCTTTTTGTGTGCAAGGGCTACCTCAAGGGATAAAATAATCTAGAAGTTATTTTTATTTCTTATACTCCAATATTTATTATACATAACATGGTGAAGCTTTTTTACTTTTCACCATCATATGGGAAATAATAAAATATCTTGATATTCTGGTTCAGACTTACAAGCGTTTATAAAAAAAACAATTCCTGAAAAATTATGAAAATATTTATTGATTTTTTTTGTTGATTTTCTATAAACCTATTCTATGTGTTATCAAAAACAGTAGCCCAAACATTTAGTATAACTATAAATGAAAAAAAATATATATATAAATAAATAAACTGCCATAACTAAACAAAACATTACTGCATTAGGCTACATTTTACATTTTTAATATGAATACAGGCACATTTCTGCCCAAAAAATTTGTTTTACTAAAGTTAATTCATAAGTTTTGGTGTGAAATGTCTTATAGCTGGTTTGTTCTTGGAACAATGTTTCGCCTGTTTTATTATTTGGGACATTCTACCAGAAACGTACATTTCCAGAAAAAAAAATCTTGGGGGAAAAAATATATTTTTCTTAAATCTGAACGTTGAGACATATGGAGGACATGTTAAACTATGAGAAACACATATCATGCCATCTCAGCATGTTTTTATGATTAAATAAAATACATTTTTATACGCATTTCACCCCTAAAATGTCAGGCCCTGTCACAGACAAATTTGTGTATGTCAGAATGGTTTCCTAATGAATTTCTTTGATACAAATAGCATTTTCTTATTTATCACATGTCCCTGATTGTATCTAACATGGTTTTATAATTCATTTAAGAAATATAAGTAACTTTTCGGTCAACTGTAGTACACAAAATCACAGAATACCCACCAGGCACTCATATAGTTGTAAAATAACTAACTTTACATAGGAGATTTTTATAAAAACATAGTAGTGGATATATACCCCCACCTTCATCTACACAGTTAAAGAGATTAATTAATTAATATTTCCTCAAATAGTACACTTTTGTCATATTTCCTGTGTGACAGGACTGACCATGGCGTGACAGGACTGACGGTAGGCTACTGTGACAGGACTGACTTTATGGATTTTGATGATGCAGAAAAAGTTATGTTTTGTGTTCTTTATTTAAGTTTTGATTGGCATTTCTTTTTTAAATTATTATTATAATTTTAATGTTAATGTAATATTAGACTATGGTTAAATTCAGCCAAGGACATACATAATATTGCCAAAAGTATTGGGACAGCCCTCCAAATAATTGAATTCAGGTGTTTAAATCACTTCCATGGCCACAGTTGTATAAAAATCAAGCACCTTGGACTTCATTTTACTATTGCATGCGTTAAATACATAAAATATGCAATAAATGTAATAAAAAAGAACAATAACATTAATTTGTAAGGCCGTGTCACACGGGAATGTGACAGGGCCTGATGTGACAGGGCCTGACGGTTGGCCATTTTAAACTGCCATTACTCAGCCTGCTAGCATGCTAGCATAAAAACTGTTAACATGCAAGCAAGGAATTTCAATAACCTTATTAGACATGTTTTGGATTTAAAACATTTTCATTATTTTCTGGAATGTTTTACTGTGACAGGGCCTGACCCTTTAGCTCGTCTTCCTAAAAAAAATATACAAAAACAAGCTTAAAATCATACAATTCAATGACAGAATTCAGCCTTAATCAATGTAAGCTTCACCTGGGTCAAATGATGTCACTTCCTCTGAGTGATACCCTTAAAGGCGTATTTCACACATTTTATGTTGAGTTTTATGTAAACGTGACAGGACTGACCAAAACATGGGGACAGTTGTAAAATAGAATTTATTTGTAGAATGTATATATAATTTCATGTTTTTGATCAGTTGATGTGAATGATAACAGCTTAAACTTGTTATTGATGAGGTTTTTTTTATAAATAACAGTTTGTAGCATAACAAAACTATGAAAGCTGTAGCTCCAATTTGGCTGGGGACAAGGACATTGACAGGATTTGTAATTTTCAAAAGTGTTTTTAATAAAGAAAAAAATATCTGAGAACCTAATGAATGTCATATTCCTTTACAGAACAACTCACAGAAATCAACTATGAGCCAGTTTTAGAAATTTTTGGATGAAATACTTTTTTATTCACTGTAACAATTCAAGGACAGATAATGTACGTTTCTGGTAGAATGTCCCATTTATTTTTTTTGCGTCAATATGTTGAGAATATCAGCGCTGTTTCATCTGGCTTTTTACAAGCTTAAATCACATAGTCATTTGTGGGTTTATATAGAGATAGAGAATTCTGCGCTGAATTGAACTGCTTCTCAGTGGATCGCGCGCAGCTCTGTGTAATAATGTTCGCGTGATCGAGATCAGCGTAACGTGCTTTGGCCGCGATCGCTGTTTATTGGGCCGAGCTGATAATGCGCTGCTCAGATCAAACAAGTTTTGTTCCGCTTTTTGAGCGTTTGCCATTTGATGTTTCTCATACGCAACGCAAATGACAGCGTATAATCAAAGAGAGTTGGGTAATTTTGTAGAGGCAAAAGTTCAAATTGAAATGTTTAGTTGAAAAGGTCGCAAAAATTATACCATTTATTCAAAGTCTGGAACCGCGACGGCAAGTTGGGGCTATTTATAGAATGTGTTTAGCGGGCAGCTCACAGGCACCACGTTGGAGACCACTGCTATTCAAATATAATATAAGCACATTTAAAAGTGCAGCCTTATAAAACTAACTTTCTGTCAGTGGCTATAGGCCGACTCTTCTTCCTCAGTTGTTGTTTTTTACACGTATCATATAAGTGATCGTATTAGTGCCCCTGCTGTTGGCTGTTCATATTGCTTTATTAGACTTTTTTTTTTTTTTTTTTTTGTGCCGACGGCCCTCGGTTGGACGGCCGTTCTGGACTTTTCCAGAACGCACAGATTGTCAGTCCGTCCCTGCACATCGTACGACCAGAGATACTGCTTTATGGCAATCCTTCAGTCACTTTGGTGCTTTCGCGCTCTGCACTTTCTTTTCTCTCGAGGCATCGACAACACAGATGACACAGGTAAACACACAACACAGATGACACAGGTAAACACACAACACAGCTGACAGGTAAACACACGTGCTAGAAGATTTTTTGTTTTGTTTGTTTCTGGTCCCGCTTCAGATGCCACGATGCCATCAAGCGGTATCTCTAGTCGTAATCAGTCCTTCACTGACCAATCAGTGTTCATTAGCAGAATGCTAGTGTGTTATGGGCAACAACAACTCAACCTGTAAGAAATCGAAAGGACATAAGTACTCGTTCATTCAACTTTCAACCTATAACCCATGTTGAACTTGCAAAACCTACAATCAAACCTGAGATTTATCAACGGCAATCGGGTGAAAGACACAAATTGTGACCCGTCACGGAAACCAGGGACACAGGTCAGCAGCACAACTTTCGAGCAAAATGAGAAAGAATCGTTTTTTTTTTTTCAAAATTGGTGATTTTCGTTTTTTGCAGAATCTGTTAGTTGAGATCACGAAGAAGCCTCTTCATGTTTGAGATAGCAGTATTGGTATATTTAAAAGCGTACATTTTGAGTTTGAAATCGGCTTGTTTTTCGGAGATTCTAGCGCGCAGTAGGGGCGTGTCATTGTCGGTGTGTATTTCCATACTGAATAAGCTGGCGTGGCTACTTATTATGCAGCGCTCTGGCCGGCTCTATCTGATTTCAAAATTCAATGAACATTTTTGAACACGCCAATAACATAACGATGTCCAGCAATCGATTTAAATTTTAGCTTACATGGGGTTTAATTTGTCGTCTAATGAGATGTAGCCTAATACATGTTGTCAGTGCCAATACATAGATCCGAACTTCTCGTATAGTTTTTTTCTCTCATCAAAACGATTATTTTCATCAGTGGTTGTATATCAAGCAGGGACACGCAAACGTATGCATTATGTTTTGTTATTTCAACAGAACGAATAGAGAGTATCCGCAACGCAACGGATTGAAGCGCGCGTCGAGTGAAGACAATGCGGTGTGTGCGCGAGCCACACGAGAAAACACTGTATCTGCGCCACTTTGATCACTTGATTAAAAAAAAAACACATTTCAGCGCTAGTATCTTTTTTAAAAAACGAACAAAATGAATGCTCTGCCAGTTAACTGGAGATGTTTTATTTATTTGTAGAATTGGTACATTCGTGTCGCGAGATGTTTTAAAAAGTGGTGGGAACATGTCCCATCCGTCCCACCCGCAAATTACGCCTATGCCTATTTCCATAGTTTATTGCTTATTATTTATCATTAGCAAAAGTTTGTTTCATGTTGCACGAGTAGGCTACACCGAAGAAAATTCCTAGTCTGTGAAACCTTTCATTGACAATGGCAATAAAATCTATTCTGATTCATACTTGGATTCATAGCCTACTCATACTGTTTGTGTGTATATATATATATATATATATATATATATATATATATATATATATATATATATATATATATATCACATAGCACATCCTGTTTTTGATTTGAACATTGTCTAGAGTTTATCTTATTTTTTATTCAGTGTACACTAGAGTTGCCTATACAGTTTTATCGGTAGATGCTAAGAGACTTTTTTTTTTTTTTTATGGCACATTTTCCTGACCTTTCTGCTCCCCCTGTGCTTTACAGGGGGGAGCTTTACAGGGGGTATGGCTTATCTAAATGAGATGTAAATGAGCCTCTATTGTCACTCCCAGCAGGAGAGAGAGGTGAGAACTGAACAATCTTCAGAGGCTGTTTTCTCCACTTTGAGCTTTTTTGAGTGCCTACCTTCAAATGGCCATAACTTCTCCAAATATTTTCAGATATCCATGTGTTACACATCGTTGGAAAGCTTGGAGACTACACTTTCAGAATCAACTGAATAACTCAAAATGTCCCAGAACCGACTTGTGTCCCTACTTTCCGTGATCGGTCACAATTTAGCCGCCTAGCCCCATAGACTCCCATTCATTTTGCACTCATGGACGATCGCCCCCAGTGGAACTCTGGTGGAACTACAACTAAAATTCGGTACAATACGACTTAATAGGCAGTGGGCAGGCTCTCCGTAGACGGGCTCTGGTCACAGTGACTGAACTGAAACTGCAGCTGCTCACACACTTTCACACACACACTACTGACACACAGAGGACAAACACAGGAACTACACATGTGCTCAAATCTGACATGACTGAAATGAACTCTATTAGACTGTGATCTGTCTTGTGACAGACGAGTTTGACTCTAAAATGCTCTAAATCAAATAAAACAAAGTGTGCAAACTAATATAAATCAAACAAACGATAATTTCACCATATGCTGTTTTGTTTTTGTACATTAAACTACACAGTAAAGTCATTGTGTAACACCAGTAACAAATACATTTTTGAGCTTTTTTCAAACCCCAAGAGCTTCATTTCATTTCATTTTAGGGGAGACCGGTGTTGTAACACTGGGTCAGTTTGACACGTCAGAAAGAGCTATGGTGATGCCATCAATATCACACACCGCATCACCTCACAGGAGCAGTGTCATGTGACTGTGATCAACATTGTACGTTTTATGACCAAAAACGAATTTTCAGAAGGAAAAGTAAAAAATGTCATCAAGATTATTTTTTGCCGAACTATCATTGTATTGTAGAAACATTTGACTTGCATAATCTAAAGTAGATATTTCTCTAGTTTAATCTGATGCTTTACACTCATGCTAACTTCAAACCCACATGCTAAAACAGTTAGCTATGTTACGGCTGTTTGCGGTGAGGATAGTTTTAACAGTTCATTAAAAATATTACAACCAAACCCTTAAGATGATTCCAGTTATCAGTCACATTCCCTGTTAAGACAAAATCATGTGTGTTTTGTTGCGCATTGAGGGATTTATGAATATGTTTCCATTATAGTTTATGTGCATGTCTTCTTATCGGATAAAAACATTATCTCCTCAAATGAGCACATATGATTTTTTCTGCATCTCGGCATTTCCATCCGACATTTTTTTATGTGATAGTCAATCCCAAAATTCACATAAAATAGGTGGATGGCAACATAGCTAGTGACTGAACTGTTGTGTGACAGGAATTGAAAACACACACATGATCACACACACAAACACACACAGCAGTTGTTTTTGTGCTAAATTTGAAGTCCTTGAAAAATACAATACATGACTTTATTAAAAACTGATTATTCTTTGTTCTTCAAAAACATTCTTGCACACATTTAGATTGTGTGGATCTTATTTCAGTAAATTATCTCTCATCGTTCCATCGATCCCCAGCCTGAGTTACAACAGGACAGGGTTATGTCTCAACAACGACCTCTTTGTGTTTGACAATAACTCACATAATCTGTGATTGTGTTGTACATGTCCAAGTGAGTTATATTTCTAGCAGACAAATGTGGAAACCATGTCTCAAATTTTGAGAGATACAGAACAAACAACCACTGAGTTTCCGATGCTCAAACAACAGGTGTTTCTCTCCTCCGTCTCTCGGCTGAACGCAGCTGTTCTCCACTATTACAGTCAATCAAGAACATTTAGTGTCTTCATCAAATCACTCATTATTGTGTTTAGCTCAGCCCAAAATAATGCAACAAGTAAATAAGCATCTACACAAAGCTGTTGCACAAACATAATGTGAGTGACTGTCTTCAGGTAAATGATGTGGAGTGTGTTTGCATATTGATCAGATCTTCAGTGTGTGAGAGTGTTTTTAGTGCTGTGAGTTTAACACTTCATCACTGACAGCTTTTCTTCATTCAGACTGAAAGTAAACCACCGATAAGAAGAATGATGATCATCAGCGTCTGTATCTGGACTCTCATTCTTTCTGTTCAAGGTTCATTTACTCTATTAATAACTCAAGATGTGATTTATATTCATGCTTTTGATGTTCGGTATAGATTTTGTACTGGATACTTTGACTTTAATAACTGTTGTAATAATGATCTTATGAAATGTCATTCACAGAAATTACAGGCCAGGGGTGCGTTTCCCGAAAGCATCGTTGACCAACTATGGTCGCAAGTTCCGTCGTTACCAATAGAGTTCAATGGACATTGCGATGAATTTGCGACCATAGTTGGCCAACGATAGTTTCGGGAAACGCACCCCAGGTTTCTGTGACTCAGACTCCCTCAGAAGCAGCCGTTCAAGGAGGAACAGTTTCTATAAACTGTCAAACTAACAGAGGAATTGGAGATTGTTCAGCGGGTTGTGGTAACTGTCTCTCCTGGTATCTGCAGAAACCTGGAGAAGCTCCTAAACTCCTTATTTATGGCATTAATTCACGACAGTCAGGAACTCCATCTAGATTCACTGGCAATGGAGCAAATTATGGAACAGATTTCACTCTGAAGATGCTGGACATTATTACTGTATGAGTATTCACTGGATCAACAATGGCTGGGTGTTCACACAGTGATAAAGAGTCGTACAAAAACCTCTGTCAGTCAGAGTCACAGTGACTGAACTGAAACTGCAGCTGCTCAAACACTTTCACACACGCACACACACACACACACACACACACACACACACACACACACTAAGAAAAGCAATATGATCTTATAATAAGCAATAATATTATTATATTATAATAATATAAAAGTTTGAGCTTCGTCAGTATATGACAGCTTCGAAGTCATTTTTGTTTTTCTGCATTTATGATTTATCCTCATTCTTCTTTCTAAACTGAATCACTGCATCATAAAGATGTTCTGCTTGATCAGTTTAATAAGTCTATCGATTCATCCTTCATATATTAACAGCATCACAAAACACAACTCTCAATTTCAGAGCAGATGAACATTTATATAATTTTAATTAATAACTATACATAGAATTTTAAAATTAATTTAGAAATTAAAGACCAGATTAGCAAACAGGTGCAGTCCACCATCCAAAAATAATAATAATTTCCTATTTATTTTATATTTATTGTGTAATTTAACAGTGCTATATATAACAGCTTTATCAAACACTGGATCAATATCAACATTTCATACTGATGTTTTTTATCTGTGTGCAATTTAACACATCCATGTATAGTGGAATTTTATTTATAGTTAATTTTTTATATTAAGATTAAAGTTTGTTTATGTGTGAATATAGTGTGGGTTGTGATGAGCCAACATGAAACTCATAAAGATGAAATCTTATTAACAAACTGACTAATGAATCCATAAGCACAGGAGAAACTGTTCCAGTTCAGAGCGTTTCAGTTGTAAATCTCATTTGCATTGTCAGGTTTAGTGATTGTGATGGTCTCAGAATAGAGCAGCTCGTCTCCAGTGACCATGTTCAAACCCCAAGAGCTTCATTTCACATTTACTGCTGAATGCAGCTGTTCTCAACTATTACAATTAGGGGTGTAACGAGACCCTTATGTCACGATCCTGAACTCACAATACCATATTATTGCCATACTCCATCAAAATGGTAAATTTGGTTTAACATTGTGTGTGTAAATGAATAGGCTTGGACCTGGTGCTGATAACCCATTGCAGGACAATAGAGACACCAGAATAACAATATTCATGATTCTGAAGCTGAAAATACAGAATTATTTCAGACGAATATGCTTGATGTCTCTGACTAGATATATCTAAAATAATGTAGGCCACTTTTTACTGGTAACATCAGACATTTGGCATTATCAGGACCCACAAATATTCCCCCATTGCATTATTATACATTATATTTAACATTATATACAGTAGTTTAATGTAGTAGTGACCCGAAAACCCTGTAAACTTCCTAAACTTTCATTTTGGGTGAATAATACGATACATATTGTCACTATCCACTGTAATTATTGTTCCACCCCTAATTACAATCAATCAAAAGCCGCTGAAACTTTAGTGCAGGACTTTGAAGGAACGACACACTGATCAATGATGCAGTCCAACACAAATGTGCGCTTGCGTTCAGATGAAGCTTTATTGAATGAACAGCAATGGCAGCACATTGACAGACTGCTTCAGTATTGAGCTGTAAATCACGTGACGCTCAGATACGCTGGTCTTCACTGGAGAAACATCAGCACTCGGAGCTCTTGAGGAACGAGGCCTCGTGAGCAGCTCCGGCATGTGTTCCTCTGCAGACGAAGCGCTCTGCGGCTTCCCAGCGTGCTTTGCTGAGGCTCAGGACGCTGCTGCGACTGTAGAGACCGTCCCGCTCGCTCTCTGCGCTGGTCTGAACCCCCTCGGTGACCTCTGACCCGTCCAGCGTCCAGCTCACCGTCGCCCCCTGTGGAGAGTAAGAGCTGAGCAGGCAGAGCAGAGCGGAGGAGTCTCCAGAGATCAGCAGAGAAGAGGGAGACAGCAGAGACACGGAGGGAGACACGGAGGGACCCGCTGAACACACACACACACACACACACACACACACACACACACACACACACACACACATTTATGAATGATCATTTGATTTTAAATATACAAGTTACATTTTAAATGATCCACAGAATGAGTTTGAAAAACATTGTTCAAGTAAATTGATGGTTATATTGTGATGTTGTTATAAGATCTAGAAAACTAATTTAAATGATCATTTCAATATTAATTGTATTTTGAAAATATTCTGCTATTCAGAAACTCACAATCATAAACATCGGCAAATTTGATAGTTTAAATTGTTTAAATGATTAATTTTCAAAATGCTCTTTAACTGAGTTTCTTTTTGTCTGATGAAAATGATAAAAAATATATATTTATTTTGTCCACATTATACAACTTTTGTTTCATGCGTTTAAAAAAGCCCTTAATAGTTACATTTACCAAGAATTATAGACAAAATTATATATGAAGAAATTATTGAATAGATTTTAAAGTACTGCAGTCAATACATGAAATTAACTAAATGTTAGCAATAATAAGATGTTAAATTATTTGTGTAAAATGAAAAATGACATTTAAAAACATTTATATGAATTATAAAATTTAAATGAAAAAAATACTCATTTGATTTTTCTCAGAATTGTTACAGAACATTTTAATCTCAATCAAATTTTAAAAAAACATTGTCCACATGAAAAGTGATTAATACATTGTGATTTATTCATAAGATTTTGAAATCAAATTAAAATCATATTTTCAGTATTAACTGTATTTTTAAAAATATTTTTCTATTTTGATACAATCAATCTAATTTTCAGCCCTTTTCAATTATGATTTTTTTTAATTCTTCTGTTAAGAAACAATCATAATCATCCGCAAACTTAATAGTTTAAATGATTGATTTTTAAAATTCTCTTTAACTAAATTTCTCTTTGTCTGATGGTAATACAGTAAAAAGCACAATCATTTCATCTTTACTGTAGTTTCACCGCACTGCTTTCATTCATAGACACTATCCTGAAATTAGTTTGAAAACATTCTCCATTTAATCAAAATGGACTATTACTAAATGTACACTGTAAAAAAAAAAAAGATTGTAATTTTAATAATCAAAGACTAAAAATGATACTGTAAAAATGATTAATTGGTAAATGGTTTGATCCTTTGCTGTATACAGTGAAAACTAATAGATTTAACTGGACATTTCATGTAATTTTACAGTTCTGTTAAATTTACCGTTTTTGAAGTGAAAATAACAGTTCTGGCAAACAAAGCTGCCTTTTTCTTACCGTAAAAGTTACAGATTTTTTATATATACTTACAAAAATATGATATATATTCCGTTCTGCATTAATTAAAATGCTTAAAGGAGAAGTTCACTTTCAAAAAAACTTTTGCTGATAATTTACTCACCCCCATGTCATCCAAGATGTCCATGTCTTTCTTTCTTCAGTCGCAAAGAAATTAAGGTTTTTGATGAAAACATTCCAGGATTTCCCCCCATGTAATGGATTCTATTGGGACCCAAACGGTAGAAGGTCCAAATGACAGTTTAAGTGCAGCTTCAAAGGGCTTTAAACGATACCAGACGATGAATAAGGGTCTTATCTAGCGAAACGATCGGTCATTTCCAAAATAAATAAAAAAGTTTAAGTTTTATAAGCACAAATGTTCGCCTTGCTCTGTTCTGTGATGCGCGTTCGTGACGTCACGTAATACGCAATTACGTTGAAAAGGTCACGCTTGAAAAATTTCTGTCCTGAAGAAAATGTTCTTTTTGGCTTTTTAATATTAAAACACCCAGGATACGCACACGAATGGGCATTTTAAACGATAAACTGACACAAATACATTTGAAAATGTGTATATGGTCCTCCTTCCGCACATTTGTAAACACGTCAAGTGTGACCTTTTCAACGTAATTGCGTATTACGTGACGTCTTCAACGCGCATCACAGAACAGAGCAAGGCGAGCGTTTGTGCTTATAAAACTTAAACTTTTTTATTTATTTTGGAAATGACCGATCGTTTCGCTAGATAAGACCCTTATTCATCGTCTGGTATCGTTTAAAGCCCTTTGAAGCTGCACTTAAACTGTCATTTGGACCTTCTACCGTTTGGGTCCCAATAGAATCCATTACATGGGGGGAAATCCTGGAATGTTTTCATCAAAAACCTTAATTTCTTTGCGACTGAAGAAAGAAAGACATGGACATCTTGGATGACATGGGGGTGAGTAAATTATCAGCAAAAGTTTTTTTGAAAGTGAACTTCTCCTTTAACTGATTTTCAAGAACTTCTCTGTCCAGGTGCAATATTATCATTTGATTGTGATATGAAGATTTAGAAATAATCATTTAAATATATTATTTGTATTTTGAAAATAATCACCATTCTGGAGACTCCCTTGTAAACAGAAATAGAAGTAAAGTTAGTTTAAATAATTAATTTTAACAAGTTTATCAACTAAATTTCTTTTTGCCTGATGATGACAATGAGGACATTTATTTTGTCTATATTATCCAACTTTTATGTCAAATGAAATATATTAAGAAATAATTGAAAAAATTGCAATTAATTAAAATAAAATAAAATATAGCACACATTATGTGTAAAATTACTAATGTAAAATATTATCAATTTGAATGGATTGGAATGTAAAATAATATGGAATATCACCAAATATGACATTCATAATATAGCAGACAAAATTAAAGAATTGCATGTAATCAATCAGTAAAATATAATAAATTTGACATTTAATAAGATTTGAAATGTAAGTAAAGCTTTTCAGTCAAATGTTTTTTTTTTATAAATAAGGAATATTTTTGCCAAATGTTCTTAATTAACCTTAACCCTCCTTTTAAAAAACACACACATATATTTTTATTAGATAATTTAAGAAAGACTTACAGCTTCTGATCGTCAATTCAGTTCCTCCACCGAAAGTCCACCACAGTGTTTCATTCTAGTGAAAGAGTCGTACAAAAACCTCCGTGACACTCAAATGAACACACACTCCAGCAGAGAAAGAGACCAACAACACATACACACACATTCTTGTACATCTATCTTTATGAGGACATTTATTGACACAATGCAATCTCTAGCCGCTTACCCTAACCTTACCCATCACAACCAAGTGCCTAAACCGACCCCTGACCCTAAACCGACCCTTAACCTCATTATAACCTTATCCCTAAAACCAAGTCTTGACCCTCAAACAGGCCTTTAAAGGCTCTCAGAGAGAGAGGACCGGCCAAAATGTCCTCACTTTACTCTCTCTGTCCTCACTCCAATGGTCGAAAACGATACTTGGTTACTCACGTAACCTCGGTTCTCTCTAGAGAGGGAACGAGTATTGCGTAAGCTTGCTTACGCTGCGGGAAAAGTCTTCTTTTCTCGAGATACTGAAGCCAAAAATTATCCTTAATTTCATATTTTGTCAACGCAGTGCAGCTGCGGGCAGCTGAGCTAGAGCGGCATACTGCACGCTCATTGGCTGCCGCGCGGCAACTGCTTAAGCCTACCAGTGAGCCTGGCGTGACGTCACGCCCAATGAGGGCGCGCGCGCCCTCGCGCGTCACAGCCCGCCAGAATGGGCGGCGTCAGAGCGTATATAAGGAAGGCTCGTAGGCTATATTCTCTGTTTTCTGTCGAATGAAGCGACACGAGCTATAGGCTTTAAGCACGGCAGGGAACGCAATACTCGTTCCCTCTCTAGAGAGAACCGAGGTTACGTGAGTAACCAAGTATCGTTCTCTTACGAGAGGTTCTCTCGTATTGCGTAAGCTTGCTTACGCTGCGGGAACCCCTTGTCCACGCCGTGCGCGCCTAACGATCACATATGACTCTTTATGAAAAGCATAGAGGTGAAATGACAGGTGGCCAGCGGTGCGGGCCAACACATGTTCATAAGCACACCTAGGGAACACAAGAACGGCACGGCCGGTCTATGCATACTGATACCCTGAGCGTGCAGCTCAACAGACAAGCTAATCGATAATACAGCCTGCGCACATGAGCAGGACATGAACACGACTAGACTGACAGAAGTTTAGCCTGCAGGGCGGGAACTTCCAGGTTATAAAACCTAACAAATGTAGAGGGGGACGCCCAGCCCGCCGCCATACAAATGTCATGAATGGAAATCCCGCTGGACCATGCCCACGATGAGGCCATGCCTCTGGTGGAATGAGCCCGTATGCCCAACGGACATTGCAGGTCTTTTGACGCATATGCTGCTGCAATAGCATCCACTATCCATCTGGATAGCGTCTGTTTCGAGGCGGCGCGACCCTTAGCGCGCCCTCCAAACGAGACGAAAAGCTGCTCTGAGAGCCTGAAGGCTGCAGAGCGCATGACATAACACCTTAACGCCCTGACCGGGCAAAGGCGGTTAACACCCTCCTCACTGCCGGATGACGGCAGGGCCGATAGGGTAATGACTTGAGCCCTAAAGGGAGTACCTAACACTTTGGGGACATAACCATGCTTCGGTTTGAGAATGGCTAACGAGTCGTTAGGTCCAAACTCGAGGCACGACGCGCTGACGGACAGCGCATGCAAATCACCCACTCGTTTGACTGAAGCCAGAGCTAGCAGAAAAACGGTTTTAAGCGTCAAGTATTTCAACTCCACAGAGTCCAAAGGCTCGAAGGGATGCACTTTTAGGGACTCTAGGACCAGAGACAGGTCCCAAATAGGGACTGACGGGGGCCGAGGAGGGTTCATCCTCCTGGCCCCGCGCAGAAAGCGGGTAATGAGTTCGTTCCTGCCCAGCGAGCGGCCGCGCGCCGAATCGGCGAACGCTGCTATGGCCGCGACGTAAACCTTGAGCGTGGAGGGGGACCTGCCCGCGTCCAACATCTCTTGGAGAAAGTTTAATACCTGTGGGACTCCACAGGACTGAGCATTAGAACCCTTTTCCACACACCATTTGCTAAACACCGACCATTTAGACGCATAGAGCCGCCTCGTCGAGGGGGCTCTGGACTGCGTGATCGTGTTAATTACCCCTTCTGGCAGATCAACGAATATCCGTTGATTTCCCACGCATGCAGAGACCAGTGCTCTGGATGGGGATGCAGAATCGATCCTCGGGCTTGAGAGAGAAGATCTCTCCTCACCGGAATCGGCCATGGGGCTGTGTCTGCCAGTCTCATTAGCTCGGGGAACCACGGTTGGTTTTCCCAGCGCGGAGCTATGAGGAGCACTGCGCAGTCCGCCTCCCTGATCCTCGCTAGCACTTGGGGCAGCATCGAGATCGGGGGGAACGCATACAGCGGAACGCTGGGCCAGGTCTGGGCCAGCGCGTCCTCGTGTTTTGAGAAAAACCTCTGGCACTGAGCGTTCTCGCTCCCGGCGAAGAGGTCGATCTCCGCTTCGCCGAAACGACGCCAAAGCGTTTGGACCGTCTGGCGGTGTAGAGACCATTCCCCTGGGGGAACGTTGTCCCTGGACAGTCTGTCCGGGCCGTCGTTCAGACGACCGGGTACATGAGCTGCCCTTAGGGAGCGCAGCGGGCCCTGAGCCCAGGATAGGAGGCGCTCTGTGAGAGCGCGCAGGGTTCTGGATCTGATTCCGCCCTGGCGGTTCACGTAAGACACCACTGACTTTTTGTCCGAGCGAACTAGCACATGGTGTCCCCGTAGAAGCGGTAGAAAGTGCTTCAGCGCTTTCTCGACCGCCAGCATCTCTAGACAGTTTATGTGAAGGCTTTTCTCCGTATTCGACCATGGGCCGCAAATCGGACTGCCCTCGTGAGTCGCTCCCCAACCCATGTTGGACGCGTCTGTCGAGACCACTTTGCGGTGTGCGATGACCCCCATCGTCACTCCCCGCTGATACCATTCGGCCGCCAGCCAGGGCTGCAGGGCTGAGACACAGCGCTGAGTCACTCTGACTGGTGCACGGCCCGAAATCCATGCTTTGCGGGGCACTTCCGACTTTAGCCAGCATTGAAGCGGGCGCATTCGAAGTAAACCCAGCTGCAGGACCGCTGCGGCTGACGCCATATGGCCCAAAAGCCTCTGAAAGGTTTTCAGGGGAAAAACTTTTCCCACTTGAATGGAAACGGCGAGGTGTCGAACACAGCGTGCGCGCTGTGTTGACAATCTGGCCGTCATCGCCGCCGAATCCAGATCTATACCCAGAAAACTGATAGACTGGCTGGGGGTTAGAGAGCTCTTGTCCCAGTTCACGGAAAGACCCAGGCTTTCCAAATGACCGAGAAGCGCTTTCTTGTGAGAAACTAGTTCCTCTGTTGAGTGCGCTATAATGAGCCAATCGTCCAGATAGTTCAGAATTCGCATTCCCTTCGATCTCAGGGGTGCGAGAGCCGAATCCATGCTCTTCGTAAATGTACGGGGTGCCAGGGACAGGCCGAACGGCAGGACGGTGTACTGATATACCTGACCGTCGAAGGCGAATCTCAAGAATGGCCTGTGACGGGGTATAATCTGAATCTGAAAATACGCGTCTTTCAGATCGAGAGAGATGAACCAGTCCCCCGGGCGAATCTGCGCGAGGATTTGACTGGTCGTGAGCATTTTGAACGGTCGTTTCACGAGCGCTTTGTTCAAATATCTCAGATCTAATATAGGTCTGAGCGCTCCGCCCTTCTTGGGTACGAGGAAATAACGGCTGTATAAGCCTGCCTCGGTAACCGGAGGGTGAACTCGTTCTATCGCCCCTTTGTGCAGCAAATTCGCTATTTCTGCGTGAAGCAGATGAGCTGCATCCGCCTTCACTTGAGTCTCGACCCGGGCGCGAAAGCGCGGGGGGCGGCGAGCGAATTGAAGCGAATAGCCCTTTATCACTGTGTTTAGTACCCACTTGGACACTCCCGGAATAGCTTTCCATGCATTCGCACTCATAGCTAGGGGTCGAATCGCCTCCGGGTCCCGCCCGCCGCACAGCGCGGGACAGGGAGCCTGTGGCGGTATGTGCGCGAGTCGCGCAGTGGCAGTGAGGGGAGACGGGGGCTCGCTGATAGCGGCAGCCGGCTGAGTGACGCTGTGAGAGAGCGTTGTGTGTGACGGCTCGCGGCGCGGAAGCGGGGCGGGCTCGTGAGTGTTTACATGAGAGTGTGCGTGCTGTGTAGCGGGCACAGGGCTCTTTATTAACACACAGCCGGTGGCGGATTGCTCTGGACCCCGAATGTGTGAGACAGAGCGAGCACTGTGTAGGTGTGAGCACTGGGGCGTGGGCACGTGACCTACAACTAACACTCGAGCGGCCGTAGCGCGCTTTATGTGAGTGCACTCTGTGGGGTACACAGGGGAGATTGTGCTTGTGTGTAGCAATGAACACTGGGACGTGGGCATGTTTACTACACTCATAACACTGACGGCGTGAGCCGAATGACCAGATTTTACACTCTTTATTTGATTTATCTGGGTCGCCGTAAAAACGGCGTTTGTGTGCAGGCGAGAGAGTTGAGAAACTGGCTCGTTGGCTGCGGTGGACACTACTGCAGTAGCCTTTATCAAGGGGACTGGCAGAGGGATACAAGTTAGCTTTGACGGCGGTCCAGCCGCGGCGGGACTCAACCATCTTTTCCTCTCGACGAGTGCTAGGAGGACTTCGCAGGCTCGGGTTTCAGCGAAACTCTAGGCCGGGGACCCCGCGGGGGTAGCGGCCTGTGCTGGCTGGTGGAGCGGGACCTGGGTCGGCCGCGCTGGCGCTGCTGCGAAGCTGGAGGTCGAGACGGGCGCTGCGTGGAGCTGCGTGCAGGAGGCTGAGTGTTAGAGCGGCCTGCAGCGGAGCTCGAGCGGCGGGGCAGAAAGAGGTTCATGGCCTGTGACGCCTTCTGTACTTCAGAGAAGCGGTCCACGAGGCCACTCACCGCAGGGCCGAAGAGACCGGTGGGTGAGAGCGGGGCGTTGAGCGGGTCCGCTCTTGTTCCCCCATGTCGGCTAGCGTTAGCCAGAGGTGACGCTCTATGACGGTCAGCGAAGCCATGGAACGTCCGATAGCTTGGGCCGCTGTCTTCGTCGTGCGAAGGGAGAGATCCGTCGCACTGCGCAGGTCGGTCAAGGCAGACTTATCCAGTTCTCCCTCGTCGAGCTGGCGGAGGAGGTCGGCTTGGAGAACTTGAAGGACCGCCATTGTGTGCAGGGCTGAGGCGGCTTGCCCAGCGGCGGAGAAAGCGCGGCTGACAAACGCCGAAGTAGTCCTGCAGGCCTTAGACGGGAGGGCAGTCTTTGAGCGCCATCTCGAGGATGGGGGGCAAAGATGCGCTGCAACCGCCTGTTCGACCGGTGGGATCCGGTCATACCCCTTCTCCGTGGCTCCATCCACGCGGGAAAGAGCTGATGAGGCCGGAGAGCGGAGTCTGGCCGAAACTGGAGCATTCCACGATTTAGCAAGCTCCTCGTGAAGCTCCGGTAGAAAAGGCGCTGGTCTGGACGCTGGAGCTTGTCGACTGGCGGGCAGGAAGCAACCGTCGAGCCTGTTGGGCGGTGGCACCGCTGGCGGAGACCATTCGAGGCCCAGGTGCTCGACTGCCAAAGTGAGGAGGCGGAGAAGCTCGGCGTCCACACTGGCGTGAGTCCTGCTGGACGCTCTGGTGGAGGAGGCGGAGCGGACAGAACCGGACCATCCCTCGCTGTCCGACGCCATTAATGAGCACGTGTCCAGTAGCGCGTTGTCATCCGCTTCATCCCCTGAGGCGACGGCATCGAGGGCGAGAGCCGTCGGCTGCGCGTCGGGAAGCGGGGGCGGAGAAGGAGAGAGCGAGGCTCGCGGGAGAGGTGGTCGTTGAGAGCGGCGTTTCTTCTTTCGCGGCCCAACGACGGTTGGAGCAGGCTCTGTGAAGAGGGCGAGTCGAGCCCGCAGGGTCGACATCGGCAGCTCTTCACAGAAGGTGCAGCCGCCTGTGGAAAGCGTGACGGCTGCGTGGTCCCGGCCCAGGCAGAGAGCGCAGATAAGATGGCGGTCTCTGTCGCTGAGCGTAGAGCGGCATGAGCCGCACGTGGTGCGAGGCATTTGCAACAACGCCTCCGCTCTTTTAGATAGTGCTGCGGAAGCAAAACACACAGAAAAGAGCTTTTGCAAAGAAGGATATCGCCGGATAGCTGAGCTGGCACGGCAGGCTGAAGGCGGCGAAGATTCGTCCGGCTTCCTCAGGCTGTCCTAAGCTGGCTCGTTAGCTGTTCCTTGCAGGACAACGGCGACGGCTTCCTCTCAGAGTTCAGCGATGCGAGTGCTTCGCTGAAAAGACAGAAATCAGAGAATATAGCCTACGAGCCTTCCTTATATACGCTCTGACGCCGCCCATTCTGGCGGGCTGTGACGCGCGAGGGCGCGCGCCCTCATTGGGCGTGACGTCACGCCAGGCTCACTGGTAGGCTTAAGCAGTTGCCGCGCGGCAGCCAATGAGCGTGCAGTATGCCGCTCTAGCTCAGCTGCCCGCAGCTGCACTGCGTTGACAAAATATGAAATTAAGGATAATTTTTGGCTTCAGTATCTCGAGAAAAGAAGACTTTTCCCGCAGCGTAAGCAAGCTTACGCAATACGAGAGAACCTCTCGTAAGAGAACTCAAACTGGTCCTCACAAAGATAGTTGTACAAGTACACACACACACACACACACACACACACACACACACTCACACTGAGACTCAACATCAGGATTATTGAACAGTCTCATCGTCTCTAAAT
The DNA here is from genome assembly GCF_963993115.1 of Abramis brama. Taxonomy (NCBI): domain Eukaryota; kingdom Metazoa; phylum Chordata; class Actinopteri; order Cypriniformes; family Leuciscidae; genus Abramis; species Abramis brama. Next base: position 27,043,343 of record NC_139986.1, on the reverse strand, counting down.
GTCTCTTAATGCATGAAAACTATTAAATCTAAATAAATAATATAATCACAAAGACTCTGATCTTTACACATATTAACTGGGAGTTTCTAAATTATAATTTTGTCAATATCACATTTAATTAAAATAAAATGAAATGTTAGCATATTACATGTGAAATTACTAATGTAAATCATTAAATTAAAAAATTAAATTTAGAAAAGAAAAAAACAGAATATCACCAAATATGGCATATTTATAATAATAATAAAAAATTTGAATACATCAACTGGTGTAATCAATCCATAAAATAGAATTAAATGTGACAATAAATGAGATTTGAAATTAGGTTAAGCTTTTCAATAGTACATTTTGTGATAAATTAAGAATATCTTTGCCAAATAAAAACCTTAAACCTTCTTTTAAAAACACACACATCAGACAGTTTCATTAGATCATTTAAGAGCCACAAACTCTTCATCTTAAAAAAAAAAGATGAAAACATCTTTATGATGAAATATAAGCTTTATAATGAAATCTTCAGCCAGATTTAGATGGTCATTCTCTATTGGATGACCTTTGACCTGTTATACAGTATCATGGATGATATAAATCTGCAGCTCAGGGATTAAATTCTCTCAGCATCAAAGTCTGAATGAAACTGATCATTAAAACAGTGTTTAGAGCGAGAAGATCGACCCAAAATAACATGAAGTAAATCATGAGTTTCTGTTTCTGAAAATGATACACAGAAGTTTATTAGCAAAGACACTAAAAGACAAAACAGTGTTTCTTCTGTCTTCAGGGAAATGATGTGGAGTGTGTTTGCATATTGATCAGATCTTCAGTGTGTGAGAGTGTTTATAGTGCTGTGAGTTTAACACTTCATCACTGACACACACAACAATCTTCATCAACATGACCTTCATCATCGTCTTCATCTGGACACTGTTATACTGCTTTATACTACAAGGTGAACAGTTTATATTCTAAATAAATCATGTAAATAATATTTTTTTTAACACAGCTTTAAATTGACTAATAAATGAATAAACTTTATGGACTGATAAATGATCTGTTTTTCAGGCTGTAGATCTCAGATCACAGTGACTCAGACTCCTGTGAAAACTGCCAAACCAGGAGAAACTGTAGAGATGAGCTGTAAACTCAGTAGAGATGTAGCAATCAGCAGCTCGAGACCCTTAGTTTCCTGGTACTTACAGAAACCTGGAGAAGCTCCTAAACTCCTGATTCGTTATGTAAAAACCCTCCAGTCAGGAACTCCATCTAGATTCAGTGGCAGTGGATCTAACAGTGATTTCACTCTGACCATCAGTGGAGTCCAGAATGAAGATGCTGGACATTATTACTGTAAGAGTGTACACTGGATCAACAGTAAAGATGTGTTCACACAGTGATAAAGAGTCGTACAAAAACCTCCGTCAGTCAGAGTCACAGTGACTGAACTGAAACTGCAGCTGCTCAAACACACACACACACACACACACACACACAACGGTGAAGAAACGACTCAATATGATCTTTTTGAACATTACTTTCTTGAGCTTCATCAGTTTTTCACCTTTTTGATTGTATTTTTTCAGAAGTCATATTTGTTCAGTGGATATTTTTCAATCCTTCACCATTTTTTTTTTTTTTTGATTTTCTGCATTTATGATTTCATATTTTCTTCTTTCTAAACTGAATCACCAGCATCTTAAATCTGTGTTTGATCAGTTTAATCAGTTATTTAGTCCCCATAGATCTGAACACACTTAATTAACCAGAGGCCACGACCATTAGAACTAAGCTGACTAACTTAACTACTTCTAATGGTAACTTTGTATAATTATGCCGTGGTTTCACACATACACTTAGTTAGAATAATGCTCACCCTGTTTAGATTAGTCTATATATTGACTTTGCCGATGTGTTAGTCGGATCTCTGAAACTTCAGTCGGCGTGCTCCTCTGCTCCTCCTCGGCTGATGTCAGTCCGTTACTAACCTGAGTGTAGAATTGTGGCGTTATGGACTTAATGTAATCTACTAGAGTTAATCATTTCAGAGTAAATCAGAATAAATCCAAATGTAACAATTAATTATTAGTCAGGTAAATGTGTCATGCCAATTACATAATCAATTAAAAGATAATCAATACAAAACATCAAATGCTCAGCGATAAAGAGTAAAAGATGCATAAACCTGACATTAGAAAAATATGTCGAGTGTCTTGAGGACGTTCAGCATCACGGCCCGATCTTGGCTACAGAATCACCCGAGCCTCTTGAGGCGTTTTCCTCCTCAGACCAAGACAAAACATCCTCAATGTGGAGAATCAACTTACAACAGGAGTTTGCTTTGACTAGAGTTATAGACACAGTTCACACCTCGTCGAGGAACAGGAGGAAGTTTGGATGAAGGACACATTAAACAAAGTGTGTGATGATCCTCATGTCTGTTCATAAACTGCAGGAACACACATGGATTTGGTGTAAAATTTGGGGATTAACAGCGACGTTTCACTCCAACTACAGTAAAAATATTCTCACAGACGATATTCAGGTTCATATACTGAAGTTGGTCTTGTAGATTTATTCAGAACTGAATATAATTATATAATTTTTAACATCTTGACTATTGTAGAAGATCAAATATGAAAAACAATTTTTACTCTGTTCTCACTTCAGTGATTGTGTTTTGTGTCTGTTAATGAGTGACTGTCTTCAGGTAAATGATGTGGAGTGTGTTTGCATATTGATCAGATCTTCAGTGTGTGAGAGTGTTTATAGTGCTGTGAGTTTAACACTTCATCACTGACACACACAACAATCTTCATCAACATGACCTTCATCATCATCTTCATCTGGACTCTCACAGCGTTTGCTCAAGGTTTGTGGAGCACAAGTTTGATATTAATTCATTTCTTCAAGTATATTGTCAAAGTTTTGAGTGTATTTTCTTCTTGTTGTGTTTCAGAGTGTAGAGGACAGATCACCGTCACTCAGAGTCCCTCAATAACAGCAGAACAACCAGGAGGAACTGTGAATATCAAATGTAAAACCAGCAGAGATGTGCACAGGGATAGTGATGGAGATCATATATTCTGGTACTTACAGAAACCTGGAGAAGCTCCTAAACTCCTGATTTATTATGTAAACCGCCTCCAGTCAGGAACTCCATCTAGATTCAGTGGCAGTGGATCTAACAGTGATTTCACTCTGACCATCAGTGGAGTCCAGACTGAAGATGCTGGACATTATCACTGTCAGAGTTATCACAGTGGTGGTGTGTTCACACAGTGATAAAGAGTCGTACAAAAACCTCCGTCAGTCAGAGTCACAGTGACTGAACTGAAACTGCAGCTGCTCAATGGAGGATCTGAAATAACATCGTCACACTTGCATCTGCAATAAAACCATCTAAATTAATCTGACACTCTTAATAATTATAGAGTTCAGAAAGAGATTTTGTGCTCTTATAGATCAGGGACACATTTGAGATCTGAGTGATTTCAGTTTGCCCTAGTTACCCCATTTTATTAATAATAGATCTTAATTTTCACTCCATGGTTATTTCATTTGAGTATCCCATACTAACATGTAATTTGTTTACTATTGACTGTATTCATACTATATACTGCAGACAGTAAGAGTTTTATATTAGCTTGCTGTTTTAATTATAGCTCTGATCATCAGTTCAGTTTAGACACGCCTCTCCCTCCTCTGCACCAATCAGACGCCTCGGATAAGAAAGAGCCAGATAAGAACTTTAATTTGTGCTTTTAACTGAATTTTTATTGAAAACGTATTCACAAAATTATGGAAAGGTATAAACTGGCAGCTGATGATAACATGACCTGATAAACTGATGAATATGGACAAACCCGTTACAGTGAACAACTGGAACAGGATAAACTATTTCAGCAGGAATTACAGAAACCTGGAGAAACTCCTGAACTCCTGATTTATTATACAAACCTCCTCAACAGTGAAACTAAGCGAGTTTTAAACTCATATTTCATCATCAGGAGTGATTGTGTTTCTCAAACTATCTTTCTACTGTTATCAACAAAAGCTAAGTGCAAACCTAAAACTCTTTTCTCTGAGATAAACTAGTCAAACCATCCTCTGTAGCTATTGCTGGGTCTGCTGATCTCTGTGAAAGCTTTCAGTCTTTTATCAATCTTTCTCTTCTACTGCCACTCTATGGAAGGCATTTTGTCACATATTTTGCATACAGTTTTCTGTAATGAAATCGTTAATCTGGTTTTAATTTTCAATTTAATAATTTAAATAATTTATTTAAATTTGGCAGAAAATGCCTTCCATACCACTCCCCATTCAACTCAATATTTGATAGGTTCTCCATTAGACACTTTTTTACTCACAAATACATCTGTGGTTGAAAAACTGATTATCAAATCTAATTCTACCTCTTGTAAACTCGATCCTATTCCAACATATCTTCTAAAAACTCTTTTGCCTTCACTTATTCATCCGATTACTCACATTATTAACAGATCTCTTGCTACTGCCTATGTCCCGCTTAATCTGAAAATAGCGGCCATCACTCAAATTCTCAAGAAGTCCGGCCTCGACAACGCCATTCAGAACAACTATAGACCAATATCGAACCTCGCTTTTGTTAGCAAGCTACTTGAGAATGTAGTTGCGGCACAACTGCAGTCACACTTAGAGAGACATAATCTATTTGAACAATCTGGTTTCCGTCCATATGACAGCACAGAAACAGCTCTTTTAAAAGTGCTAAATTATCTCCTTCTTCTGATTCGGGTGCACATAGTATCCTGGTTCTTCTTATCCTCAGTGCAGCATTTGACACTGTGTGCCACTCTACACTTCTTTCTCGACTGTCTTCAATAGGTAGACCATTCTCTTCGGTGGTTGACTTCATATCTATCGGATAGACAGCAATTTGTTAGGATAGGTGAGAATCGATCCCGTACTGTCACTATTTCTCATGGTGTACCTCAAGGTTCTGTACTTGGTCCTCTTCTATTTCTCATTTATTTGCTGCCTCTAGGTCAGATCATCAGACGGCATGGTCTCAACTTTCATAGTTACGCTGATGATATTCAAATTTATTTCACGATTAATCCCAACTCAGCTTGTCCACTCGCTTCTGTTATCTCCTGCCTTCAGGAACTTAAAACATGGATGTCTGATAACGCCTCGGTTACGACTGTAACCTCGGTTCCCTGAAGAGGGAACGAGCGTTGCGTCGAGTTTGACGCTATGGGAACGCTTTGCGTGATGACGTCTTGAAGCACATGTAAAATCAGTCCAATGGTGTGGCGGAACGTCAGAGGCAGGTGACGTCACGTACCAGGAAGCTATAAAAGCCGGCCCGAAACAGAAAACGAAAGCTTCGTAAAGTCTGAAGTCGTGTTGACAGGCATGAAGGAGATATGGCAAGGTGACGCAACGCTCGTTCCCTCTTCAGGGAACCGAGGTTACAGTCGTAACCGAGGCGTTCCCTTTCAAGGGAACTCGCGTTGCGTCGAGTTTGACGCTATGGGAACGTCTATACCAACGCCTCCATAGCTACAAATGTCTGTCCTGTGTGAAATCTGGTGAGCAGCACTAGGAAGACAAAACATGAGACCCTGGAGCAGAGTCTAGAGTAGAACCTGACGAAAGTGTGCGGTGAGGACCAGCCTGCCGCATCACAAACGTCCTGTAACGAAACTCCTGATATAAGGGCCTTAGAGGCCGCCATACTCCTCGTAGAGTGCGACCGGACAGCCAAAGGAGAAGGCTGTCCAGCCGCCTCATAAGCAAGTGAGATAGTCTCAACCACCCACTTGCTCATCCTTTGCTTAGACACTGGACCTCCCTTGTTAGGGGAGCAAATGTCACTTTTACGCCACAGGGCAGCTCTGTGGACATACGCGTCTAACGCCCGAACAGGGCAAAGCAAATTATTCGCCTCCTGGTCCGATTTCGAAAGGGAGGAGGACCTCCAAGTGCCACGAGGGAAACGAGATACCAAAGGGGTCTTTCCCCACAGACATTCCACCCAAAGGACTGTGGTAAGCACCTACGGCCGCCACATAAACCTTTAAAGTGGACGGGGTCAGACCTGCAGTGAACCGGTCCTGCAGGAACTCCAGAACTGTACCAATTGGGCAGTTGACTGGATCCAACCGACGGTCACTACACAAAGAGGTGAATACTCTCCAGTTCAGGGCATAAAGTTTCCTCGTGGAGGGAGCTCTGGACTGTAGAATGGTCTCAACAACCTCAGTTGAGAGACCTGACTCTATGAGCTGGGCCCCCTCAGAGGCCAAGCCCACAGGTTCCACAGTTCTGGTCGGGGGTGAAAAATCGAGCCCCCTGCTTGGGACAGAAGGTCCCTCCTGACGGGTAGCTCCAGAGGAGGCCCGTCGAGGAGGGACACAAGATCGGGAAACCATACTCTGCCCGGCCAGCGCGGGGCTATAAGAAGCAGGCAAACCCGGTCCCTGCGAACTCTTTCCAGAACTCCCGGGAGCAGAGCAACTGGGGGAAAGGCGTACAGACGTAGCCTCGACCACGTCTGTACCATAGCATCCAGTCCCAGAGGAGCTGGATGCGTGAGGGAGAACCAAAGTGGACAGTGAGACGTCTCTCGAGACGCAAACAGATCCACTTATAATTTCCATATCAGCTCCACCACCTCGGGGGTGGAGCCACCATTCCCCGGGCCTCGGCCCCTGTCTCGACAGAGTGTCTGCTCCTATATTCTGGACCCCGGGGATGTAGGCTGCCTTGAGTGACAGCAACTTCCCCTGGGACCACAAGAGGATATGGCGTGCCAGCGCAAACCCCCTTGATATAGGCGACTACCGACGTGTTGTCCGTATGTACTACACATGGTGTCCCCTGAGACCTGTGATAAAGCTCCTCAGAGCCCGGAAGACAGCTAACATCTCTAGGCTATAGAATGCCAGGAACGATGATGGTCTTCCCACAGACCTTGAGATGAGCGACCCTCAGGATCGCTCCCCAACCCGTGAGGGAAGCATCCGTCGTTAGCAGTTTGCGACGACAAGGAGCTCCCAGCACTGGGCCCTGGGACAGGAACCAAGGTTTCTTCCACATAACCAAGGCACGTAGGCATCGCCGCGTGACCTTGATTGTGCGAAATGGGTTGCCCCTCGGGGAAAAACCCTCTGGTCCTGAGCCACCACTGCAGGGGCCTCATGTGCAGCAGTCCAAAAGGTATCCCGTTGGAAGCTGCTGCCATGAGACCCAACAGTCTCTGGAACTGTTTGACAGTGAGTAGCTGGCCTAGCTTTACACTTCTCACAGCTGCCAGGATCGAAGCGTGGCGATGACAGGCGCGCCTGCATCGACACTGAATCCCAAACCACGCCTAAAAAAGTGGTCCTCTAAATAGAGAAGCACACTCTTCTTGGCGTTCAGCCGTAACCCCAACTCTTTCATATGGGCGAGAACAACATCTCGATGTTGAACCGCCATCTAATGCGACTGAGCTAAAATCAACCAATCGTCGATGTAGTTCGTGATGCGAATACCCCGGAGGCGCAGAGGCGCCAGAGCTGCATCCACGCATTTGGTGAAAGTGCGGGGTGATAAAGCCAGGCCGAATGGAAGAACTCGATATTGGTATGCTTTGCCCCCGAAAGCAAACCTCAGGAACTTCCAATGACACGGACGGATGGAAATATGCGTCCTTGAGGTCTATCGTGACAAACCAGTCCTCGGACTAATCTGTGGCACGATTGTCTCAATGTTAACATTTTGAACTTGAGCTGCATGACAACTCGAAGACCTAAAATGGGACGCAATCCCCCGTCCTACTTTGGAACTATGAAGTACCGGCTGTAAAACCCGGTTTCCCTGTTGGAGGGAGGTACATATTCTATGGCCCCTTTCTCTAACAGAGTGTTTACTTCCTGTTCCATAACCAGAACCTGCTCGGGGCCCACCATAGTGGGCAGGACCCCCATAAACCGCGGTGGGCGTTACTAGAATTGTATCTAATACCCTTTTTCCACGGTCTGCAGGACCCAACGAGAAACATTTGACAGTAGCTTCCACGCTGTCAAAGATTCTACTAGAGGTACCAGTCTCTCGAGACTGGTTTCTGGATTTTGTTGCTGTACCGGCAGGGAACGACCAAACAGACTGCTCTAGCACCCTCCTCAGAGGGGGCGGGCATCCCGAGGCCACTACGTTTCCGGGTGGACCTTGAGATATGTGCTCGCCGGAGACCGCTGCGCCCTGTAACGCCGGAGGCGGCAGGGTTGGCAGAACGGTCCCCTGAGGGCACCGAAGAGAGACGGCACCGTATTTTTCTCCTGCTGTTGAGCAGTCGGTTCGTCGCCCTGTAACGGCGCACCGGCAGGGAACGACCAAACAGACTGCTCTAGCACCCTCCTCAGAGGGGGCGGGCATCCCGAGGCCACTACGTTTCCGGGTGGACCTTGAGATATGTGCTCGCCGGAGACCGCTGCGCCCTGTAACGCCGGAGGCGGCAGGGTTGGCAGAACGGTCCCCTGAGGGCACCGAAGGGAGACGGGCACCGTGAAAAGAGGTGTTAACCGCTCTGCTTCGGGGGGACTACCCTCATTTGTCCTGAGCCCTCAGACATCAGGACTTTTTCCCAGCAGCCTTCTTGGCGGTAATAACGGTCCGCAGATCCGTTTTACCCCTCGAAGACTGCTGGGTTTGAGAGCGCCCTCCGTGTCCCCGAGATTTTTGTGGGGGAGCACGGGAGGAAACGCTCTGTTTCTGAGTGGCGCGGTGCTCAGCGCTCTTTTTAGAGGAGTGAGGCTGCTCCCGCTCAGCAGCCTCATAGAAAGAACGGCGGGGGAGAAGTTTCTGAAGTGCAGCTGCCTGTTTTGAAGCTTCTTGTGACTTCGCTACAGCACTATTAACTGCGTCTCCAAATAACCCTTGCGTGGATACTGGTGCATCTAAAAGAACATGTTTTTCTTTGTCCTTTATGTCACTTAAGTTGAGCCACAGATGCCTCTCAGTGGCCACCAGGGCTGCCATAGAGCGGCCGATGGATTTAGCCGTCTCCTTGGTGGCCCTGAGAGACAAATCCGTGGCTCTACGCAGTTCAGACACCGTATCAGCACTAATACCCCCGCCCTCCTCAAAATCACCCAATAACTCAGCCTGGTAAGCCTGCATTATGGACATTGTATGTAAACACGCTGCAGCTTGACCGGCGGCGGCATAAGCTTTATGAACCAGGGAAGAAGTAACTTTTACTGGCTTGGATGGAAGTGCAGGAGCCTTCAGAGAAGATGCCGTTGCTGGAGAGAGATAGCTCGCGAGCGTCTCTTCCACCTTCGGCATCTCCCCATAACCATGCTCTTTATAATTGTGAATGGATGAATAGTGTGATGTTTGTGCAGTATACACTCGATATGACACTGGTTTCGCCCACGATCTCGACACCTCGGTGTGGAGATCGGGGAAAAACGGCAGGCTCCTGCGCTGGGGCTGCGCACGAGATGGCAGGAAGCGTTCGTCGAGCTTACTTTTCGAACGAACGTCCTGCCTATCTTCTGGCCACTCAATAGACAGTCTGTCAACAGCTCTAGTAATGACATCGAGCAGTTCCTCAAACGCATGAGACTGAGGTGGCGAATCCTCAGACTCAGCTACAATACTCACAACATCCAACTCCTCAGAGCTGGATAGTTGCAGTACTGGTACCTCTATCGGGGGGGAAGAAACCGCAGCGCGTGCTTCCACACCCTGATAAGAGGCACTGGATCTATCAGACGGATGCTGAGATAAGGCAGAGCCCGTCTCAACATCCACTGATAAATCCATCTGTGAACCCCAGGTCTGAGATCGACGCCGTGCCTCGGCAGCGGCGGGACCCGAGCCCTGGGGAGCGTGGTCGGGATTGAACCGAGCCAAGCGGGATCGGAGCGTACGCAATGGAAGCGCACAGCAATGCACACAGTCACCACCCTCGAGTGCTGACTGGGCATGCTCCTCTCCCAAACAAACAACACAAAGAGTGTGTGTGTCACCTCCCGTTAAATAACGCGGGCAGGGATGGACACACACTCTAAACTGCTGCTCGCTCGCCATACTGAATATATATATATATGATATAGACAGACAACACCAAATATACAGACAGATTTCACACAGAGCGCAACTGAAGACTCAGAAAGCTTTCGTTTTCTGTTTCGGGCCGGCTTTTATAGCTTCCTGGTACGTGACGTCACCCGCCTCTGACGTTCCGCCACACCATTGGACTGATTTTACATGTGCTTCAAGACGTCATCACGCAAAGCGTTCCCATAGCGTCAAACTCGACACAACGCGAGTTCCCTTGAAAGGGAACTTCTTACAGCTTAATGCTGGGAAAACTTAAATCCTGTTAATTGGCTCCAAATCAAAGAGTTTACCCGGACATGACATTTTTATTGATATTGATGGTGTTCAGATTAGGCCTTCAAAAACTGTGCGGAATCTGGGAGTTTTGTTTGACCCCACGTTATGCTTTCATTCACACATCGGTCAGACTGTTAAATCATGCCTTTTTCACCGCGGAATATTGTTCGTATACGCCCCTCTCTTAACTTTGGAGATGCTGAAACTGTTATTCATGCTTTCATAACTTCCAGATTGGACTACTGTAACTCCTTATACAGCGGCCTACCCACCAAAGCAATACATCACCTTCAAATGGTACAAAACTCTGCAGCTCGAGCACTTACATAATAAAAAATCTGCTCATATTACCCCTATCCTTCATCAACTTCACTGGCTTCCTTTGGTCAATCGCATCCAGTTTAAACTATTAGTCTTAGTTTATAAAGCCTGTCATGGTCCCGCACCTCAATACCTCGCTGAGTTATTGCAACCCCATACAGAAAAAAAATATATTGAAATATACTTTAAAGTGTCAAAAATATATGTGGCATATATTCCAAATACATTGAAATATATTTGCATTGTTGTCCACTTATATTTATCATTTTGAAATATATTCTGAAATATAACAAAAATATATGATGTTAAGTGTGAAATATATTTACATTTATAACATGTAATGTAAAATATATGACAAAATATATGGTCATAAAATGTTTAGCTTGCTAAAGATGGGTCGAAAATGTATTTTGATCATAGTAATTCCTCTACCTTTTCCCCAATACACAACAGTAGGCTACCATATTTCACTACTGTATTATGACACACAGCTATAATAAATACTGTACTTACATTTAAATGACTGCAATGTAAAATTACAGATAGTTGCTTTCCTAGGACTATTAGGCCATATTAGGTGGCACGTACCTAACACTAAGTGCCATTATTAGATTTATTGTTGTTTTATTGACATCTTTCCTGAAGTCATTTAAATATTGAAAATATGCACAATATTTATGATGCAAGTATAGCAGTGACACTCCAACAGTGAAGTGCACTTAAACAATAGATAGAACTCAGTGTCTAACGCTGCATACACACACTATTAAATAACTGTATTCAATTCTGTAAAAATAGGAACTAAAGTCAGTAAAGCGGCAGTCGTGGCCTGCTGGTTAGGGCTTCAGGCTTGTAACCGAAGGATTGCTGGTTTGATCCCCGACCAGTAGGAAAAATGTGGGTGGGTGAAGTAGAGCACTGCTCTCCCATGCCCACATCCACGGCTGAAGTGGTCTATCTAAAAAAAATAAATTGAAAATATGCTGTTTGTTTGTCAAAATGTTGACTTTTTAAATTTCAAAATATATTTACATATATTTAACTAAAATATATTTATTGGGCCAATTTCAAATATTTGCATATATTCCAAAAATATATTCTGAAAATATATTTCAAAACATTTCTTTTGTGTATGGGTTGGGTTCTATAAAAAATAAACATATTATTATTATTATTATTAATAAATTCAACTGTAAAGTAATAGTGTCATTATTCAGCTTAAATGAGTTCAGTGTTGATGCAAGTTAAATAACAGTTTTAAATGTTGCAAAGTTCATCAGTTATGAAGCAAACTCAATTCAAGTATAAAGCCAAACATATATATTATAAAATGGTATAGTGATGAAGTGAGGTTTTAAAGTTCACACTTATTTGATGAATCATGACGATTACATGATATATTTGATGTTGTGTTTGACAGGATGAGAAGAACGAGCTCCTCCTGAACTTTAATTTAGAGCCTCATTTAAATAAAATATTTCTCCATTTGCATATTGATCAGATCTTCAGTGTGTGAGAGTGTTTATAGTGCTGTGAGTTTAACACTTCATCACTGACACACACAACAATCTTCATCAACATGACCTTCATCATCATCTTCATCTGGACTCTCACAGCGTTTGCTCAAGGTTTGTGGAGCACAAGTTTGATATTAATTCATTTCTTCAAGTATATTGTCAAAGTTTTGAGTGTATTTTCTTCTTGTTGTGTTTCAGAGTGTAGAGGACAGATCACCGTCACTCAGAGTCCCTCAATAACAGCAGAACAACCAGGAGGAACTGTGAATATCAAATGTAAAACCAGCAGAGATGTGTTCCGTGGAGATCGTTTATCCTGGTACTTACAGAAACCTGGAGAAGCTCCTAAACTCCTGATTTATTGGGCCAATCGCCTCCAGTCAGGAACTCCATCTAGATTCAGTGCCAGTGGATCTAACAGTGATTTCACTCTGACCATCAGTGGAGTCCAGACTGAAGATGCTGGACATTATTACTGTATGAGTCGCCATTGCAGAACAGATTCTTATAATAATTGTGTGGGTGATCGTGTGTTCACACAGTGATAAAGAGTCGTACAAAAACCTCCGTCAGTCAGAGTCACAGTGACTGAACTGAAACTGCAGCTGCTCAAACACTTTCACACACACACACACACACACACACACACACACACACACACACACACAACAGTGAAGAAACGACTCAATATGATCTTATTATGGAGCTTATTATCAGTTTTTCACCTTTTTGATTGTGATTTTTCAGAATTCATATTTGTCTCCTTTTTCCTATTACATCCTTCATCTAGAAATTCAGTCACTTTTGATTTTCACTTCAGTGGATATTTTTCAATCCTTCACCACATTTTTTTTGTTGTTGATTTTCTGCATTTATGATTTTATATATTCTTCTTTCTAAACTGAATCACCAGCATCTTAAATCTGTGCTTGATCAGTTTAGTCAGTTATTTAGTCCCCATAGATCTGAACACACTTAATTAACGTAAGATTATATCTAACCAGAGGCCACGACCATTACCATAGAACTAAGCTGACTAACTTAACTACTTCTAATGGTAACTTTGTATAATTATGCCGTGGTTTCACACGTACACTTAGTTAGAATAATGCTCACCCTGTTTAGATTAGTCTATATATTGACTTTGCCGATGTGTTAGTCGGATCTCTGAAACTTCAGTCGGCGAGCTCCTCTGCTCCTCCTCGGCTGAACGCCAGTCCGTTACTAACCTGAGTGTAGAGTTGTGGTGTTATGGACTTAATGTAATCTACCAGAGTTAATCATTTCAGAGTAAATCAGAATAAATCCAAATGTAACAATTAATTATTAGTCAGGTAAATGTGTCATGCCAATTACATAATCAATTAAAAGATAATCAATACAAAACATCAAATGCTCAGCGATAAAGAGTAAAAGATGCATAAACCTGACATTAGAAAAATACATGATGTCGAGTGTCTTGAGGACGTTCAGCATCACGGGCCGATCTTGGCTACAGAATCACCCGAGCCTCTTGAGGCGTTTTCCTCCTCAGACCAAGACAAAACATCCTCAATGTGGAGAATCAACTTACAACAGGAGTTTGCATTGACTGGAGTTATAGACACAGTTCACACCTCGTCGAGGAACAGGAGGAAGTTTGGATGAAGGACACATTAAACAAAGTGTGTGATGATCCTCATGTCTGTTCATAAACTGCAGGAACACACATGGATTTGGTGTAAAATTTGGGGATTAACAGCAGAGTTTCACTCCAACTACAGTAAAAATATTCTCACAGACGATATTCAGGTTCATATACTGAAGTTGGTCTTGTAGATTTATTCAGAACTGAATTGAATTATATCATTTTTAACATCTTGGCTATTGTAGAAGATTAAATATGAAAAACATTATTTTCACTCTGTTCTCACTTCAGTAATTGTGTTTTGTGTCTGTTAATGAGTGACTGTCTTCAGGTAAATGATGTGGAGTGTGTTTGCATATTGATCAGATCTTCAGTGTGTGAGAGTGTTTATAGTGCTGTGAGTTTAACACTTCATCACTGACACACACAACAATCTTCATCAACATGACCTTCATCATCATCTTCATCTGGACTCTCACAGCGTTTGCTCAAGGTTTGTGGAGCACAAGTTTGATATTAATTCATTTCTTCAAGTATATTGTCAAAGTTTTGAGTGTATTTTCTTCTTGTTGTGTTTCAGAGTGTAGAGGACAGATCACCGTCACTCAGAGTCCCTCAATAACAGCAGAACAACCAGGAGGAACTGTGAATATCAAATGTAAAACCAGCAGAGATGTTTATTACAGTAGACCTTATTATTTTTTATTCTGGTACTTGCAGAAACCTGGAGAAACTCCTAAACTCCTGATTTATTTAACAAACCGCCTCCAGTCAGGAACTCCATCTAGATTCAGTGGCAGTGGATCTAACAGTGATTTCACTCTGACCATCAGTGGAGTCCAGACTGAAGATGCTGGACATTATTACTGCAAGAGTTACAACTACATCAACAGTAAATATGTGTTCACACAGTGATAAAGAGTCGTACAAAAACCTCCGTCAGTCAGAGTCACAGTGACTGAACTGAAACTGCAGCTGCTCAAACACTTACACACACACACACACACACACACACACACACATTATTCACAATGCATGTGAATAGACATGTTTCAACTTTGAGCAGAAGAAATGAAAATCATACATGTCTGGAACATGCATATGAGAGTGAGTAAATTATGACAGGTTTTCATTATTATGTGAAATATCCTTTAAGACTCTTCAGAGCCTCCTCTAGCCCTTGTGCATTGTTTAAATTTACTACCTTTCGTTATGTTTGTGGCTGAAAACAGCCACTACTTTAAACTGCTGTAAAAATGTATTAGATAAATATTTTTTTCAATTTTTTTTGCATAAATCTATTAATCAACCTGAGTCCTGCTCAAAAATACTAAATGTTTAAAAAAAATTCAGGATTTTAACTCTTTAATTGCCAAATTTGTAAATTATGTCACTGATTTGGGGGGAAAAAAACACAAAATGACTAATTTTCAATATAAAATGTGATTGTGGACTGGATTTTTTTTTACCTTTTATCACAGTCTTGGACATGTCAAAGATTAGAAACAACATTGGTTTTGATGCATTGTTAGTTTTTGTGCAGCATCAGATTTTAACTTTTTCTCCCTCATTTACTGTTCGTGGCTGTTTTTGCCCCATTGACTTCCATTATAACCACATTTTTTGATTGCAAAGCCATGACACCATATAATCATGCATTTTTGATTGTTGGTGGTTTTCCCTGTTGGGAAGAGGTAAAATTTGTAATTTTTACTGTTGATAACCAGGTGGCACCATTAACCCTTTAGATAGGCCTGTGCAAAAAAAAGCTTAATTTCTGGCTTTTACATGGAGTTATATGGAGTTTATATCGAGTATAAAAACATAATAAAGTGTGTGTGTGTGTGTGTGTGTGTGTGTGTGTGTGTGTGTGTGAACTCACCTTGATGCGTCTGAGAAAATCAAAATATGCACCTCAGCTCTCAGAACTACATGGAGTAAACAAAAACAAAGTAAGTGTATTTATGCATCTGCTGCCTTTTGATGGTGAGAAATGCAGACTAAACAAAAACAAAGCAAGTGGATTTAAACGCGTACATGCAAGCCTGCTGGTCATTTGATGGTGAGAAGAGCAGCAAGCAACATGAGAAAGGGCTTGACTTGTAGTGAAGTTTTAGAGATGATTATGCAGCCTGACCCCTCCAGCGAGCTGCATGATGTATCGTCTTCCCCCTCTGACACCACAGACTCAGGAGAGTCAGATCCTGATTTGGATGTGGCACCCTCATCATCCTCTCTAGCTTCCACTGAAGGCAAGGAGGATTCGGAGGATCCTGGATCTGGGTGGATTGGGAGAAACGGCGAAGTGTGGTTTTCCACCAACGCGGAGACAACTCCCTTTCTTCAGCCTGCCAGAGGCGTGACTCCAGGGCCGACGCGCTATGCCATCGCAAAGGTCCAGAACATGGATTCCGTGTTCAATCTGTTTTTTACGGAGGAGATGATTGACCTCATTGTCAGCATGACTTGCGTCAACACATACATGTTTGTACAGTCATACAAACATGTATGACTATGCCTTGCGATGGCATAGCGCGTCGGCCCTGGAGTCACGCCTCTGGCAGGCTGAAGAAAGGGAGTTGTCTCCGCGTTAGTGGAAAACCACACTTCGCCGTTTCTCCCAATCTACCCAGATCCAGGATCCTCCGAATCCTCCTCGCCTTCAGTGGAAGCTAGAGAGGATGATGAGGGTGCCACATCCAAATCAGGATCTGACTCTCCTGAGTCTGTGGTGTCAGAGGGGGAAGACGATACTTCCTGCAGCTCGCTGGAGGGGTCAGGCTGCATAATCATCTCTAAAACGTCACTACAAGTCAAGCCCTTTCTCATGTTGCTTGCTGCTCTTCTCACCATCAAATGACCAGCAGGCTTGCATGCACGCGTTTAAATCCACTTGCTTTGTTTTTGTTTAGTCTGCATTTCTCACCATCAAAAGGCAGCAGATGCATAAATACACTTACTTTGTTTTTGTTTACTCCATGTAGTTCTGAGAGCTGAGGTGCATATTTTGATTTTCTCAGACGCATCAAGGTGAGTTCACACACACACACACACACACACACACACAAACACACACTTTATTATGCTATTATACTTCATATAAACTCCATATAACTCCATGTAAAAGCCAGAAACTAAGCTTTTTTTTGCACAGGCCTATCTAAAGGGTTAATGGTGCCATCTGGTTATCAACAGTAAAAATGACAAATTTTACCTCTTCCCAACAGGGAAAACCACCAACAATCAAAAATGCATAATTATATGGTGTCATGGCTTTGCAATCAAAAAATGTGGTTATAATGGAAGTCAATGGGGCAAAAACGCCTCGGTTACGACTGTAACCTCGGTTCCCTGAAGAGGGAACGAGCGTTGCGTCGAGAATGACGCTATGGGGAACGCTTTGCGTGATGACGTCTTGAAGCACATGTAAAATCAGTCCAATGGTGTAGCGGGACGTCAGAGGCGGGTGACGTCACGTACCAGGAAGCTATAAAAGCCGGCCCGAAACAGAAAACGAAAGCTTCGTAAAAGTCTGAAGTCGAGCTGACAGGCATGAAGGAGATATGGCAAGGCGACGCAACGCTCGTTCCCTCTTCAGGGAACCGAGGTTACAGTCGTAACCGAGGCGTTCCCTTTCAAGGGAACTCCCGTTGCGTCGAGAATGACGCTATGGGGAACGTCTATACCAACGCCTCCATAGCTACGAATGTCTGTCCTGTGTGTAATCTAATAGAGCAGCACTAGGATGACAAAACATGAGACCCTGGAGCAGAGTCTAGATCCAAAGAGTAAAACCTGACGAAAGTGTGCGGTGAGGACCAGCCTGCCGCATCACAGACATCCTGTAGTGAAACTCCTGAAATAAGGGCCTTAGAGGCCGCCATACTCCTTGTAGAGTGCGACCGGACAGCCAAAGGAGAAGGCTGCCCAGCCGCCTCATAAGCAAGTGAGATAGCCTCGACCACCCACTTGCTCATTCTTTGCTTAGACACCGGCCCTCCCTTGTTAGGGGAGCCAAAGCAAACAAACAACTGATCACTTCTGCGCCACAGGGCAGCTCTGTGGACGTAGGCGTCTAACGCCCGAACTGGGCAAAGCAAATTATTAGCCTCCTGGTCCGCATTCTGGAAGGGAGGAGGACAGAAGGCCTGCAGAATAATAGGTCTGGCCACATTAGTGGGGACCTTGGGGACATAACCCGGTCTGGGATGGAGAAAAGCTTTCACCATACCCGGAGCAAACTCTAAGCAGGACGGAGCAACCGACAATGCTTGAATATCCCCAATTCTCTTAAGAGAAGAAATGGCAAGAAGGAAAATAGCTTTCAAAGTCAGAAACTTTTCCGAAACCTCCTCAATGGGCTCAAAGGGGGCCAGGGACAGGCCTTGTAGAGCAATGGACAAGTCCCATGGCGGCACCCTAGAGCGGACTGCAGGCCTCAGCCTCCAAGTGCCACGAAGGAAACGAGATACCAGAGGGTCCTTCCCCACAGACATTCCACCCAAAGGAATGTGGTAAGCACCTATGGCCGCCACATAGACCTTTAAAGTGGACGGGGTCAGACCTGCAGTGAACCGGTCCTGCAGGAACTCCAGCACTGTACCAATTGGGCAGTGGACTGGGTCCAACCGACGGTCACTACACCAAGAAGTGAATACTCTCCACTTCAGGGCATAAAGTTTCCTCGTGGAGGGAGCTCTGGACTGTAGAATGGTCTCAACAACCTCAGTTGAGAGACCTGACTCTATGAGCTGGGCCCCCTCAGAGGCCAAGCCCACAGGTTCCACAGTTCTGGGCGGGGGTGAAATATTGAGCCCCCTGCCTGGGACAGAAGGTCTCTCCTGACGGGTAACTCCAGAGGATGCCCGTCGAGGAGGGAGACCAGATCGGGAAACCATACTCTGCCCGGCCAACGCGGGGCTATTAGAAGCAGGCAAACCCGGTCCCTGCGAACTCTCTCCAGAACTCCCGGGAGCAGAGCAACTGGGGGAAAGGCGTACAGACGTAGCCTCGGCCACGTCTGAACCATAGCATCCAGTCCCAGAGGAGCTGGATGCGTGAGGGAGAACCAAAGTGGACAGTGAGACGTCTCTCGAGACGCAAACAAATCCACTTGTGCTTGGCCGTACTCCCTCCATATCAGCTCCACCACCTCGGGGTGGAGCCTCCATTCCCCGGGCCTCGGCCCCTGCCTCGACAGAGTGTCTGCTCCTATATTCTGAACCCCGGGGATGTAGGCTGCTCTGAGTGACAGCAACTTCCCCTGGGACCACAAGAGGATATGGCGTGCCAGATTTGATAATGGGCGCGAGCGCAAACCCCCTTGGTGGTTGATGTAGGCGACTACCGACGTGTTGTCCGTATGCACTAACACATGGTGTCCCCTGAGGTCTGTGACAAAGCTCCTCAGAGCCCGGAAGACAGCTAACATCTCTAGGCGATTGATATGCCAGGAACGATGATGGTCTTCCCACAGACCTTGAGCTGAGCGACCCTCCAGGATCGCTCCCCAACCCGTGAGGGAAGCATCCGTCGTTAGCAGTCTGCGACGACAAGAAGCTCCCAACACTGGGCCCTGGGACAGGAACCAAGGTTTCTTCCACATAACCAAGGCACGTAGGCATCGCCGCGTGACCTTGATTGTGCGAAATGGGTTGCCCCTCGGGGAAAACCCCCTGGTCCTGAGCCACCACTGCAGGGGCCTCATGTGCAGCAGTCCAAAAGGTATCACGTTGGAAGCTGCTGCCATGAGACCCAACAGTCTCTGGAACTGTTTGACAGTGAGTAGCTGGCCTAGCTTTACACTTTTCACAGCTGCAAGGATGGACTCTATACGTGGCGGTGACAGGCGCGCCTGCATCGATACTGAGTCCCAAACCACGCCTAGGAAAGTGGTTCTCTGGAGTGGAGAAAGCACACTCTTCTTGGCGTTCAGCCGTAACCCCAGCTCTTTCATGTGGGCGAGAACAACATCTCGATGTTGAACCGCCAACTGATGCGACTGAGCTAAAATCAACCAATCGTCGATGTAGTTCATGATGCGAATCCCCTGAAGGCGCAGAGGCGCCAGAGCTGCATCCATACATTTCGTGAAAGTGCGGGGTGATAAAGCTAGGCCGAATGGAAGAACACGATATTGGTATGCTTTGCCCCCGAAAGCAAACCTCAGGAACTTCCAATGACACGGACGGATGGAAATATGGAAATATGCGTCCTTGAGATCTATCGTGACAAACCAGTCCTCGGACCTGATCTGTGGCACGATCTGTCTCAATGTCAACATTTTGAACTTGAGCTGCATGACTGACTCGTTCAGAACTCGAAGATCCAAAATGGGACGCAATCCCCCGTCCTTTTTTGGAACTATGAAGTACCGGCTGTAAAACCCGGTTTCCCTGTCGGAGGGAGGTACATATTCTATGGCCCCTTTCTCTAACAGAGTGTTTACTTCCTGTTCCATAACCAGAACCTGCTCGGGGCCCACCACTGTGGGTAGGACCCCCATAAACCGAGGTGGGCGTTTCTTGAATTGTATCTGATACCCTTTTTCTACGGTCTGCAGGACCCAACGAGAAACATTTGACAGTAGCTTCCACGCTGTCAAAGATTCTACTAGAGGTACCAGCCTCTCGAGACTGGTTTCTGGATTTTGTTGTTGTTGAGCAGTCAATTCGACGCCCTGTAACGGCGCACCGGCAGGGAGCGACCGAACAGACTGCTCTAACACCCTCCTCGGAGGGGGCGGGCATCCCGAGGCCACTACGTTTCCGGGTGGTCCTTGAGATATGTGCTCGCCGGAGACCGCTGCGCCCTGTAACACCGATGGCGGCAGGGTTGGCAGAACGGTCCCCTGAGGGTACCGAAGAGAGACGGGCACCGTAAAAAGAGGTGTTAACCGCTCTGCTTCGGGGGGGACTACCCTCATTAATCCTGAGCCCTCGGACGTCAGGATTTCTTCCCAGCAGCCTTCTTGGCGGTAATAACGGTCCGCAGATCCGTTCTACCCCTCGAAGACTGCTGGGTTTGAGCGCGCCCTCCGTGTCCCCGAGATTTTTGTGGGGGAGCACGGGAGGACACGCTCTGCTTCTGAGTGGCACGATGCTCAGCACCCTTTTTAGAGGAGTGAGGCTGCTCCCGCTCAGCAGCCTCATAGAAAGAACGGCGGGGAAGAAGCTTTTGAAGAGCAGATGCTTGTTTAGCGGCTTCTTGTGATTTTGCAACCGCAATATTTACTGCATCCCCAAATAACCCGGCAGTGGAAACCGGAGCGTCTAACAGAACATGCTTTTCTTTGTCCTTAATATCGCTCAGGTTGAGCCACAGATGCCTCTCAGTGGCCACCAGGGCTGCCATAGACCGCCCGATAGATTTAGCGGTCTCCTTGGTGGCTCTGAGAGAAACATCCGTGGCTCTGCGCAGTTCAGCCACAGTGTCGGGACCGATTCCCCCGCCCTCCTCTAAATCCCCCAATAATTCTGCCTGATAGGCTTGTAAAATGGACATCGTATGCAGACACGCTGCAGCTTGACCAGCGGCTGCATACGACTTATTAATCAGGGTAGATGTCAACTTTACTGGCTTTGAGGGAAGTGTAGGAGCCTTCAGGGAAGATGCCGTTGCTGGAGAGAGATAGCCCGCGAGCGTCTCTTCCACCTTCGGCATCTCCCCATAACCATGCTCTTTATATTGTGAAATGGTGGAATATAGAGAGGTGTGTGGTGTGTAAACTCTGTAAGAGACTGGTCTCCCCCACGATCTCGACACCTCGGTGTGGAGATCGGGGAAAAACGGCAGGCTCCTACGCTGGGGCTGAGCACGAGATGGCAGGAAGCGTTCGTCGAGTTTGCTTTTTGAACGAACGTCCTGCCTATCCTCTGGCCACTCAATAGACAATCTGTCAACTGCTCTCGTGATCACATCGAGCAGTTCTTCAAAAGCATGAGACTGAGGTGGCGAATCCTCAGACTCAGCATCAATACTTACAACATCCAACTCCTCAGAGCTGGATAGTTGCAGTACTGGTGCCTCTATCGGGGGGGAAGTAACCGCAACGCGTGCTTCCACACCCTGATGAGAGGCACTGGATCTATCAGAAGGAGGCTGAGATAAGGCAGAGCCCATCTCAACATCCACTGATAGATCCATCTGCGAACCCCAGGTCTGAGATCGACGCCATGCCTCGGCAGCGGCGGGACCAAAGCCCTGGGGAACGTGGTCGGGATTGAACCGAGCCAAGCGGGATCGGAGCGTACGCAATGGAAGCGCACAGCAATGCTCACAGTCACCACCCTCGAGTGCTGACTGGGCATGCTCCTCTCCCAAACAAACAACACAAAGAGTGTGTGTGTCACCTCCCGTTAAATAACGCGGGCAGGGATGGACACACACTCTAAACTGCTGCTTGCTCGCCATACTGAATATAATATATATATATACAGACAACACCAAATAAGACAGACAGATTTCAACACAGAGCGCTACTGAAGACTCAAAAAGCTTTCGTTTTCTGTTTCGGGCCGGCTTTTATAGCTTCCTGGTACGTGACGTCACCCGCCTCTGACGTCCCGCTACACCATTGGACTGATTTTACATGTGCTTCAAGACGTCATCACGCAAAGCGTTCCCCATAGCGTCATTCTCGACGCAACGGGAGTTCCCTTGAAAGGGAACAGCCACGAACAGTAAATGAGGGAGAAAAAGTTAAAATCTGATGCTGCACAAAAACTAACAATGCATCAAAACCAATGTTGTTTCTAATCTTTGACATGTCCAAGACTGTGATAAAAGGTAAAAAAAAATCCAGTCCACAATCACATTTTATATTGAAAATGAGTCATTTTGTGTGTGTTTTTTCCCAAATCAGTGACATCATTTACGAATTTGGCAATTAAAGAGTTAAAATCCTGAATTTTTTTTTAAACATTTAGTATTTTTGAGCAGGACTGAGGTTGATTAATAGATTTATGCAAAAAAAATTGAAAAAAATATTTATCTGATGTATTTTTACAGCAGTTTAAAGTAGTGGCTGTTTTCAGCCACAAACATAACGAAAGGGTAGTAAATTTGCCCACAGTGTACTGTTGAGTTTTTGAAAAATTTCAAAGCATTTTCCCAAAATATGTGTCAAAATAAGATTTGTCACCAAAAATCATTCCATTTGCTGAAACACAGAGAAAGTTATGGCCAAATTTAGACTAAAAAATACCCCATAGTGGATGAAAACATCCCCAACAGCACATAAGGGCTAGTTATAGACTTTAGAGAAACAAGTCCACAGCCATCTTTAGAGTTTTGTCTTTGAATGTCCGTTTTTGCGGGAGCTCTGTACATTTATATGGCATCGCTGTCTAAAGCCTGGTTCACACGGGACGATTTTAAAATTGTCGGCCGATTTTCCAAACCTGAGAGACCCCCCCACACACGGCGATAAAAAATCACAGGTCTAACAGTTTTGGTCGTACAGTGTGTGGTGCGCAGCCACACGGCAAAATCAACACATCACACACGAACCGATTTGACTCCCGAGCATTCCCATGTCAGACGGGAAATCTCGCAAAATCCCTCGAGATCAAACGTAATTTAATACTGTGCTTACGAGGATACTTGACAAAGTGAACATTTTGGCATACTTTTGTGTGTTTTTGTCCGTTCAAGCGTGAAAGAGAACTCAATGCGGCAGCGCGCCGCCAGTACAGATTTAAGTTCTTTTTTGCGTTTTATCGCGCTTGAATTGTTTCTTAGCACTTGAATGAATGATAGCGTGATAAAATACTATAGTATAGAGCAGCCAATGGATGAAAGAAAAATCTACACGCCACAGTCCACAGGCTGCGTGCTCGTTTGTCCCCGGGGGACACCACACACGTGGAGAAATCAGGCCAAAACAATCCAACATGTTGGATGTCCCAGATTTGAGATCGGAGCGGTCCCGAAGTCCTTCCGAGCAGACGAGAGCAGTCTTAACACACCACACACGGCAGGAACATCTGATCAGATTATTTTACGATATCGGAGCATCCTTAAGACTGTCGGAAGGGATGAATCGGGACTAAAATCAGCCTAATTATCCTGCCGTGTGAACCAGGCTTAAAGGAGAACTCCGGTCAATTTTAACATTGAGCTCATTTTTTTGTACATTTGGAGTGCTGTCAGTACAGAGAACAACGGCAAAAATCGGTGTTGCCTACACCGTGTTATCCTCTTTTTAAAATTTGCACCCTGTTGACTTCAATGGGGCAAGTTTTAAACCTGCTTTTAGCCTCTTAACATCCTTGATGTGTCATTACAAGTGCCCAGCCAATGTGAGTGATTCCTTCAGAGTGAACACGGTCAATCTGACTGCAGTAGATGTGAAAGATATGAATAAAAATGAAGTTAATTCGGCCAGCGCTCATACCTGTATTTATTTCCTGTTTTCGGTCGAAGTCCACAGTAGTCGATTGTAGAGTTCTCCACTGTTGCTTAGCTACCTATGATCACGCGCGTGAACTCGACAATCGACTACTAAACATTACAAACACTGTAATGTTTGAAGCAGATATCATAACAACATGTCAATGAGCGGTTCATTCATAAATGCGTAAGATTTTACCTTCATGCTGTGGAAATACAAACCAGAAGACATTTATTTTTAGACAGGAATGAAAACGAGGCTGTGAGGGATTTAAGTACAGTGAGTTTAATGGATCGCACTGTTGTTTAACATACCGATTGTTCAGATGAGGAAACTTCTTTTCGAAAAAAGGCAGTAGATAAAAAACTCCTTCATATGACCTTTATAATGAGTGCCATCCAAAATCACATACTTCCCTATCTACTAAATAGTAGGCAAAAAACAGCATGTGACAAAAGAAGTACTAAAGAGTAAAAGAGTATAGCAAAAAGTACCCAGATGACCTACTACTTCATCACATGATAATGACAACATAGCGAATACTATATAGAATGTACTTTTTTAGCAGTCGTGAAGTAATTACTTGTTCAAAATAAGCACCTACTCAAGAGATTTCAGACACAGACCAAGTCAATCCCTCGTTTATAACTACCGTCTATACAGCCTCGTTTTCAAAATTCAAAATGGCGTCTAACCTGACTAAGGTCTTTTAATTTAGGGTCGTACCTTTAACTCTGTTGGAAAGAATAAGATTCGCTTCAACACATTTGCTACAAAAAGAAACAAAATAACATTTATTGAACATGCATGATGCATCCAACCTAAACTCATTACACTTCGGGGATATTTGAGCCGAGCCGGACTGTGACGTCCAGCGACTAACAAGGGCTCTCAAACCGCGGTGTTGGATTACATTTTTATTAAATGTTTAATTTAGTTAGTATATAAACTGAGAAAGTGATTACTGAGTTTACAGCAAGATATTCCTGCCCGACCTGGTTTTCCTTTGTTCTCTAAATGAGTCAATTCCTGAGACTCTCACCCTCACCCTTTGTCCTTATGCATTTCCTGCCCAGTAAGCTCAATGTACAGCTGTGCTTTTGTCTCTGTGATCATGTGAAGATATGGGTGATACCGTCAGGCTGATTGGATCATTTGAGTGGTTATGCTGATTGGATTGAGACTGCCGGTCTGGGGGGGGGTTCCTTAACCTGTATACTCATTTACATGCTTTGTTCAGAGTCTCCACCTCTATGTAATCCCTCCCCCTTGGAATGTATATAACTACAATGCATACTGTATTAGAGTTAGATCATGTTGGACGTTTCTACAGCCGCGTACGGCGGAGTTCTCAATAAAGAATAACTTCCGTTGAACGCGATCCCGACTGTCTCACTGGTCTCTGCTTCGAACAAAGAAAACTTTACAACAGATGCTGCCGGGACCCGGATGGAGAAGGAAACTCAAAGAATTTTAAGCTCAATGAACTGAATCTTGAAACTTCAAGCTCAACAAAAGATTTGACAAAGATTGCCAGACTGAATCTTTCCAGCTTCCTCCAGATTGAAAACTTCAAGCTCAAAGATCTCAACAAAGCTGACTGAGTTCCAGACTGAATCTTGAAACTTCAAGCTCAAAGATCTCAACAAAGCTGACTGAGTTCCAGACGAAATTTTTCTGTACAACCAACGATTCGGTGAGTTTACACTCCATTCAAAGAACCAATGCAGACCAGTACAAATGTTTTCCTCTGCGCCGTTCAGAGAAGTAGTTAACAAACAGCTGTAGAGTTTGGTTAACTAAAGATAAGCCTCTAAAAAGTTTTCTTTTAGAGATGAAATTGATCCTCTGTTGTTGACAGGGAAGATTAACAGTTACATGTTAATATTATGTGTATGCTCTTGCTAGAGAAGACCTATCTGTAAGCTAGAGAAAGTTAGCATCAAGTGCTAATAGTTGGTATCCTTTGCTTTAGGCAGAGAAGAATTAGCTTTACGTGCTAGTTATTTCTGTTGATTCTCTGTTCTTGTCGGCAGGGAAGTTAAGTGTGGTAATTTGGAAAGTTAACAATAGTTAAGCTGTGTTAACAAGTGTACCCTCTATTGTAGACAGTAGAGAGAAGTTTTAATGTTTTTGATTGTGTGGTAACAAAGAAATTCACAAAAATGTTTAGGAAAAGTACTAGACAGATTACACCTTTTTGGACAGATAGTGAATTCAAGTCTTTGTTATCAGAGCACATGGACTCAATCGTGACTGAGGAAGTCAGATTGAATTTAACAAAGAAATTTTGCATTAATCCAGGCAACGTTTGGTCAATCGAAGATTGTAAGAAGGTACTAGGAGAAAGTATTCGCAAGAACAGTGTCAAAGGCATTATCTTCTGTCACAGAGAATTTAGCTTATCCATTGTACAAGAACAAGCTCGTTGTATAGATAATTTGAAAGAACAGAACAAAAAATTGCTTACTCAAGTGTCCTGTTTCACGAAAACGGTGGGCCTCAAGGCCTCAACCAAAGGTGACTCAGAAAACCAACAGTCAGATGAAAGCTATCCTGATTTACAGTCTTTTGATAGTATAGAGGACAATGTCAATGCAGATGTAAATGCAGTTGAAGTGTGCGTAGCTAGACAAAAGCCTCAGGGAAAAGGTGTTGATACAGTTTCATTTGCAACCCCCATATTGCAGCCACAAGCAGTCAAAACATCTTTATGTCCTAAAGATATTGAGAGAATTGCTGAAAGTTTGCCATCAGTGCAAAGAAATTTTTCTGAGTTTAGGAGAGAGTTGTCCAAAAAGATGCGGCTCTACGATATGTCTCTAGCTGAAGTCACTCAGCTAATATCACAGATCTTGACTGAGTCAGAATTCAATGATTTTGAAAGTGCTGTAAACAATTCCGAGTTTCAAAATGCCAGAAAAGATGAATTGAGAGATGGAGTTTTGAGAGTGTTAACGAACATTGTTGGACCGAACGTGGACTGGTCAAAGATTACTAGCTGTGTACAAGAGAAAGAAGAAACTGTGAGTGAATATACTGAGAGGTTCTGTCAGGTAGCGGTAACGTACAGTGGAATAGTGGATGATTCCGAAAGTGTGTTAGCTGACAAAGGAGCTCTAATCCGAATTTGGGCAGATGGTCTTGTAGCTGAGTACAGAACAGCCTTGCCATTCCTAGATATTACGTGGGCTAAAAGAACTCTCAGAAGTAACCTAGAAAGTTTAGCTATTTGGGAAAGAAATTCTGATGTCAAAGAGAGAGTAAGAATTGCAGCAGCATCCATTAAGGTCAACTCAGAGAAGCCAAAGAAACGCAAAAGTCCTAGAGAAGCCAGTTGTTCTTACTGTGGCAAGCATGGACATTTTGGAAATGAGTGTAGGAAAAGCAAAAAGAACTTTAAAGATGTAAATAAAGTTACTCAGCTTCTGCTTAGCCTGCTTGATACTCTGAAGCAGCCTCTCCCCTCCTCGTTAAACTCGTGGGGCAACTTGATAAGATGTTAACCATTTAGGCTGTGATTGCTTAATCTCCCCAGTAACTTACAACAAAGATGACCGATTTATTGACTGTCACAGCCTTTGTTTGGGGGACATTCAGAAAACTCACAGCCTTAAAATATTATACCACAGAAATATTCCAGTCAGACCTCCATGCTCTATATGATGTCTATTAAGACTGATGTTTCACTGGAGAATGAAAATGTGCCAATTTTCTCACACACTGTACAGTGTGTACACAACACAGGGACAGAATAGGACACGGTTCAGTGAGGGCCCTGGAAAGAACTGACGCAACAGGCGTCGGGGGCCAATCCAGGGTGAAGACAACCTCATAGGCCTTTCCCCATTTAGTCCATCCTTACCTCACTGGTCCATAGGTGTCAAATAAATTAAGAAATAGGGAAAGAATGAAATAACAACAGCAGACTCTGAAAACGCTACAACCCTAGTGTTTAAACAAATACTGCTACAACCCTAGTGTTTGGACAAATACTGCTCTCTGTTTTTCTGTTTTCTGTCTTACAGTGTGCAGATAAAACTTGATGTCTTTTTCGAGATCCATATGCAACGACCGTCTCATCTGCGTATGAAGCCCCAACCTCAAGAACACAACCAGACCCACTGCTGAACGAACTATCACAAGAGAAAATGAAAAATACACAACGCAGAAAATTCACCATGCAATTACAGAAAATCAACACAGAACATGTGCGACTTATGGAAGAATGAAGTCCATGCATGAATACTGCTGGTCTGCCGTTTCTTTGTTTTATTGTGTTACAGGTATGTGTGTATGCCATGATGTCTTCACAAGCAGCATCCTGGTATAAAACATCACCTCAGATTTCCATGAACAAGCCTCATGAGGGACGAGTCATCAGAGCGACTCTACGTGACAAATGGACTCTACAGGAAACAGACTTCACAGCTATTCAGGCGCCATGGACTTTCAAGACTTCCACTCTTATGCTACATGGTTTTCTGTGTAATCATGTAGTTTATATGACATTTTACACCCTGCGTCGCAGGTGTCAACAGTTATGGTTTTGAGAAGAACTATGACACTCATGTAAATCAAGGACACAACACAGAATAAGTTATACGTGCCTGTAACTTACACAAGTTACAAGAATTAACTTTTAAGTGTATAAATTTGTATTTTTGTGAGAGTTATTAGAACTCTCAAAGGGGGAAGTGTTGGATTACATTTTTATTAAATGTTTAATTTAGTTAGTATATAAACTGAGAAAGTGATTACTGAGTTTACAGCAAGATATTCCTGCCCGACCTGGTTTTCCTTTGTTCTCTAAATGAGTCAATTCCTGATACTCTCACTCTCACTGATACTCTCACTCTCACTCTCACCCTCACCCTTTGTCCTTATGCATTTCCTGCCCAGTAAGCTCAATGTACAGCTGTGCTTTTGTCTCTGTGATCATGTGAAGATATGGGTGATACCGTCAGGCTGATTGGATCATTTGAGTGGTTATGCTGATTGGATTGAGACTGCCGGTCTGGGGGGGGTTCCTTAACCTGTATACTCATTTACATGCTTTGTTCAGAG
Organism: Abramis brama; assembly: GCF_963993115.1. Taxonomy (NCBI): domain Eukaryota; kingdom Metazoa; phylum Chordata; class Actinopteri; order Cypriniformes; family Leuciscidae; genus Abramis; species Abramis brama. Next base: position 27,014,047 of record NC_139986.1, on the reverse strand, counting down.
TCTCCACCTCTATGTAATCCCTCCCCCTTGGAATGTATATAACTACAATGCATACTGTATTAGAGTTAGATCATGTTGGACGTTTCTACAGCCGCGTACGGCGGAGTTCTCAATAAAGAATAACTTCCGTTGAACGCGATCCCGACTGTCTCACTGGTCTCTGCTTCGAACAAAGAAAACTTTACAACAGCGGAAATACTGATGCTAAACAGGAAGTGTGTGTTCGTGCCAGGAAACAGAAAACTCCCCAAAGGTCCAAAGGGAAAGACAAAATCAATAGTGTGAAATAATCACTTACCTCTCGCTCTAACGCACAGACACACATAGTGAGATTAAACGTATAATAATACACCATAACGATGATGATGTCACCTGCACGCCACAGATTCTCCGTTTTCGTTGATTGGCAGATGAATGAATGTCTAAATATATGTTGTGGATTAAACACTCATTACAAAAACGTTATAACTGGCATCCTGCTAGAACCCAAAGCTCGAGAAGCGTCTTCTAAAATAAATTAAAGCAGCGCTATGCAGTTTTGACAATTTCTTCGCTGTTTTCTCGCGGGTTTCTCACGAGTTTCTCTATAGAGCTCCCCCTACAGCTTCGGAATAGATATTTGACAACACTGTCGTCAAAACTCATTGGGGACTCTCCCCCTCCCATCTTCTCCCGCTGGTCATGTGCATTTGTTTTCAAAGAAGCCGGCGAACACACAGAGCCATGTCCACTGAGGTGTGTATGATACACAGAAGGCTATAAATGTTTAGATAGTGTATGTGTGCCGTAAAGCAATTCGTTACATCGCGAGACCTGATATCACGCGATACTTCCTGATGCCCGCCGGCCCAAAGTTGCAAGTGTGGTTTTTCCACTCACATGCGCTCGGGGGGTGCGAGAAGACCTGAAAAAAGTCATATAACCATTCCAATGACTCCAAAGCTGTTCAGTTAAGGTAAAAAAAAAAACTGCATAGTTCACCTTTAAATTAAATTGAATAAACCAAAATGTATTGTGTTTTGGTTGAACCAAAATGAATTCTCGATCATTCTCTTTGTTTTTGGTGATTCTCTCTGTCTGAGTCTTGGATTTCTGGTTCCATGATAACACATGATAACATGTGCTTTGACTCTGTCTGATATATGGACTATGACTGGATTATACTTGTAAATAAACTGCATTTGGATCCTCACTCTCTGAATGCTGTGTTTCCACCGTCAAATCATTACAACAGAAACTCACTGACTTCCCCTGCTTTATGAAGCTCATCATCACTGAATTACTGAATTTATTAAAGTGAACATGTTTATATCATGTGTGACTCTCAATCAAACTCAGTTATTCAGTGACTGACAGAGACTCGTGTGTGTGACGATCCTCATGTCTGTTCATAAACTGCAGGAACACACATGGATTTGGTGTAAAATTTGGGAAGATATTAGGAATAGGAAAAATATTCTCACAGCAGATATTCAGATTGATATACTGAAGTTGGTCTTGTAGATGTATTCAGAACTGAATTGAATTATATCATTTTTAACATTTTGGCTATTGTAGAAGATCAAATATTATGAAAAACATTCATTTTACCCTGTTCTCACTTCAGTGATTGTGTTTTGTGTCTGTTAATGAGTGACTGTCTTCAGGTAAATGATGTGGAGTGTGTTTGCATATTGATCAGATCTTCAGTGTGTGAGAGTGTTTATAGTGCTGTGAGTTTAACACTTCATCACTGACACACACAACAATCTTCATCAACATGACCTTCATCATCATCTTCATCTGGACACTGTTATACTGCTTTATACTACAAGGTGAACAGTTTATATTCTAAATAAATCATTTAAATATCATTTTTACACAGCTTAACAATATGTCAAATAATATATACTTTAAACTGAGAAATTATTTGTTTTTCAGGCTGTAGATCTCAGATCACAGTGACTCAGACTCCTGTGAAACCTGCCAAACCAGGAGAAACTGTAGAGATGAGCTGTAAACTCAGTAGTAATGTAGGAACCTGCAACTCGGCACCCTGTATGTTCTGGTACTTACAGAAACCTGGAGAAGCTCCTAAACTCCTGATTTATGCAGCAAATGTCCGTCAGTCAGGAACTCCGTCTAGATTCAGTGGCAGTGGATCTAACAGTGATTTCACTCTGACCATCAGTGGAGTCCAGACTGAAGATGCTGGACATTATTACTGTAAGAGTGTACACAGTGGTCCAGTGTTCACACAGTGATAAAGAGTCGTACAAAAACCTCCGTCAGTCAGAGTCACAGTGACTGAACTGAAACTGCAGCTGCTCACACTCTCTCTCACACACACACACACACACACACTTACAAATAAGTCAGATAGAATAAATGCGTATTTGGCGTGCTGTCCGAGGAGAGGGCTCCGGGCTCGGTATTCGGCCCAAACCCAGAGTACTCTCCCCATATTCCTGGCTGTGAAAGAACAAGCCAACAGTGAGGAGTCGGGGTGGTGGAGGGATGCTGAAAACTGTCAAGGAATGTTAGATGAGTTGACAGAATGAATATATTTGCTTCCTCTCATTCTGATAGGGTAGACATGGTAATTGTTTGATGACGAGTTGATTGATTGATTATTTTAACGTGCTCCTTTGTTTATAAAACATAATTTCACGAGTTCACACTTACAAATAAGTCAGATATAATAAATGTGTATTAGGCGTGCTGTCCGAGGAGAGGGCTCCGGGGTCGGTATTCGGCCCGAACCCAGAGTACTCCCCCCAAAAGCTGCAAATAAATGCAGGACAGCCGCCATGATGATGTTGATGACCCCCCCAAAAACTTGCAGAGTGCAAAGCTTAAGGTATCAAAAGTGGAAAGGGGTAAGTTGCTGGAAGGCTTCTTGTGATATCGGATGGGAGTTGATTTTCATGACGTCAGATGGGTGTGCCTCTAAGGTGGTAGGCTGGGTATGGTCATATGTGATGTACTTCTGCGGAAGCGGAGGAGAATGGTATAACCGCTGCAGTGGAAGCAAGTTTGATGGAGAACTAGCTCTAGAGATGAGTAACGGAGCTCCTGTGGGAGCAGAGTAGATGACACTGCTGCGGCAGTGGACAAGTTTGGACGGAGTAACGGAGCTCCTGTGGGAGCGGAGTAGATGACACTGCTGCGGCAGTGGACAAGTTTGGACGGAGTAACTGAGCTCCTGTGGGAACGGAGTAGATGACACTGCTGCGGCAGTGGACAAGTTTGGACGGAGTAACTGAGCTCCTGTGGGAACGGAGTAGATGACACTGCTGCGGCAGTGGACAAGTTTGGACGGAGTAACGGAGCTCCTGTGGGAGCGGAGTAGATGACACTGCTGCGGCAGTGGACAAGTTTGGACGGAGTAACTGAGCTCCTGTGGGAGCGGAGTAGATGACACTGCTGCGGCAGTGGACAAGTTTGGACGGAGTAACTGAGCTCCTGTGGGAGCGGAGTAGATGACACTGCTGCGGCAGTGGACAAGTTTGGACGGAGTAACGGAGCTCCTGTGGGAGCGGAGTAGATGACACTGCTGCGGCAGTGGACAAGTTTGGACGGAGTAACGGAGCTCCTGTGGGAGCGGAGTAGATGACACTGCTGCGGCAGTGGACAAGTTTGGACGGAGTAACGGAGCTCCTGTGGGAGCGGAGTAGATGACACTGCTGCGGCAGTGGACAAGTTTGGACGGAGTAACGGAGCTCCTGTGGGAGCGGAGTAGATGACACTGCTGCGGCAGTGGACAAGTTTGGATGGAGTAACTGAGCTCCTGTGGGAGCGGAGTAGATGACACTGCTGCGGCAGTGGACAAGTTTGGACGGAGTAACGGAGCTCCTGTGGGAGCGGAGTAGATGACACTGCTGCGGCAGTGGACAAGTTTGGACGGAGTAACGGAGCTCCTGTGGGAGCGGAGTAGATGACACTGCTGCGGCAGTGGACAAGTTTGGACGGAGTAACGGAGCTCCTGTGGGAGCGGAGTAGATGACACTGCTGCGGCAGTGGACAAGTTTGGACGGAGTAACGGAGCTCCTGTGGGAGCGGAGTAGATGACACTGCTGCGGCAGTGGACAAGTTTGGACGGAGTAACGGAGCTCCTGTGGGAGCGGAGTAGATGACACTGCTGTGGCAGTGGACAAGTTTGGATGGAGTAACGGAGCTCATGCGGAAATGGAGGATTAGTCGAGCCACGAACGTGAGCTGGTCGATAGGAATTACGTTTGTGATATCTAACGTAGCACGCCGTTCGTGGCTCGATTAGTCCGTGGCTCTGTTTTCCAAGATGACGCCTGCCTGTATACACGTAATGTACTATCTTTATAAAGTATCTTCTTATTAAACTGTCTGTACACTTACAAAGTTCTCAATGCTTCGGTTTGCATGTAGGGACCCTCATTATGCTACCGTGTTAGTGTGAGGCTATTTTGAGCCTTGTTAGTGGTATTAACTAGTGATTTACTTTTACTTAAAATATGCCCCATATACTAGTGTTATGAGCTAATCTGTTTTTAGAGATAAAACTCTTTATTTTCGATTATCATGAAAACGCATCCCAGGGAACGATCGACTCGGTAACCATGTGTTAATTACCCCTAGGTTCATTTTTCACTGGAATTGTCCTTTAAATCTGTGCTTGATCAGTTTAATCAGTTATTTAGTCCCCATAGATCTGAACACACTTAATTAACGTAAGATTATATCTAACCAGAGGCCACAGTCATTACCATAGAACTAAGCTGACTAACTTAACTACTTCTAATGGTAACTTTGTATAATTATGCCGTGGTTTCACACGTACACTTAGTTAGAATAATGCTCACCCTGTTTAGATTAGTCTATACATTGACTTTGCCGATGTGTTAGTCGGATCTCTGAAACTTCAGTCGGCGTGCTCCTCTGCTCCTCCTCGGCTGAACGCCAGTCCGTTACTAACCTGAGTGTAGAATTGTGGTGTTATGGACTTATTGTAATCTACTAGAGTTCGCTACTATTCAACTACTCTTTAGTCGACTAGAAGAGGCTTAGTCAACTAAAAAGTTTATTTGTCGGTTAGTCGCAGAAAAAAAAACTTGTGGCGAAGTCACTCAGTCTGTGAGGGACAGATTGTTACCGGCGGTTCTCTGTAGTTTGCCGGTGCGCTGTGACAAGCTTTATGTGTGCGCTTGAGCGCTGATTAGCCGATGTATTATATATAGGAAATTAAAGGCTTATTATTATGATTTAAATGGCTTATTAATATACATGTGCGATTAGTCGACTGATGAACAACTACTATGTCAATGGCTGCGTCCCAATTGACCCTTCGCAGGGAGTTTGATTGACAGGCGATCTGACCAATCATAATCCGCCATCCGCCATTTTGTCTGACAAAGCAGTCAGGAGCCTAGATATCGATATAAGGCTAGAGTCTCGAACGGCATCACCCGGCAGCCATCTTGTCACAGGGAAGCTTTCTGGCGAGCTCTGTGGTATCTGAAGTAAAGTGAGTGATCAGCACGAACACAAATCCTCTTATCTCGCTGAAATCTTGACGGATTTACAAACGGTTTGATTTCTTACAAACGTTATTAACGTGGCTATAATTCTGGATGCTTGAACATGTTTAAATATATAATATTATATTTATTGATAAGTATGCAGTGTCATAACTACATCTCTGACGTTTATAACAAACCAAACCGTTTGAAAATCGGTAGAAAATTGAGCAAGTTATGGTTATTTAAAAGTACATGCACCATTAAAACACAATGTTACAAGTGAGCGAGCTCCTTGTGGCAAGATGGCCGCCGTGTGCGGACGTCGACCTCCATTGGCCAGCAGCGCGGACGAGACATCTAGCCTTTATTATATGATATCTATGGTCAGGAGAATTAGTAGATTAATGTTGGAGGATTTAAACTTGAGAAACGAAGTGTACTGACGTCTTTCCACCATTAAAAAAACATTCCTTCTTATGTTCATTCATCTTTATTTGATGCTATAAATGAACTAGAAGGAAGAGATGATCGGTTCACGAGCAGCTTTAACTGAGACCAGAGAATGTCTAATAGGAAGAGAATTGGCACTCTCTGGTTACTTCCGGTTTCTGGACTGGCTGAAACTGGCTGTTACTGACACGTCTCTGTCCATGCGGGGGCGCTCGCAGGCGAGTGCAGCATGAATTGGAGTCAATTGGGTTTCACCCCTAGAATCCACTTTTCTCAGGATGTAATTTTTTGTCAAGTAATTTGAAAGTTGCATTCAAAAGGGGGGGCTGAGATAATACACTCAGCTGAAAATTGCATTTTTAAGTTCACTTATCTGTTCAAAACATCCGTTCAAAAAATGTGATGACGTCACATATTTTCATACTGCCAGAGGTGCTGCTTTACGGAAATTTCTGAGTCACTTCGGCACTTCCGGCACTTCCGCTTCATGGCTTCCTTTCTCGTGGCATCGGCAACAATAACACCAGCTGCTATTTGAGGTAAGGCTCTTTCGGTTAATACACGAGTTACAAAGAGTTCTAGTTAGCTAATGTAAAAAGGAAAATGCACAAATATTTGCCATCAAACGGGGTCTCTGGTCGTAATCAGTTGCAAGTCCGTCACTGACCAATCAGCATTCATTAGCAGAATGCTAGCATGTTCCGGCCAACAATGGCCCAACCTGTAAGAAATCGAAAGGACATAAGTGCTCATTCATTCGACTTTTGGTCTATAATCTATATTGAACTTGCGGAATCAACAATAAAATCTATGTTGATTCAACGACACGCAGGAGAAAGAGATACATTTAGCCGTCTAGCTCCATAGACTCCCATTCAGTCTGCGCTCGCTCGCGATCACCTCCAGTGGAATTCTGCAACCAAGATCGATACAATGGGGCTAATAGGAAGTGCCAAGGCTCTCCATAGACAGGCTCTGACTGAGACTCTACAGCGATCTGTCAGATTAACATTAAAGAGCCACAAAACGGTATTTATTGTTAACATTTCTTTACAAAATGACTAAATTTGAAAGGTGTTTCATATTAAAAATACCCTGGTCTGTCCTGTCTGTCAGTGTGTTGTCAGTTTCTCTGCTCCGCGATGTGTGTTTCACTGTGTGAGAACATGTGTGGCGTGAGAACGGCGTCGCTTATCGGACATAGCAACAGTAACTAAAGGGGGCGGGTCTTTGTGAACGGTCAATTCAGAGTCTGGATCCTTCAAAGGCCGTGAAGGTCGGACTGAGTGTGAAATGGGAAATGTGAGTGTTGTTTCACGGGAAATGAAGATGCATTTGAAGGAGCCTTTGAATTGAGACAGACTTCATCGAGCCGCTGTGATGCAATCGGCCCCTCGAAGGATGAAGTCTTTGAATCGGGAGAAAAAGCGCTGAAATCACACACTCTCGAGTAGATACTTATTTTGATTTTAGTAATTACTTCACGGCTGCTAAAAAAGTCAATTCTATATAGTGTGTGTGTGTGTGTGTGTGTGTGTGTGTGTGTGTGTGTGTGTGTGAGTGAGTGTGTAATCCAGACGTACTACATTCGCCATGTTGTCATTATCATGTGATCTACCAGCGTCAGTTGCATCTCTTCACTGTCATTCACAGATCCTCTCCTGTGGCCTCATGGGATAGTAAAGTGTCCATCGTATCACACTTCAGAATCTCTCCAAAAGTAGTCGGACATCCGAGTACTTTTTGCTTTTATGAGTATTGTCAATTCGGACATCCTTCTTTTGTCACATACTGTTTTTTGCCTATGTGGCGAGGTGATGGATCGGGTAAATTACGGTTACACTTATGAGGAAAAGTATAACTAAATGGAGAGCAGACTACGCCACCCCGTTTCACTAAACGGAGAAATTTATACAAGACACGCTGGTTCGTGACCACAGACGACAAGAGACGTGGATCAGAATACAAAAAAACACTTTTTTTATTTTATCAACAATAATTTAATATATAAAAACTTTGAGGTGGACAAAAGTTTTGCACTGTTAAGTGTGCACCAGGCCAGAAATAAAGAAAAAAACAAAAATAAAGAACACAAAAACACTTTTGGGCTGAGGCTTGCCAGCAGGGAGCTAGCTGGACAGTGAGTGTCCTAAGATCACACCACTCATCAAATTCCACTCCACACAACACTCACTAGGTGAAAGACACACAGGTGCCAACGGCAAAACACTCTGTGAAGGAACCACCACCAAAAGAGGACAGACAGCTAGCTTCCCTGCACGGGGCGGGCCTTCAGCTCCTAAAAGAAGCAAAAAAAAAACAATATAATATACTTTCACAGTTGGCTGCAAACGTATGAAATTATAATAAAACAAATTCAACAAAGAAATCGACACTCTGCAAATTACTGGGCACAGTAGTTAACCTGGCTGGTGGTGACCTAGAAGGTTCACAATATGGCCACGTTACAGCCGCCAAAGGCTATGAACAAGAGTGAAATGAACCACAAAAAAAATACAATTAAACATTAAATCACAAAAATCGAATCCAGGATTACAAAAACAAAAAAAAGTGTTGCTCCCTTCACAGTCTTTGAGGAACGCACAGGGCGAAGAGCTCAAGGATAACCAAACGGCTGGTGGTGATATACATTAAGTGGGGCTAGATTATGCCATCACATATAGCTACGTCATGCATGGACGGACAGCTCGGAAACTAGCCTCACACTAGTACCACCAGCGTTTACAACCATATGCAGATACAATATAAACTAACGGAAACAAATAATGAATCACGCTGGTCACAGTGATATTAAATGGCAGCAGAACAAAACAGTGCCGTCTTAGCGACATTGTCAATGGAGCATTTTGCCCCCAGTCCACAGTGATGAACCGCTCACAAGTGGTTTAAATGCACTAAAAAAAAAAAAAAACAATTAATAAATGAAATTAAAGAAACACCCACCTCAGGTTATTCAAGTGGTTAGATTTACCTACCCAATGGTCGATCGCTAGACCCACAGAAGATTCAGTTACTCACACGCAGTCTCGTTCACAATAGGCAACCCGCAAGTGTACAGAGATGTTGCATCTGCTCAAACACATTAGCCGCGCTATGATGGAAACATGGGTGTACCGGAGATCACATCAAAACAACGTTAGTCTGTCAGAATAAACATACCTCGGATAGGGACAGCCTGCACCCAAAAGCAACGTCGCATTGATTCGAACAGTAACCTGGCTAAAACATGTACACATTCACTATTAACGTGGGAATGCATTAGCAACAACATTAGCCAAACAGCTAGGTACTAGAGCTGAAGATCTTTGCCCGAACCCGACGGGACCCGACGGGTTTGGTCGGGTTCGGTCTTAATTTCTATTATTTTACACGGGCTCGGGCCGGGCTCGGGCTCGCGCTTCGGGTTGCGTGGTAAATGAGCGGTCAGGTGATGTGTTTAGATTAGCGTGAAAATGGATCTTGAGGAGGTGAAATGGAGGCTGGTCTCTGGAGGACTTGTTTTATTTCTTTGTTCCAACTTCCAAGTGGCCTCTAGCCTCCGTTAGTCATGAATAAATGATGTTAAAAAATGTATAAATCCTTTTTTTTACGAAAGACAAAGGTGCTGTGTGCGTGCGTCTCTTTTTTTTCTTTCTCTCCCTTTTCCGCCGAGTGGTGCGTGTGCCGGCTCGCGGTGTGAAGCGCGTGTCCGCGCTATTCTCCGACACTCTTATCACTGCTGATAGACGGCCTTTTGGACAGTCGGGCTGTAAACGGGTTCGGGCTTTTAAAAAGCTGTCAATCAAAATGTACTTGTCGGGCTCGGGCCAAACTCTGTCGGGCTCGGGCCTTTTCGGGCCGAACTTTTAAGGCCCGATTACAGCTCTACTAGGTACATACCTCCCACGGAACTGCGCACGCACCCACAACAACGTCCGTGACGATGACGTATACTCAGGTGACCTGAACTCCGCCTTAAGTAAGCCAGGGGTGGCTGCCGATAGGCTGTCACCCCCATCACTCAACACAAATCACAGGGCGGAATCTAGCCCGCCTTGCCACACCTACGATATAGAACATAGATATCATATATAAACGCTAGATGTCTTATGGCGCAGTCACTTCCGGCATCACCGTTCGGCCATCTTATGTCAGTGCTCTGTGCATTAAGGTGAGTGATCAGCATGCACACAAATCCTCATATCTCGCTGAAATATTGACGGATTTACAAACGGTTTGGTTTCTTACAAACGTTATTAACGTGGCTATAATTCCGAATGCTTGAACATGTATGTTATAATTTTTCATATGTATGCAGTGTATGTATGTGGTGTCATAACTACATCTCTGACGTTTATAACAAACCAAACCGTTTGAAAATCGGTAGAAAATTGGGCAAGTTATGGTTATTTAAAAGTATTTGCACCATTAAACGAGTGAGCGAGCGCACTGCCGCAAGATGGCCGCCACGTGCGGACGTCGACCTCCATTGGCCAGCAGCGCGCACGAGACATCTAGCCTTTATATATGATATCTATGATATAGAAGGGAAGATGTGATTTCGGATGCAGCCATTAACTTTATCATCCGAGTAAAAACACTGATTCATTCAGGAACTATTGTGAAAGTGACATATGAAGGCCAAGTGTGGAAACCCATACTCAGAGTTTGTCCTCTGCATTAAACCTATCTGACTCTCTCTAACTATTAGGCCACGATTGTGTTTCTCAGAGTCGCACTGGTTTGTTTTACTGTGGTTTCGTTTGGAAATATTTCAGTTAGCCGTAACTTTCAGTTAGTAAATAACTACTGGCAATATAAATGACTAAAATGTAAAGTACTCAATAATAGATCCTTGTTCATTAAACTTTTGTATCAAAGCAATAGCACACTCACATGTTGGTCTGATATTCAGAAAATATTGCTTTATATCAATAAAGGATCATATTAACATGTGAACTCGTGAAATGTTTTGTGAAGTCTCAATAAAAGCACATTAAACTTAAATCTGTGACTCCTGAAGCGTTTGCATAGAGTGTGTTTTACATGAGCGACACACGCTTCAGTGCTCTGCATGTGTTTATAACTCTGTCAAACATCAAACATGATCAACAACTGTTTTTCACTAGAACTGAACCTTCAACCTACAAAAATGACTTTCATCACCATATTGATCTGGACGCTGGCAGTGTTATGTCGAGGTTTGTGTCAGTCAAGATTACAAACGTTATTCACTCGTTATCTTTATGTGTGTTGTGAAGATATAAGGTTGTAAAAGTGTGTGTGATTTCTAATCTTTCTCTCTTGTCAGAATCTGTTGGGCAGGAGACAGTGACTCAAACTCCCTCAGAGCGGCTCTCTCAAACTGGACAATCAGTCGCTGTAACCTGTAAAACTAGCACAAATCCAGTCGACTGGTGTAGCAGCAGCAAACGGTGTCTGAGCTGGTACTTACAGAAACCTGGAGAAGCTCCTAAACTCCTGATTCATTCAGCAAGCGACCGTCAGTCAGGAACTCCATCTAGATTCAGTGGCAGTGGATCTAACAGAGATTTCACTCTGACCATCAGTGGAGTCCAGACTGAAGATGCTGGACATTATTACTGTCAGAGTTTACACTACATCAACAGTAAAAATGTGTTCACACAGTGATAAAGAGTCGTACAAAAACCTCCGTCAGTCAGAGTCACAGTGACTGAACTGAAACTGCAGCTGCTCAAACACTTTCACACACTAAGAAAAGCAATATTATCTTATAATAAGCAATAATATAAGTATATTAATATATTATAATAATATAAAAGTTTGAGCTTGGTCAGTCTATGACAGCTTTGATCATGATTTTTCATAAGTCATTTTTCTCCTGTTATTTTCAGTCATTTGTGAGGAAATTCAGTCACGTTTGATCTTCACTTAGTGGATATTTTTCAATCTTTCACCATATTTTTGTTTTTCTGCATTTATGATTTTTCCTCATTCTTCTTTCTAGACTGAATCACATCATAAAGATGTTCTGCTTGATCAGTTTAATAAGTCTATCGATTTTATTAAGTTAACAGCATCACAAAACACAAATCTCAATTTCATAGCAGATGAAAATTTATATAATTTTAATTAATATCTTTACATAGAATTTTAAAATTAAAGGCCAGATTAGCAAACAGGTGCAGTCCACTATCAAATAATAATAATTTCCCATTTATTTTATATTTATTGTGTAATTTAACAGTGCTATATATAACAGCTTTTTCAAACATTAGATCAATATCAACATTTCATACTGATGTTTTTTGTGTTCAAGTTAACACGTCCATGTACAGTGGAAATTTATTTATAGTTAATTTTTTATATTAAAGATTAAAGTTTGTTAATACGCATGTGTGAATATAGTGTGAGTTGTGATGAGGCAACATGTAACTCATAAAGATGAAATCTTATTAACAAACTGACTAATGAATCCATAAGCACAGGAGAAACTGTTCCAGTTCAGAGCGTTTCAGTTGAAGATCTCATTTGCATTGTCAGGTTTAGTGATTGTGATGGTCTCAGAATAGAGCAGCTCGTCTCCAGTGACCATGTTCAAACCCCAAGAGCTTCATTTCACATTTACTGCTGAATGCAGCTGTTCTCAACTATTACAATTAGGGGTGTAACGAGACCCTTATGTCATGATCCTGAACTCACAATACCATATTATTGCCATACTCCATCAAAATGGTAAATTTGGTTTAACATTGTGTGTGTAAATGAATAGGCTTGGACTTGGTGCTGATAACCCAATACAGGACAATAGAGACGCCAGAATAACAATATTCATGATTCTGAAGCTGAAAATACAGAATTATTTCAGACGAATATGCTTGATGTCTCTGACTAGATATATCTAAAATAATGTAGGCCACTTTTTACTGGTAACATCAGACATTTGGCATTATCAGGACCCACAAATATTCCCCCATTGCATTATTATACATTATATTCAACATTATATACAGTAGTTTAATGTAGTAGTGACACGAAAACCCTGTAAAGATTTTTAACACAGTAATTTTCATTTTGGGTGAATAATACGATACATATTGTCACTATCCACTGTAATTATTGTTCCACCCCTAATTACAATCAATCAAAAGCCGCTGAAACTTTAGTGCAGGACTTTGAAGGAACGACACACTGATCAATGATGCAGTCCAACACAAATGTGCGCTTGCGTTCAGATGAAGCTTTATTGAATGAACAGCAATGGCAGCACATTGACAGACTGCTTCAGTATTGAGCTGTAAATCACGTGACGCTCAGATACGCTGGTCTTCACTGGAGAAACATCAGCACTCGGAGCTCTTGAGGAACGAGGCCTCGTGAGCAGCTCCGGCATGTGTTCCTCTGCAGACGAAGCGCTCTGCGTCTTCCCAGCGTGCTTTGCTGAGGCTCAGGATGCTGCTGCGACTGTAGAGACCGTCCCGCTCGCTCTCTGCGCTGGTCTGAACCCCCTCGGTGACCTCTGACCCGTCCAGCGTCCAGCTCACCGTCGCCCCCTGTGGAGAGTAAGAGCTGAGCAGGCAGAGCAGAGCGGAGGAGTCTCCAGAGATCAGCAGAGAAGAGGGAGACAGCAGAGACACGGAGGGAGACACGGAGGGACCCGCTGAACACACACGCACACACACACACAGTTAGATGTCAGACATGGTCATGTTGTAGAAATCACAATCATCTTATCTTTACAGAAATTCCACAAAACTGCTTTCATTCATAAACCACAAATATCCTGAATTCAGTTTAAAAATATTCTCAGTTAAATCAATATTCATTATTACAAAAAAATGTATCATGCAATTCTAAATATAAATCAGATCTGTAAAGCAGACATGATATACAGCGAATCTCACAGTAATTTGATATTTTCAGAATAATCATTTTTCAGAATAATCATTTCTAATCATTAATTGTATTTTGAAAAATCATAATTATCAGCAAATTTCAGTTCAACTAATGAATTTTTCAAATCGTTCTATTTGTCTGATGACGACGCCTAAAAAAAATAATTATTTATTATTAATTGTAAGACTCTCACAATCATAACTATCGGCAAATTTCATTTCAAATGATGAATTTTTCAAATTAAAAAATTTAATAATTTTATCCGTATACTCGAACTTTTGAAAGGGAAACTTTTCATATAATATGAAATATGCTTTGAAATAAAAAAAAAGATAAAAGTGTTGAAATCTCATGGAGTATAAGTGGGGTTTTTTTTGTAAAATAACAGACAAATTTAAAGAAATTGTGAAACAATCAAATTCGCCATGAAATATTGCAGTTAATTTTTTTAACTCTTTTTTTATATTTTTAATCTTGTTGTCAAATGCTTGCTAAAATGACCTAAAACAAAACAAAATAAATAATTTTTAGAGAATTGAAGAATTTTCATTTCAAATGATGAATTTTTCAAATTAAAAAATATAATTATTTTATCCGTGCAATCAAACTTTTGCAAAAAGTATTAACAGTTACATTTATCAAGAATTATGGACACAATTATGTACTCTAAAAAAAACTTAATATGACAGAAAAAATAACAATATTACAAACTACATTCAATATAATATTACAATAAAATTGCAATCAACATATTAAAAAACAAAGAATGTTAGCAATTATAATATATGAAATTACTCGTGTAATTTTAAGGCAATTTTAAAACAATATGAAATATTCTTTAAAATAAAAAGATAAACGTGATGAAATCTCAGGGAATATACAGTAAGGAAAATAAGTATTTGAAATACTGTCTCTCACAGTGGACATGCACCTACGATGACAATTTCAGACCCCTCCATGATTTCCAAGTGGGAGAACTTGCAAAATAGCAGGGTGTTCAAATACTTATTTTCCTCACTGTAAGTGTTTTTTGTAAAAATAACAGACAAATTTAAAGAAATTGTGAAACAATCAAATTCGCAATGAAATATTGCAGTTATTTTTTTATTTTATTTAAACTCTTGCTGCCAAATGCTTGCTAAAATAACCTAAAAACAAAACAAATACAATAAAATAAATCATTATTAGGAATTGAAGAGACTTACTGATCGTCAGTTTAGTTCCTCCACCGAAAGTGCACCACAGTGTTTCATTCTAGTGAAAGAGTCGTACAAAAACCTCCATCACACTCAAATGAACACACACTCCAGCAGAGAAAGAGACACACACACACACACACACACACACACACACACTGATGTGAGACTCAGATCTTCTCAACATCAAACATGATTGATCAAAAAAGAGCCACAAAATCTTCATCTAAAAAATAGTCCAAAGAATTAATCTTAAAAATAAATACTTGATATTGAATGAAGGCTGAAATCCTGTTTCATAATCAGTCCCGAAATACATTCATCACATTTACAAACACATGTGATTTAAACTCTGCTAATTCTATTGACCTGCTTTATAATGAAATCTTCAGCCAGATTTAGATGGTCATTCTCTATTGGATGACCTTTGACCTGTTATACAGTATCATGGATGATATAAATCTGCAGCTCAGGTATTAAATTCTCTCAGCATCAAAGTCTGAATGAAACTGATCATTAAAACAGTGTTTAGAGCGAGAAGATCGACCCAAAATAACATGAAGTAAATCATGAGTTTCTGTTTCTGAAAATGATACACAGAAGTTTATTAGCAAAGACACTAAAAGACAAAACAGTGTTTCTTCTGTCTTCAGGGAAATGATGTGGAGTGTGTTTGCATATTGATCAGATCTTCAGTGTGTGAGAGTGTTTATAGTGCTGTGAGTTTAACACTTCATCACTGACACACACAACAATCTTCATCAACATGACCTTCATCATCATCTTCATCTGGACTCTCACAGCGTTTGCTCAAGGTTTGTGGAGCACAAGTTTGATATTAATTCATTTCTTCAAGTATATTGTCAAAGTTTTGAGTGTATTTTCTTCTTGTTGTGTTTCAGAGTGTAGAGGACAGATCACCGTCACTCAGAGTCCCTCAATAACAGCAGAACAACCAGGAGGAACTGTGAATATCAAATGTAAAACCAGCAGAGATGTGCATAGATGGAGTGATGGGGATGAAGGTTTATCCTGGTACTTACAGAAACCTGGAGAAGCTCCTAAACTCCTGATTTATTGGGCCAATCGTCTCGAGTCAGGAACTCCATCTAGATTCAGTGGCAGTGGATCTAACAGTGATTTCACTCTGACCATCAGTGGAGTCCAGACTGAAGATGCTGGACATTATTACTGTCAGAGTTTACATTGCAGAGGAAATTCTGATAATAATAATCATTGTGTGAGTGATGTTACATTCACACAGTGATAAAGAGTCATACAAAAACCTCCGTCAGTCAGAGTCACAGTGACTGAACTGAAACTGCAGCTGCTCAAAGGAGGATCTGAAATAACATCGTCACACTTGCATCTGAAATTAATCTGACACTCTTAATAATTATAGAGTTCAGAAAGAGATTTTGTGCTCTTATAGATCAGTGACACATTTGAGATCTGAGTGATTTCAGTTTGCCCTAGTTGCCGCCTTTTATTACAGTTTTTCTCGATTGCTTAAACACTATAACCAGGCTTTTGAACTAAAATTTCAAAACCATAATGCCATTTATCAAAAAGCACACCCATTTCACTAAACTATAAACACTATTCCCTGTTTTGACACATGAGTCAAATTTGTTGAACTGTCACTGCAAAACTCTACACACAAATCCCTTCATTTCTCATTGCCTAGACCATGTTGTCATGTATAAAGCACTAGCATTCAATATTGTTCACTCAAGTCAGCACAGCTTCAGCTCAGTTAGCACACAATTACTCAGGTGGAAACACTAGGAGTCAAAATTTAACACACATCAATCAGATCCATCAGTAAATATATAAAAGGGCCCAAATCAGTTGATTGAGTTTTGGAACAATGGATCCAGAAAGACATGAAGGAAGAGATCGAGGAGGGATAAGGAGGAGGAGGAGGAGGAGGAGGAAGGGCAAGGGCAAGAAGACAAGCAGTCTCAGATGAAATTCAAGCCACTCTAGTTGCCCATGTCTTAGTCAATGGGGCACAAGCAACATAACTTACCAGTTTTGGAAATGTTGTTTTGAATGTATTGCACCAGTGTGTTAGACTATATTGTAGTGTGTGTGATTTTGAGGGCTTGTGTGTCCTGTCTGAGGGCAAAGTTTGGTTTTTCAGCAAGAGTGAATGGTTTTGAGTGTAGAGCTTCATTTTGACCTGAAAATAGGATGTTTGAGGAATTGGGTGAGACGTTATGGATTTATGTTTACATTTTTGAGAATACAAGGCATAGTTTCATGAAATGTGTTTAAGCAATCGAGAAAAACTGTAATACCTTGATTATAATCACTCATTACATATACATTGAAGCAGCAGTGGATTCCAATACACCCCCTTCACACACACACACACACACACACACACACACAAAACTGACTTGTGACTGAAAACTGCCACCATATATATGTTTCTGAGCTTTTTCAAGTAACTTTATCTTTCCCTCGAAGTTTATCAAGATAATAATGAAGATATTACTCATCATAACTGTTCTATCACAACTACTGACTCTATCACTCATCTCAATGCATTGTTAATGATTAAAGCAATTTTAATAGATTCTGATGACCTATGACCTCTGGAATGACCTTTGACCTCTGATGAAGGTCACAGTGACATACTAGTGTAGCAACTCTGTCATTTGAATCATCAGAAAGCCTGAAGCTTTAGACACATGAATAAATGTTTATGACTCAGAACATGGAAGAATCTCCTAAACACTGTTATGATTTATGAGCATCATGTGTTGGAACCCTCACACAGATTTACATAGAGATGATTTGCATCACAGCACATTGCGCGTGTGTGTGTGTGTGTGTGTGTGTGTGTGTGAGTGTGAGTGTGTGTGTGTGCTTCAGGAGGATTTATAACTCTGAGTTTGAACACTGAGAATCTAAACCATCAGCAACCATGAGCTTCATCATCTTCATCTTCATCTGGATGTTCTCCAGCTGTTTCACAGGTGAGGAAATATGAAGTTAATCTGCACTATTTTAACTGATTAACAGTGCTTGAAATATTATCCAAATATGTAATTCTGAATGTTTATTAATTCTTCTTGATGTAGAATCAGTCGGTGAACCGACAGTCACTCAGACGCCTGCAGTGAAATCTGTTCAACTAAGAGACACATTTACTATATCCTGTAAAACCAGTCCTGAAGTCTATCAGAGTTGGGGTAATCAGCCTCTATCCTGGTACTTACAGAAACCTGGAGAAGCTCCTAAACTCCTGGTTTATGCAAACCGCCTCCAGTCAGGAACTCCATCTAGATTCAGTGGCAGTGGATCTAACAGTGATTTCACTCTGACCATCAGTGGAGTCCAGACTGAAGATGCTGGACATTATTACTGTCAGAGTTATCACTGGATCAACAGTAAAGATGTGTTCACACAGTGATAAAGAGTCGTACAAAAACCTCCGTCAGTCAGAGTCACAGTGACTGAACTGAAACTGCAGCTGCTCAAACACTTTCACACACACTAAGAAAAGCAATATGATCTTATAATAAGCAATAATATTATTATATTAATATATTATAATAATATTAAAGTTTGAGCTTGGTCAGTCTATGACAGCCAGGGACGGACTGGGGCTAAAAAACAGCCCTGGACTTTCTCCCAAATAGGCCCATCATCCGGCCATTCGCCCCTAGCGACAGACACTAGCCAGGATGTCCTGATACTATATGCCACAATACAGACAAGGTATTCACAGCAAGTAACATCTCAAAACAAACGATGATAATTGGGGTTGAGTTTATTAATGAAGCCTCAGCCTTCAAATAAAAACAAAAAAATTTACAATTCCATAAAATACAAATAATGAAATGTCACTGGCTACAGTAACCCCAAATTACACAAACTTGTAATTATAAAACATATAGTTAGGCTACTATATACTAGGGTCCAACCTTTTTGTGTGCAAGGGCTACCTCAAGGGATAAAATAATCTAGAAGTTATTTTTATTTCTTATACTCCAATATTTATTATACATAACATGGTGAAGCTTTTTTACTTTTCACCATCATATGGGAAATAATAAAATATCTTGATATTCTGGTTCAGACTTACAAGCGTTTATAAAAAAAACAATTCCTGAAAAATTATGAAAATATTTATTGATTTTTTTTGTTGATTTTCTATAAACCTATTCTATGTGTTATCAAAAACAGTAGCCCAAACATTTAGTATAACTATAAATGAAAAAAAATATATATATAAATAAATAAACTGCCATAACTAAACAAAACATTACTGCATTAGGCTACATTTTACATTTTTAATATGAATACAGGCACATTTCTGCCCAAAAAATTTGTTTTACTAAAGTTAATTCATAAGTTTTGGTGTGAAATGTCTTATAGCTGGTTTGTTCTTGGAACAATGTTTCGCCTGTTTTATTATTTGGGACATTCTACCAGAAACGTACATTTCCAGAAAAAAAAATCTTGGGGGAAAAAATATATTTTTCTTAAATCTGAACGTTGAGACATATGGAGGACATGTTAAACTATGAGAAACACATATCATGCCATCTCAGCATGTTTTTATGATTAAATAAAATACATTTTTATACGCATTTCACCCCTAAAATGTCAGGCCCTGTCACAGACAAATTTGTGTATGTCAGAATGGTTTCCTAATGAATTTCTTTGATACAAATAGCATTTTCTTATTTATCACATGTCCCTGATTGTATCTAACATGGTTTTATAATTCATTTAAGAAATATAAGTAACTTTTCGGTCAACTGTAGTACACAAAATCACAGAATACCCACCAGGCACTCATATAGTTGTAAAATAACTAACTTTACATAGGAGATTTTTATAAAAACATAGTAGTGGATATATACCCCCACCTTCATCTACACAGTTAAAGAGATTAATTAATTAATATTTCCTCAAATAGTACACTTTTGTCATATTTCCTGTGTGACAGGACTGACCATGGCGTGACAGGACTGACGGTAGGCTACTGTGACAGGACTGACTTTATGGATTTTGATGATGCAGAAAAAGTTATGTTTTGTGTTCTTTATTTAAGTTTTGATTGGCATTTCTTTTTTAAATTATTATTATAATTTTAATGTTAATGTAATATTAGACTATGGTTAAATTCAGCCAAGGACATACATAATATTGCCAAAAGTATTGGGACAGCCCTCCAAATAATTGAATTCAGGTGTTTAAATCACTTCCATGGCCACAGTTGTATAAAAATCAAGCACCTTGGACTTCATTTTACTATTGCATGCGTTAAATACATAAAATATGCAATAAATGTAATAAAAAAGAACAATAACATTAATTTGTAAGGCCGTGTCACACGGGAATGTGACAGGGCCTGATGTGACAGGGCCTGACGGTTGGCCATTTTAAACTGCCATTACTCAGCCTGCTAGCATGCTAGCATAAAAACTGTTAACATGCAAGCAAGGAATTTCAATAACCTTATTAGACATGTTTTGGATTTAAAACATTTTCATTATTTTCTGGAATGTTTTACTGTGACAGGGCCTGACCCTTTAGCTCGTCTTCCTAAAAAAAATATACAAAAACAAGCTTAAAATCATACAATTCAATGACAGAATTCAGCCTTAATCAATGTAAGCTTCACCTGGGTCAAATGATGTCACTTCCTCTGAGTGATACCCTTAAAGGCGTATTTCACACATTTTATGTTGAGTTTTATGTAAACGTGACAGGACTGACCAAAACATGGGGACAGTTGTAAAATAGAATTTATTTGTAGAATGTATATATAATTTCATGTTTTTGATCAGTTGATGTGAATGATAACAGCTTAAACTTGTTATTGATGAGGTTTTTTTTATAAATAACAGTTTGTAGCATAACAAAACTATGAAAGCTGTAGCTCCAATTTGGCTGGGGACAAGGACATTGACAGGATTTGTAATTTTCAAAAGTGTTTTTAATAAAGAAAAAAATATCTGAGAACCTAATGAATGTCATATTCCTTTACAGAACAACTCACAGAAATCAACTATGAGCCAGTTTTAGAAATTTTTGGATGAAATACTTTTTTATTCACTGTAACAATTCAAGGACAGATAATGTACGTTTCTGGTAGAATGTCCCATTTATTTTTTTTGCGTCAATATGTTGAGAATATCAGCGCTGTTTCATCTGGCTTTTTACAAGCTTAAATCACATAGTCATTTGTGGGTTTATATAGAGATAGAGAATTCTGCGCTGAATTGAACTGCTTCTCAGTGGATCGCGCGCAGCTCTGTGTAATAATGTTCGCGTGATCGAGATCAGCGTAACGTGCTTTGGCCGCGATCGCTGTTTATTGGGCCGAGCTGATAATGCGCTGCTCAGATCAAACAAGTTTTGTTCCGCTTTTTGAGCGTTTGCCATTTGATGTTTCTCATACGCAACGCAAATGACAGCGTATAATCAAAGAGAGTTGGGTAATTTTGTAGAGGCAAAAGTTCAAATTGAAATGTTTAGTTGAAAAGGTCGCAAAAATTATACCATTTATTCAAAGTCTGGAACCGCGACGGCAAGTTGGGGCTATTTATAGAATGTGTTTAGCGGGCAGCTCACAGGCACCACGTTGGAGACCACTGCTATTCAAATATAATATAAGCACATTTAAAAGTGCAGCCTTATAAAACTAACTTTCTGTCAGTGGCTATAGGCCGACTCTTCTTCCTCAGTTGTTGTTTTTTACACGTATCATATAAGTGATCGTATTAGTGCCCCTGCTGTTGGCTGTTCATATTGCTTTATTAGACTTTTTTTTTTTTTTTTTTTTGTGCCGACGGCCCTCGGTTGGACGGCCGTTCTGGACTTTTCCAGAACGCACAGATTGTCAGTCCGTCCCTGATGACAGCTTTGATCATGATTTTTCATAAGTCATTTTTCTCCTGTTATTTTCAGTCATTTGTGAGGAAATTCAGTCGCGTTTGATCTTCACTTAGTGGATATTTTTCAGTCTTTCACCATATTTTTGTTTTTCTGCATTTATGATTTATCCTCATTCTTCTTTCTAAACTGAATCACATCATAAAGATGTTCTGCTTGATCAGTTTAATAAGTCTATCGATTATTTTATGTTCATCCTTCATATATTAACAGCATCACAAAACACAACTCTCAATATCAGAGCAGATGAACATTTATATAATTTTAATTAATATCTTTACATAGAATTTTAAAATTAAAGACCAGATTAGCAAACAGGTGCAGTCCACTATCAAATAATAATAATTTCCGATTTATTTTATATGTATTGTGTAATTTAACAGTGCTATATATAACAGCTTTTTCAAACACTGGATCAATATCAACATTTGATGTTTTTTGAGTGCAATTTAACACATCCATGTATAGTGGAAATTTATTTATAGTTCATTTTTTATATTAAAGATTAAAGTTTGTTTGTGTGTGAATATAGTGTGAGTTGTGATGAGCCAACATGTAACTCATAAAGATGAAATCTTATGAACAAACTGACTAATGAATCCATAAGCACAGGAGAAACTGTTCCAGTTCAGAGCGTTTCAGTTGTAAATCTCATTTGCATTGTCAGGTTTAGTGATTGTGATGGTCTCAGAATAGAGCAGCTCGTCTCCAGTGACCATGTTCAAACCCCAAGAGCTTCATTTCACATTTACTGCTGAATGCAGCTGTTCTCAACTATTACAATTAGGGGTGTAACGAGACCCTTATGTCACGATCCTGAACTCACAATACCATATTATTGCCATACTCCATCAAAATGGTGAATTTGGTTTAACATTGTGTGTGTAAATGAATAGGCTTGGACTTGGTGCTGATAACCCAATGCAGGACAATAGAGACACCAGAATAACAATATTCATGATTCTGAAGATGAAAATACTGAATTATTTCAGACGAATATGCTTGATGTCTCTGACTAGATATATCTAAAATAATGTAGGACACTTTTTACTGGTAACATCAGACATTTGGCATTATCAGGACCCACAAATATTCCCCCATTGCATTATTATACATTATATTCAACATTATATACAGTAGTTTAATGTAGTAGTGACACGAAAACCCTGTAAACTTTTTTAACAGTAATTTTCATTTTGGGTGAACGATACATATTGTCACTATCCACTGTAATTATTGTTCCACCCCTAATTACAATCAATCAAAAGCCGCTGAAACTTTAGTGCAGGACTTTGAAGGAACGACACACTGATCAATGATGCAGTCCAACACAAATGTGCGCTTGCGTTCAGATGAAGCTTTATTGAATGAACAGCAATGGCAGCACATTGACAGACTGCTTCAGTATTGAGCTGTAAATCACGTGACGCTCAGATACGCTGGTCTTCACTGGAGAAACATCAGCACTCGGAGCTCTTGAGGAACGAGGCCTCGTGAGCAGCTCCGGCATGTGTTCCTCTGCAGACGAAGCGCTCTGCGGCTTCCCAGCGTGCTTTGCTGAGGCTCAGGACGCTGCTGCGACTGTAGAGACCGTCCCGCTCGCTCTCTGCGCTGGTCTGAACCCCCTCGGTGACCTCTGACCCGTCCAGCGTCCAGCTCACCGTCGC
This sequence comes from Abramis brama, assembly GCF_963993115.1. Taxonomy (NCBI): domain Eukaryota; kingdom Metazoa; phylum Chordata; class Actinopteri; order Cypriniformes; family Leuciscidae; genus Abramis; species Abramis brama. The sequence continues at coordinate 26,990,461 of NC_139986.1, read as the reverse complement.
CCCCTGTGGAGAGTAAGAGCTGAGCAGGCAGAGCAGAGCGGGGGGGTCTCCAGAGATCAGCAGAGAAGAGGGAGACAGCAGAGACACGGAGGGAGACACGGAGGGACCCGCTGAACACACACACACACACACACGGTTAGATGTCAGACATGGTCATATAGTAGAAATCACAATCATTTTATCTTTACAGAAATTCCAAAAAACTGCTTTCATTCATAAACCACAAATATCCTGAATTCAGTTAAAAAATATTCTCAGTTAAATCAATATTCACTAGTACTAAAAAATGTATCATGTAATTCTAAATATAAATCAGATCTGTAAAGCAGACATGATATACAGCGAATCTCACAGTAATTTGAAATATAAAATTAATATAATAATAATAATATAAAAAGTAAAAATATTTTCTGAATAATCATTTCTAATCATTAATTGTATTTTGAAAAATCATAATTATCAGCAAATTTCAGTTCAACTAATGAATTTTTCAAATCGTTCTATTTGTCTGATGACGACACCTAAAAAAAATAATTATTAAAGACTCTCTTAAATTCTTAAGACTCTCACAATCATAATTATCAGCAAATTTCATTTCAAATGATGAATTTTTCAAATAAAAAAATATAATTATTTTATCCGTATAATCAAACTTTTGCAAAAAGTATTAGCAGTTACATTTATCAAGAATTATGGACACAATTATGTACTTTAAAAAAAACTGAATATGACAGAAAATATAACAATATAACAAACTACATTCAATATAATATTGCAATCAACATATTAAAAAACAAAGAATGTTAGCAATTATAATATATGAAATTACTCGTGTAAAAAGACAATTTTAAAACAATATGAAATATGCTTTGCAAAAAAAAAAAAGATAAACGTGATGAAATCTCAGGGAATATCAGTTTTTTTTTTTGTAAAATAACAGACAAATTTAAAGAAATTGTGAAACAATCAAATTCGCCATGAAATACTGCAATTCATTTTTTTTTTTTTTTTACTTTTTTTTTTATCTTGTTGCCAAATGCTTGCTAAAATAACCTTAAAACAAAACAAATAAATAAATAAAAAAATGTTTTAGAGAATTGAAGAGACTTACTGATCGTCAGTTTAGTTCCTCCGCCGAAAGTCCACCACAGTGTTTCATTCTAGTGAAAGAGTCGTACAAAAACCTCCGTCACACTCAAATGAACACACACACACACACACTGATGTGAGACTCAACTGCAGATCTTCTCAACATCAAACATGATTGATCAAAAAAGAGCCACAAAATCTTCATCTAAAAAATAGTCCAAAGAATTAATCTTAAAAATAAATACTTGATATTGAATGAAGGCTGAAATCCTTTGTTTCATAATCAGTCCCGAAATACATTCATCACATTTACAAACACATGTGATATAAACTGCTAATTCTATTGACCTGCTTTATAATGAAATCTTCAGCCAGATTTAGATGGTCATTCTCTATTGGATGACCTTTGACCTGTTATACAGTATCATGGATGATATAAATCTGCAGCTCAGGTATTAAATTCTCTCAGCATCAAAGTCTGAATGAAACTGATCATTAAAACAGTGTTTAGAGTGAGAAGATCGACCCAAAATAACATGAAGTAAATCATGAGTTTCTGTTTCTGAAAATGATCCACAGAAGTTTATTAGCAAAGACACTAAAAGACAAAACAGTGTTTCTTCTGTCTTCAGGGAAATGATGTGGAGTGTGTTTGCATATTGATCAGATCTTCAGTGTGTGAGAGTGTTTATAGTGCTGTGAGTTTAACACTTCATCACTGACACACACAACAATCTTCATCAACATGACCTTCATCATCATCTTCATCTGGACTCTCACAGCGTTTGCTCAAGGTTTGTGGAGCACAAGTTTGATATTAATTCATTTCTTCAAGTATATTGTCAAAGTTTTGAGTGTATTTTCTTCTTGTTGTGTTTCAGAGTGTAGAGGACAGATCACCGTCACTCAGAGTCCCTCAATAACAGCAGAACAACCAGGAGGAACTGTGAATATCAAATGTAGAACCAGCAGAGATGTGACGACATTCAGTGCTGGGAGTGAAGAGTACTTAATGAGCTGGTACTTACAGAAACCTGGAGAAGCTCCTGAACTCCTGATTTATGCAACAAAAAAACTCGAGTCAGGAACTCCATCTAGATTCAGTGGCAGTGGATCTAAAAGAGATTTCACTCTGACCATCAGTGGAGTCCAGACTGAAGATGCTGGACATTATTACTGTCAGAGTTTCTATTGCAGAGAACATTCTTATTATGGTTATTGTGAGGGTGATCATACATTCACACAGTGATAAAGAGTCGTACAAAAACCTCCGTCAGTCAGAGTCACAGTGACTGAACTGAAACTGCAGCTGCTCACACACTCACACACACACACACACACAACAGAAACACAAATATCAACTTAATATAAATTTTTCAGCACTTCATTAATATTACTGAAGATAATAAGAAATGATTTTGATCATATTTTTTCAGATAATTGTTGGTTTATCTATTCTCATATGGTTGTTCATGTATTTTTATGAAGCATGATTATTTTTTCTTCCTAATCATACACTCATACTGTAAAGTGAATCATAAAGATGTTGTTGCTTGAATAGATTATTAACCATCTTCCATAAGATGTTTAGATCATCATGTACAAGAGTCACAGATGAACTGATTCAGAGCAAAAAGAGCAGTGAAAGAGAGAAACCGTATTTAACATGATCAGACGCTCCACCGTCCCACAATCAGTCTGTCTGTGACCATTCACTGTTTTCTGGACGCATTAATTATGAATCCAGCGATGCGTCTGAGTCTCACATGAGCAGAAGACAGATCTCTCACAACAACACTTCAGTCTCGAGTCAAACACACTTAAAACATTCATAAAGATGTTATTGCTCAACACTGAAATAAAGCGCTTCATTGTGTGGAAACTTCACTGTTATTTTTACAAGATAAAATACTGCAGTTTTACTGAGATCAGTGTTTATGTTAGTCGTTAGTTTAAGTTAGTTGTTGCTAACTTCAAACCCACATGCTAAAACAGTTAGCTATGTTACGGCTGTTTGCGGTGAGGATAGTTTTAACAGTTCATTAAAAATATTACAACCAAATGTGGCAGGGCGGGGTTAGATCCCACCCTAGTAATTGTTGTCATCTAAGTCAGGGGTTCTCAACCTTTTGCAACTCATGGCCCACCAATGAGTGTTTAAAAACATTCCGAGGACCACCTTTCCACATATGATATTATGAACACAGAATAACAGAAAATTCTAAAAGTACAATAATATACTCTGCTGTTAATCTGTTATGCCACTGTAGCAGAGTAGGTCAGGTCCGCTATATAGATGAAAACTGTCCTTGTATCAAAAAGACTTTGCAGGTTTACTCAGTAGCCATTTCTGTAACAATAACAGGCTAACATAGGCTACCTGTAACAACAGGTCAGACTCACAAGAGGGGATTTTCTCTATTCACTGCAACACGATCTCAATACCACGAATGTTATTTCTCGTGCCATTTAAACGCCAAAAATGTTTTTTGCGTTTATATGCTATGGACTGAAAACCCTTGGTTAGGATTAGGGGTGGGGAGTGCGTGCGTATTACACGCCATACAGTGCGTATCATATGCACGCTAAAACTATTTTTGGCGTATAAAGCAGTAACGTGCGGTGAAATCTTGTCATGGGTAGGCTGTGACCTATCAATGTGGCATATGTTCATATTCATTCAGTTAATGAAGCAACCCAAGTTCATATCAGGCATCATCACATCGCTGCCTGCATACAGCAAAGTCATATGTGAGGCTAATGCACAATCAAATCTAATAATCAAATTAATGGACACATCTAATGATAGATATATTATACAACAAACAAATGTTTTGTGCGGGACACAGTAAGAGAGGGAGGCGACGCGGTGTCAGCGAACCGACAAGCAGCCTAGTCACTATTGTGTAGTTTGTATTAATGCCATGGTTCAAAAAATAATGTAAAGGTTAAATAATAATTCACTTAGACTTTATAAGAAGCAATTGCGACTTTATTTCACACAATTCTGACTTTATATCTTGAAATTCTGACTTTATAACATGCAATTGCGACTTTATTTCACGCAATTCTGACTTTATATCTCGCAATTCTGACTTTATAACACGCAACTGCGACTTTATTTCACGCAATTCTGAGAAATAATGACAGAATTGCGAGATGTAAACTCGCAATTATCTTTTAAAATGTTTTATTCTGTGGCGGAAACAAGCTTCCATACCTCCTGGCCTCTTCCTCCCATCCATCCTCCCTGACGCATAGCTACCGGACCGGCCCAGCTATCGGTAGGCGCCGGCGGTGCCGCGGTAGCCTACCTGAGAAAACGTTTTGGAAAAGACGGGCTATGGACCCAACCAACTCTATAGGAGGGGAGGGGAGAACTCCCTCACATGGTACAACCTATGCAGAGGCTGCGCGCTGCGGTGTCAGAATGCGGAACGTGTGTAGCCTAATGTAACTAACGTGACAAATGTGAAAAAACAAAAATCCTCGACCGGCCCAAAAGTGAAGCGGCCCACCGGGAATTCTCCCGATTACCCACCCCGGGCCTGTTGACAGCCAACGCTAGGCGCCGCTAGATCGGGAAGTGCGGATTGAGTGAGAGCGAGTGGATCACGTGACATGAAGCAAGCTCGGTCTCTGCCTCAATGTTGATAATTCAAGACAACATGAGAACTGACTGCGCATGCGCAAACCTACGTAAACTACGTTCTATGGACCAAAGAAGCACTGCTAACCTCTGCCTCAATGGCCATGGCCTTGAATTTCCTGCATGAAACAATGGTTTTAGGAGCAAACAATGGCAAAATGAGTATATTATATGTGTATTCCTGAAAATTTTTGTTACAAAAATTAATATTTGGAATAAAATAAATGCAATTAATAATGTGGTGAATTAATAAAGTTCTTGGAATTAATAAATGTAATGTCAACATTTCCTTTGGTGAGGCACTGCCTACCCTGCCTACCCTGACCGCACGTCCCTGGTATAAAGAAATAACATTCATGGTATAGATACGAAATGTTCAACAAAGTTCATTCACCCCAATTTACATAGCCTACTGTAAGTGTAATTTATCAAATACGGTTAGCGATATGAACATGACTGTTTAAACCAATATTATGTTGGCTTCCCAACAAAGCCCAGTTTTGTTCAAATGTCTCTGCAGCTTTGATGGTTTTAGCACCTTAGTTGACAACATTTCTCCACATTCAACATTTCTCCACATGCGACTTCGACTTAAGGGCGTCGCACACCAGACGAGAAGTGCAGCGGCACGTCTTTAAAATTCGAACACATTATTTTCTATATATTTTCTATATTTTCTACACCGGCGGCGTCTGTCCGCAGCACCAGCTATAGCTCAAGACGCTGTTCAGAATCCTGTCGCGCCAACAGAGCACCATTTACATAGTTTTATATTAAATTTACTACATTATATTTGTCTCACTCAAAGTGTCACTCAAAGTGTTGTTAATGTAGCCTATATACAGACTTCACCCAGACTTCATACAGACTTCACCCTGTGCTGCAAGATACATTTAGTTTCATATTCATTTACAGAAATCAGCTGCGTGGATGAAAATGATCGGATTTTCATGTGAGATTCTCAATTAATTCAGTTAATGTACATCCTGAGGTAAAGTGTTCAGACTGCAGACTCAGCAACGATTGTATTTAATTGTAATTGTAAATTGAATTGCAATCATAACACAGTACAGACATTATCTTAATTTCGTAATGTCCTTAAACATAACAATATTGCTGGCCATAAACTGAGAAAGTGCGCGTCCAGTGTTCGATACCTCAAGTTGTAGAAGCGGCGCTGCGCTTCTCGTCCGTATGCAACCCCCTCAGTACCTGCCCTTATAAAACCAAATTTAATGTATTCAACGTCGTATTTTCTCACCACACACTTCAAAGCTTTTCCTTGCACAGGTCTGTCTCCCACATCTGCTTTTCTTTTCAGAACACTATCCATATTACAGTAACGTAATGTTACTGCATCTGATCGAACAAACATTCAATCTGACGTGATTGGTGTTGCGATATTTAAACCTAAATTAGCTTTTAGATAATGCATCTTGACTTGACTTGAGTGTTTTTGATCATATAAATTCATAAGAACAATTAGATAATTAGAAAATAACAAGATTTGTAAATTAAAAAATAAATAAAAATTAATTTGGGGGTAGTCTACCACTGCCTACACGGCCCACCAGATGGCGCTCCGAGGCCCACCAGAGGGCCGCGGCCCACCGGTTGAGAATCACTGATCTAAGTGATGGCCGTGAGCGCCTATTGGCGGCCTTCCCTGGCCTATTTAAGGTGGAGTTCAGGCCACCTGGGTATGCGTCATTGTTACGATCGCCTCTGTTTGGGTGCGCGCGCAGCTCTGTGGGAGGTATGTACCTAGCTGTTTGGTTAATGTTGCTGCTAGCGCACATGCACCAGTAAAGTGGTTATGTATCCGTTTTAGCCAGGTTATGGCTGGGACTGGTGTGACCTTGCTTTTTGGTGCAGGCTGTCTTTCACCACAGCTCATGTGTATGATCGGATGGAGCAGCTGTACATTTGTGAGTTTTCTATCATGAACGAAGCTGTGAGTAACTGAGTTATCTGTGGGTCTAGCGATCGACTTCTGGGTATGTATATCTAACCACTTGAGCATTATGAGATTGGGTGTTTTTAATTCATTCATAAACTTTCTATCTTTAGTGCATCAATCCGCTCGTGAGCAGTTCGTCTCGGTGGACTGTGGGGCAAATGCTTCCCAGACAACGCTGTTAGGCTGCACTGTTTGTTCTGCTGCCATTTATTCTACGGTGTGACCGTTCTTTTAAATATTTTTCTGATATGTCCTTGTGATTTGGTTGTCTTCTGTATTGTTATAGCTTATGCTAATGCTGGTGGTAGAGGTGTAGAGTGGCTAACCATGGTCTCGGCGTTGTCACTTAACCGCGAGCCAGTTAATGGATATGATTAGCCCCACCTGTTGTTATATCGCCACCAGCAGTTTGTGTGTTTCTTTGGGTCCAGGTTTTTCCTGGCGACTAGGAAAAGTGAGTAATATCCTGCACCTGAGAAAACCAATTGTTTTGTTTAATGTTTTGATTTTTCTATTTTTGTTTACTAATTACTTTTGGATGTGTTTTGTGTTTTAATTTGGTGGAAGCCTGAATAATTGGGTGTTCATTTGTATTATTTGATTTATTTTGTTCTGTCTGTTATAAAAAGAACTGCTTCATCATTTGGCCAGTATTTTGCCAATTGTTGATCCTCGTAGGTTGAACTTACTTTACTATGTTTTGTTAGAATGTGTGCGTGTCTGTTGGTCAATTGTGATTATATATTGTGTTTTCTTCTCCCTTTCTGAAGCTGAAGGCCTCCGGTGTAGGGAGGCTAGCTGCCTTTGTCCTTTTGGTGGTGGTGTCTCCTTCACTGAGTGTTTTTGCCGTTGGCATCTGCGTTTCCATCACTTAGCGAGTGTGAGCGTGTTTGTGTGGAGTAGAGTTTGGTGAGTGGTGTGGTTTTAGGATACTCAACTGCCTAGCTAGCCGCCCTACCGGTAAGCCTCAGCTTGAAGGTCATTTTGTTTTCTTTATTTCGTTTGGTACACACCATAGTGGTGTAAACTCTTGCCCTCTGAGTCAATTTTATACATTTTAAATTATTGTTGTGAAAATAAAGTATTTTTGTATTCAGATCCACGTCTCTTGTCCTCTGTGGTAGCGAACCTGTGTGTTCTTGTGAAATTTCCCCGTTTAGTGAAACGGGGTGGCGTAGTCTGCTCTTTATTCTGCTATACTTTCTCATAAGTGTAGCATTTGCCCTTCCACCACCTCGCCACACAAACCCTGAAGAAGATTCCAGTTATCAATCACATTCCCTGTTAAGACAAAATCATGAGTTTTTTTGTTGCGCATTGAGGGATTTATGAATATGTTTCCATTATAGTTTGTGTATGTCTTCTTATCGGATAAAAACATTATCACCTCAATTGAGCACATATGATTTTTCTGCACATTTTTAGAATTGATGTTCATCTCGGCATTTCCATCCGACGTTTGTTTATGTGATCGTAAATCCCAAAATTCACATAAAATAAGTGGATGGCAACATAGCTAGTGACTGAACTTCGGGGGGTGGAGGGCCAGGCCCGTGCAGGGGAATGGGAACAGGACCTGACAATGGCGAGCCTGGGCCGAGGAGCGTGGGCGGCGCTGGCTGTGACATTAGACTTGTTCGACTTCATGCAGCTCTGCGCAGACCAATCGGCGGCTGACTTGAAGCAGTGCATGATTAGAAATTTTGTCCGACTTGATACAGCACTGACGCCATGTGACAGTGACGTGTGCTATCAAAGTACCGCGAGAGCGATTCGAGAGTAGGCGGAGAACTCAGCCAACGCAGCTTCTCAAGAGCGGCTGCACGAGGGCTGATGACGACACAGCTGTTCCACGATTGGCCAGATTCACCGCATGACAACGATCACATGTGTTTCGTGTTTATTCAAACACCTTTAATTCCTCTAAAGCTCACAAATCAGTTTTTTTTATAAAAGTAAACACTCTTTTCATGTAGTTGCGATGTTATATTGTGTCATGTTTATCAAATTAAAACTGATTAAAAAACGTAGACTCCACTTCATTGATAGTAGCTTATGGTTAACTTTATTCTTGTTCAAACAGATGCTGTATTAAGCAGTACATAAAGTATTGAATGAAAATGTCTCTGAAACATCTGTGTATTATTTGGCAAATATTGCATTTATTTCACTTCAGCTGTGGTAAAGTATGCAAACACCACGTGAGTGGTCTCTACGGGAACCAGAAAGTGTCCGACTTCACGTCTCCGTTTGCAGCTCCTGCACGCGGCTACTCTCGCCGATCGGTTACATCCAGCCGCAGCCGATGTCGAACACACCTATAGTCATTTTCCTCACATATACAGATAGACTGAAGCATTTCTCCATCGATTATGCAGCTGACACTCGGACCCTGAAGTTAGGCACGTCGTGACCTTCCAGGTCACAGATTTGGGTCGCTGGGCGCCAGCATGTCCAGAACAACAACTCAGTCAATCTCCAATAATGCCAGTGGTTCCTTATCCTGTAACCAAGAAGACTAACACACACACACACACTGACACACAGCTTTCCCAAGGTTGGATTTATTATAAACAGGAGAGTCCTCTCAAAACATGAAGATAATGCGTTCTTTCTCTCAAGGAGAGCTACACTTTAGTCTAACTGGAAAGTAAGGCTTTAACAAAGAAATAGTCCCTTAAACTATTGGCTTCAGTGACCGCTATATGTTTTAACACGTTGAAGACCTTTCTCAAACACAACACATGTCTCTATTTCATTTCTGGAAGCCGGGCTAAATAGGCAAGCACTGTTACTGCATTCAGATATCAAATACAGACATTAGAGAAAATGGAAAAAAACATTTCCGTGATCACACTGGTAACTTCTATAACAAAGTAAAATCTCCAGAGAAGTCATTCAACTCATTTGATATTTAAAAGGAAAAATATTGATTAATACCTTGATTATAATCACTCATTACATATACATTGAAGCAGCAGTGGATTCCAATACGCCCCCTTCACACACACACACACACACACACACTCAAAACTGACTTATGACTGAAAACTGCCACCATATGATTTTGAGCTTTTTCAAGTAGCTTTATATTTCCCTCGAAGTTTATCAAGATAATAATAAAGATATCACTCATAACTGTTCTATCAAAACTACTGACTCTATCACTCTATCTCAATGCATTGTTAATGATTAAAGCAATTTTAATACATTCTGATGACCTGTGACCTCTGGAATGACCTTTGACCTCTAATGAAGTTCACAGTGACATACTAGTGTAGCAACTCTGTCATTTGAATCATCAGAAAGCCTGAAGCTTCAGACACATGAATAAATGTTTATGACTCAGAACATGGAAGAATCTCCTAAACACTGTTATGATTTATGAGCATCATGTGTTGGAATCCTTACACAGATTTACATAGAGATGATTTGCATCGCAGCACATTGTGTGTGTGTGTGTGTGTGTGTGTGTGTGTGTGTGTGTGTGTGTGTGTGTGCTTCAGGAGGATTTATAACTCTGAGTTTGAACACTGAGAATCTAAACCATCAGCAACCATGAGCTTCATCATCTTCATCTTCATCTGGATGTTCTCCAGCTGTTTCACAGGTGAGGAAATATGAAGTTAATCTGCACTATTTTAACTGATTAACAGTGCTTGAAATATTACCCAAATATGTAATTCTGAATGTTTATTTATTCTTCTTGATGTAGAATCAGTCGGTGAACCGACAGTCACTCAGACGCCTGCAGTGAAATCTGTTCAACTAAGAGACACATTTACTATATCCTGTAAAACCAGTCCTGAAGTCTATCAGGGTTGGAGTTATCAGCCTCTACACTGGTACTTACAGAAACCTGGAGAAGCTCCTAAACTCCTGATTTATCATGTAAACACCCTCCAGTCAGGAACTCCATCTAGATTCAGTGGCAGTGGATCTAACAGTGATTTCACTCTGACCATCAGTGGAGTCCAGACTGAAGATGCTGGACATTATTACTGTCAGAGTTTCCATTGCAGAACAAATTCTTATGGTGGTTGTGATGGTGATCGTGTGTTCACACAGTGATAAAGAGTCGTACAAAAACCTCCGTCAGTCAGAGTCACAGTGACTGAACTGAAACTGCAGCTGCTCAAAGGAGGATCTGAAATAACATCGTCACACTTTCATCTGAAATAAAACCATCTAAATTAAACTCTTTATTAGATTATAGAGGTCAGAAATAAAAGCATATGTTGAGAGAAACAACTAGACAAAGTCCACCAGTGTCCCTGCCCTTACAGAACAAAAATATATGGGAATATACTGTAAAATATAATGCGATATATTACATAATACATTTCCATATATGGGAAACTAGTGCTTATATTTTTCAATACGGCAATATATGCACTGACCATGGCTATATATTAATACATATAAAATATTATTAATTGTGTACATATATTGCATATACATGTTACCATATAAATGTGAATGTATGTTCACACACACTCATAAATATATATATATATATATATATATATATATATATATATATATATATATATATATATATATATACACACACACACACACACACACATTCACGGAATGAGTTACAACAGATTTCTAGTTCATTATTACTGAATATAAAATTACATACATTATGGTATATTACATATTTTTCAATATAGGAAAAGCAGCAATTCCTTATGTATTATTTAATTAACACAATATTTTATTCTGTATATTTTCAAATATACTGTTAAACCATTTAATATTTTGATCATTCATATATGGGAAACATATTTTCTTTTCATAAGGGTGCCAGAGTCTCGGTGGTATTTGTTTTAAATTTCAGGCAGGTTCTGCTCCTTATCACTCAGTCAGTACAGTATCAACTTAGACTGATAAACACATACAGTCCATTATGAACACACACCAGTGAAGGCCAGCGCTGCTCTTAGACCTCGACTCTCATCCTGATGATCCAGCAGTTCATCTGCTCACAGAAGAGGATCACTGACAGATGATGAAGATAATCACTGACCTCTACTGGCTCATTCCCTTCAGAACAACCTTATTCACATGTATGAATATCGTTCCGGTTACTTGACTGTAACCCTGTTCCCTGAAAAAGCGGAACGAGATGCTGCGCTGCTTAGCGCATTGGGACCGTCTTTAATTGTGACCAGCTGTGAATATTGTGTGTAACACGTCAATAGAATTGACCCGGAGGTAATATAGCCTCGGTCGATGACATCGTCGGTGCGCACCCGCGACGCAAGGCTATAAATAGATGAGCCACAGGTGCATCATCAGGATATTTTGTCTGAAGAGCAGTCCTGGGACATCTTCAGCACAGCAAAGCAGCGCAGCATCTCGTTCCGCTTTGTCAGGGAACAGGGTTACAGTCAAGTAACCCGGAACGTTCCCTTTCGAAAGCTACAATCGATGCTGCGCTGCTTAGTGCATTGGGAACGAGAATGCCCACGCCGCCGTGCTTGAAGGTGCCTGGACCCCTACGGTTGTGCAGGTGTGCTCACAAGAACGCAAGAAGGCCTCAGACATTAGCTTGTGATGTCGACTCAAGAACATGAGAGCCCGGAGTGGCATGAGCATCCAAACTATAAAATCTTATGAATGTGTGCAGAGAGGACCAGCCTGCCGCATCACAAACAAATTGCAAGGGGCACCTCTTGCCTGAGCACTTGAAGAGGCGACCCCCCCTTTTCCTGCTGGAAGTCCAGAACTGAAGCAATGTGGCAGTTGACCAGATCTGCATTATGTGCCGTCAGAGTATGTCAGCGGTGCGGAGTGGGAGCGGAGCGAGGAGCGGAGTTGCGTGATTTTGCCAAGAGCGAGGAGCGGATATTTTTAATGTCGGAGCGTTGTGATTTTCTCTCGCTCTGAAAACGCTCCACTATCGCTCAGGACCAAACCACTGTGAGGCAACGGAGGGGGACTCAAAATGTTTCTAATCATATTTTGCACTTATATTGTTTTACTAGTACTTTCACAAACATTTATATAAAGTAGGCCTATATATCATGTAATCAATTTTACACATGCTTTTAATGATATTTTTACCGACCCCCTCGCGATTTCCGCCTGTGCAACTCCATTATATGATGGACGATTTTATAAGGCCCAGTTTACACGAGAACGCTCGCGGGTGAAAACGTAAAAATATTTTATCAGATGTGCCTTTCGTTTAGACGGCGACGGCGTTTTGGGGGCTTAAAAACAAAAAAGTGAAACCACCCTCCAGAGTGGAAATCTTAAAAATGCTCCACCGTCGTGTTTCCGTCTAAAAGGTAAAAGCAAAAGTCTGCTAGACAGTGAAGGCACCAATCAGTGCTTCACATTGCCACCTTGTCGCTGAGTGCATACTACATTGAATTTCACACTTTTGCGTCACCATATGCACGCAGATTTCCCTCCCATAACGGTCGTCTAAATGCAGAATAAAAAGTACTTTTGCGTTTTCTCTTCAGATCGTTTCCGAAATATTACCGTGAAGAAGGGGAAAAAATACAAATGTATTGTAAAAAGTAGTGATGACAAAGGAGAACGCGAGTGCGGAGAGGTGATTACAACGTCTAAAGATTCCTTGTAATTTCTATTTTGCTTTGTTTTAAAGTGAGCTAAAGGACAGCCTAATTTATTGGTTTGGGGCTGTTCAAAATTCCAATAAAGTATGTGTATGTTTTTCTCTTAGTACTGCGTATTCATTTTACAGTACATGCATTTTCTGATCAGAGGTTGGTGTTATTTAAAAAAAAAAAAAAAAAAGGATAAAAATTTACCATGGAGCGAATACGGAGCGAGACATATTAAGGACGGAGTGGAAGCGGAGCGAGGAGCGTAAAATTGTACACCTAGAGCGGAGCTTGAGCGGAGTAATTATGAAATGCTTTGAGCGTGGAGCGCAAATTCTTTCCACTCCACTCCGCTCACATACTCTGTGTGCCGTGCACCACCTTTTAAAGACCCATTTACTGGCATACTTATTTCTAGCCACAGGTCGGGCCTGGGATGGAATATTGTGCCCTCTGCCTGAGACAGAAGGTCCCTCCTCTCCGGAATCGCCCATGGCGAGCCATCGAGGAGAGATATTATCTCCGAGAACCAGAGACGAGACAATCGAGATGATGCCTCCCCAGATCCCTTGCTTGGGCTGGACGACCACTTAAGGCCGCTACCCAGCCCGACAGGGAGACGTCTGTCATCATCATTCTGCGACGGCAAGAAGCACCTAGAGTGAGACCCAAGGTGAGGAACCGGGGTCTAAACCACATAGAAAGGGAACGAAGCCACAGCGCGTAACCCTTACAATAAACATGGATTTTAGAAAGTACATGAAGCATTCAGCGCGTGACTTACCTTAAACATGGCTTTTTAGAAAGGACACGAAGCACTCAGCACGTGCTCTTGCCTTTATTTGCCCTTGGGGATTTTATAGCGATTTTGAGCCACAACCGAAGTGGTCTCGTGCAAAAGACCCATATGGATCACTGTGGACGCAGCTGCCATGAGACCTATGTAATGTCCTGACCTAGCCAGATGTTGCTTTAGGGTGTTTAAAATGGTCTTGACACAAGTGGGGGACAGTTGTGCCCCCGATGGTGACAAAGTCCCATTCAAGCCCCAAGCACATTACCCTCTGGGGAAGTGAGTGTACGCTCTTCTTGGCATTGCAACTCAGCCCCATAGAGAGAGATGAGCGGGGATCGATCTCGATGTCGAAGCACAAGCTCTTGAGACTGGGCCAGTCGTCTATGTAACATGGCTAGGTCGAATGGAAAGACCCGAAATTGGTAAGCTTCGCCCACAAAAGCAATCTTTGGGAACTTCCTGTGGCAATATTTCTATGTGAAAATATGTATCTTTAAGATTGACCGTGATGAATCAATCGCGATGTTGAATTTGTAACACGATCTTCTTGATAATTAGCATCTTGAACTTGAGCGTTCTGACGGAACAGTTCAAGCCTCAAAGATCTAAAAACGGACACAGTCCCACATTTCTTTATTTCTTAAGACAGCAGTTGTGCCTACTCCTGTTTCACGGTAGTGGGAACCACACCGTTAAAACGAAGAGGGCAACGTATTCCTTTTTCCTGTCTTTAGGACACAAAAAGAGATACCTGGCAGTAGCTTTCACGCTGCCAAAGTCTCTTTAATACTTCCTGTTAGGGGAATGTTAAATGTTCTGTGTCCTTGGTGATAACAGGAAACAAAAGAACATTCAACATTTCGCAGGAAACCGCTGCCCCCTGAATCACCAGAGGTGGCAAGGATGTTACAGTGGTTTTGTGAGTGTGTCCGGTAGGATGCTGATTGATGTATTTTACATTCCCCATCCCGAAGGGGCACACCCCCACAGACCTGGGACAAAAAAACTCAGAATTTTGGTCTCTGGTATAAAATGAGGCTGCTGAGAGCGACTGCGGGTGCTGCTACCCCTTTGAAATAAGCAAAGCGAACGCGAAGCATTAACTGTGAACCCATACAGAAAAAAAATATATTGAAATATATTTTAAAGTGTCAAAAATATGTGTGGCATATATTCCAAATACATTGAAATATATTTGCATTGTTGTTCACTTATATTTATCATTTTGAAATATATTCTGAAATATAACAAAAATATATGATGTTAAGTGTGAAATATTTACATTTATAATGTAATAATTGTAATGTAAATATATGGTCATAAAATGTTAAGCTTGCTAAAGAAGGGTCGAAAATGTATTTTGATCATAGTAATTCCTCTACCTTTTCCCCTATACACAACCGTAGGCTACCATATTTCACTACTGTATTATGACACACAGCTGTAATAAATGCTGTACTTACATTTAAATGACTGCAATGTAAAATGACAGATAGTTGCTTTCCTAGGACTATTAGGCCATATTAGGTGGCACGTACCTAACACTAAGTGCAATTATTAGATTTATTGTTGTTTTATTGACATCTTTCCTGAAGTCATTTAAATATTGAAAATATGCACAATATTTATGATGCAAGTATAAGTGACACTCCAACAGTGAAGTGCACTTAAACAATAGATAGAACTCAGTGTCTAACGCTGCATACACACACTATTAAATAACTGTATTCAATTCTGTAAAAATAGGGAAAAAAAACTCTGCATTCTGTGTGTTATTTCCTACATAAAATTGTCATTTTAGGCCAATAAAGTCAGTAAAGGGGCAGCCTTGGCCTATTGGTTTGGGCTTTGGGCTTGTAACCGAAGGGTTGCCGGTTCGGTCCCTGACCAGTGGGGAAAGTGGTAAAACACTGCTCTCCCATGCCCACATCCATGGCTGAAGTGGTCTATCTAGAAAATATGATGTTTGTTTGTGAAAATGTTAACTTTTTAAATTTCAAAATATATTTCAAATGAAACAATTTGCAAAAGTTAAACATATATGAAAATATATTTACATATATTTAACTAAAATATATTTATTGGGCCAATTTCAAATATTTGCATATATTCCAAAAATATATTTTCAAAATATATTTCAAATATATTTCTTTTGTGTATAACATTCACTGTGCTCGCAATCACCATGCTCAAACACAAGGGCAGCATGCTCTATCCCCAAACAAACAAAGCAGTAAGTGTGTGTATCCAGTTCTAACATAGGACGAGAACATGGAGGGACACAGCACTTACTAAGAGAGAAAAAGAGAAAATTCTGCACACTGCCAGCTGAAAACTATAACTCCTAGCAAGATCTGTAGCAGATAGAGAGGAAGAGATGCTTCTGACGCACACATACACAGAATGGCCTCTGAAAACAAAATATCCTGACGATGCACCTGTGGCTCATCTATTTATAGCCTCGCGTCGCGGGTGCGCGCCGATCACGTCATCGCCCGAGGCTATATTAAATGCTGGATTCACTCCGCATGGATGTGACATTTTACAATTATAACACATTAAAGCAATGTAAAGGCAGACTAACAGATTATTAGAAAAATACTCGTAGCAAAGTATATTTAAAATATATATATTCCAATTATTGGTAAAAGTGTAAATAATCTTAAATGTCTCACTGTTGCTCAAGTTTAAATCTGCACTTTACTATAGAAAACCTTCAGTGATTTGAGTCTGGATCCGGATCTGCTCACAGCAGATATTCAGATTAATACTGAAGTTGGTCTATGCAGAGCCGTCGCAATGGGGTAGGCAAGGTAGGCAGCTGCCTAGGGCCCCCAGCTGAAGGGGGCCCCCGATGGCCGCACGGTCGTTTAGGTTGTGTATCTGCCCTCGTCAAACAGTATCAACCATTGTAAACAAACAACCACAGTGAGACAGCGCTATCACTTTCCAGTACTGCTCCGTGAGAGGGGCCCCCCAAACTAGAGGGATTCCCCCTATGCAACGACAAACACTATGAGTGCCCTAATCACTGTAATGTTGAAGTGACATCCACCGTCGCGCACCCCCCATCAGGTCCCCCACTAGCTGTCAGTGGAAGAGAAACACTCAGCGCTACGCGGGCATTTAAATTTAAAAATGTCATCATGAAGCGTTCATACCCTTCACGATTTTCCAAAACACAGAGAAAGAAAGAAGAAGAGGAAAAACGCCAAAGACACAGCGGCAAGTAAACCATTATTATCTCCAAATACAACTGTCTGACGTGTTTTCACATCTCTGCGAACATAAACCTTGACATCAGTGACCAAACACAACGGTAGATGTGAGCGTTGTTAGAGGGTGAAAAAGTTCAACTAATAGTCATACACAACTTTGTTCTGTTTGCAGAATTTAACCATAAAATACACACTAGGCAACTTCTGGACACTTCACTGTTGTAGCTAACGTTACAGCGTTCGAAAACTTCCTTTGAGCTAAATCCTCTTGATGCACGAGCCCAGATTACGATCGCATGAGATTTTTTGCCATGTAATTTATAAAGGCAAAAGCTAGAGAAGTGTTCTCTTGACGGCTGTGTCTGCCCGCGGTGCGGTCACGGTAAAAACTTTGTCAATTCCAAACAAATAGAGCTGGTCCTAACACTCCCATGCAGTTAGGTCCAAACAAAATAATCCATTAAGTCCGGTTACATTTTAGATGTAAGTTACGCAGGCTATCAATTTCCGTTGGTGGTGTTTCTATTCCATCTGGAGAAAAATGCCCTTTTTCCTTCGCGTTTGTCCTTCTATTGAAGTTCTTTTCCTGTAAAGTAAATATCGAATCCTCCACACTTCACTTTCATGATATGCTATGAGAATAACAATAAACGTATGGCTATTCACCAAATGTTTTTTTTGCTTTATTAGGTGCTTTGCTTAAATTTCTGTCTGTGCCAATTGATAATTCATGACTCTTAAAATGCACCAGAATACAAGAAATCCCATCTGAATTTTAAAAAATTTCCTGAGGGAGGACTTGGGACCTCACTTCACTCTTTTGCCTAGGGCCCCCAAATATCTTGAAACGGCCCTGGGTCTATGTACTCAGAACTGAATTTAATGATAGCATTTTTAACATTTTGACTATTGTAGAAGATCAAATATTATGAAAAATATTAATTTCTACTCTGTTCTCACTTCAGTGATTGTGTTTTGTGTCTGTTAATGAGTGACTGTCTTCAGGTAAATGATGTGGAGTGTGTTTGCATATTGATCAGATCTTCAGTGTGTGAGAGTGTTTATAGTGCTGTGAGTTTAACACTTCATCACTGACACACACAACAATCTTCATCAACATGACCTTCATCATCATCTTCATCTGGACTCTCACAGCGTTTGCTCAAGGTTTGTGGAGCACAAGTTTGATATTAATTCATTTCTTCAAGTATATTGTCAAAGTTTTGAGTGTATTTTCTTCTTGTTGTGTTTCAGAGTGTAGAGGACAGATCACCGTCACTCAGAGTCCCTCAATAACAGCAGAACAACCAGGAGGAACTGTGAATATCAAATGTAAAACCAGCAGAGATGTGTACAGGGATGGTGATGGAGATCATATATTCTGGTACTTACAGAAACCTGGAGAAGCTCCTAAACTCCTGATTTATTATGTAAAAACCCTCCAGTCAGGAACTCCATCTAGATTCAGCGGCAGTGGATCTAACAGTGATTTCACTCTGACCATCAGTGGAGTCCAGACTGAAGATGCTGGACATTATTACTGTCAGAGTTATCACTGGATCAACAGTGTAAATGTGTTCACACAGTGATAAAGAGTCGTACAAAAACCTCCGTCAGTCAGAGTCACAGTGACTGAACTGAAACTGCAGCTGCTCAAACACACACACACACACCTTTATAATGTACAAACTGTATATTCTATCTCCCTTCCCATAAACCTACCCATCACAGAACACTTTCTGCATTTTTACATTTCCAAAAAATCTCATTCTGTATGATTTATAAGCTTGTTTACCCGTGGGGACCTCTATTTAGGTCCCCACTGTGACACGAGTCCCCATGAGTCTGTGTGCATTCAGGTTGAAGTCCCCACCGGGATAGAAAAACAGGTACACACACACACACACACACACACACACACACACACCAGTGAAGAAACACAAAAATGAACTTATCAATTTTTCAGCACTTCATTAATATTACTGAAGATAATAAGAAATTATTTTGATCATATTTTTTCAGATAATTGTTGGTTTATCTATTCTCATATGGTTGTTCATGTATTTTTATAAAGCATGATTATTTGTCCTTCTTAATCATACACTCATACTGTAAAGTGAATCATAAACATGTTGTTGCTTGAATAGATTATTAATCATCTTCCATAAAGCCGCTGTTTAGATCATCATGTACAAGAGACACAGATGAACTGATTCAGAGCAAAATGAGCAGTGAAAGAGAGAAACCTTTTGGACCAAATGGACCTGATGGACTCATTTCTGTTTCTAATAATTTACCTTTGGCCACATTATGATTTCCATATTTGGCGTTTGATCAAAGATTTGTTTTTCTTTTTAAAATCTTCTCATTACTTTCACAGTATATACCACAGATCAGACAAACAGAGATTGAGAAAGCTCAAGTCAACAATCTAATCAAATGATCTGGAAGTAATTAAATCCATGATGTCTTTAATGGCTTATTTTAATAAGATTACAAATTAGGTTGTGTGAAAACAACAGCGTTACTACCGTTCGCATAGCCTATACTTTCTGGTTTATACTTCAGTCAGTCCTCTACATCGTATGATCAATGAATTTCCATGAGTTTTCCAGTCATCATTTAAAAAAAATAGCCTATATTTTACTCATATAAAGCAAATTCTAACCAACAAAATATTTCGAGCAGAGCTTATGTCTTTGATTTACATTTATGAACTTTTACCTTCTGCTCCTGATGGATTGTCTCTTGCTGCCCCCTGTTGGTCACTGGTCTCATGTGCACCACGTATCCACGATGCATGTGAATAGACATTTATCAACTTTATGCAGAAGAAATGAAAATCATACATGTCTGGAACATGCATATGAGAGTGAGTAAATTATGAAAGGTTTTCATTATTATGTGAAATATCCTTTAAGACTCTCCAGAGCCTCCTCTAGTTATAGACCTTAGAGAAACAAGTCCACCGCCATCTTTAGAGTTTTGTCTTTGAATGTCCGTTTTTGCGTTAGCTCTGTACATTTCTATGGCATCGCTGTCTAAGAGTATTTAGCTGAAGTGGATTTACTTATTGTAGAGTTAACTAAAGTTATCATGAGCACAGTAATGTTTGAAGCAAATATAATAACATGTCGAGTGGTTCCTTCATAAATCGGTAAGATCTTCCCTTCATGCTGTGGAAATACAAACCAGAAGACATTTATTTTTAGACAGAAATGAAAACGAGGCTGTGAGGGATATAAGTACAGTGAGTTTAATGGATCGCACTGTTGTTTAACATACCGATTGTTCAGATGAGGAAACTTCTTTTCGAAAAAAGGCAGTAGATAAAAAACTCCTTCATATGAACTTTATACAATGCGTGCCATCCAAAATCACATACTTTCCTATCTACTAAATAGTCAGCAAAAAACAGCATGTGACAAAAGAAGTACTCATAAGAGAGTAGGCAAAAAGTACCCGGATGACCTACTACTTCGTCACTTGATAATGACAACATGGCAAATGTATGTCTGGATTATATTCACACATTCATACTATATAGAATGTACTTTTTTAGCAGTCGTTAAGTAATTACTTGTTCAAAATAAGCACCTACTCAAGAGATTTCAGACACAGACCAAGTCTATCCCTCGTTTATAACAGCCTCGTTTTCATCTGCGTTAAATTCAAAATGGCGTCTAACCTGACTAAGGTCAGAGAATGTCTAATATTTTCTAGACGGGCTCTGCTAAGATCTTTTAATTTAGGGTCATACCTTTAACTTTATTGGAAAGATTAAGACTCGATTCAACACATTTGCTACAAAAAGAAACAAAATAACATTTATTGAACATGCATGATGCATCCAACCTAAACTCATTACAGTTCGGGAATATTTGAGCCGAGCCGGACTGTGACGTCAAGCGACTAACAAGGGCTCTCAAACCGCGAAAATACTGATGCTAAACAGGAAGTGTGTGTTCGTGCCAGGAAACAGAAAACTCCCCAAAGGTCCAAAGGGAAAGACAAAATCAATAGTGTGAAATAATCACTTACCTCTCGCTCTAACGCACAGACACACATAGTGAGATTAAACGTATAATAATACACCATAACGATGATGATGTCACCTGCACGCCACAGATCCTCCGTTTTCGTTGATTGGCAGATGAATGAATGTCTAAATATATGTTGTGGATTAAACGCTCGTTACAAAAACGTTATAACCGGCATCCTGCTAGAACCCAAAGCTCCAGAAGCGTCTCAGAAACATTCTACATATGTTAGAACTTTATACACTCGCATATATCGCATTCATTCCGCATATGAATCATAGGGACAGCTTCTAAAAAACAAAAAACACACACACGCCAATCTGCGCAACACTCGCATGCACAGAGTTTCCTCTTTCATGAGTGATTATTAGTGAAGTGTCATCAATAATGTTGCTTTTTAACATTCAATGATGAGATTACAGCATCATCATGAGCAGCAAACATCAGCCAATGTTTCAGATTGAAAGGAAGTGTGTGAACAAAACCTGCAGGATTATTCTGAATGATAAGGAAGGACAGCAGAAAGAGTTTGGAGGACAGAGAGAGGGTCATGTGACTCCTGCGGGGGACACGCTCCACAGCAAAGCTCCACTGATTAAAGTGCATGAACATACAGGAGAGGATTCGATTCAGCGTGAGGAAACTCTGCTGCAGTCCGCTCGAGTGTGTGTGTGTGTGTGTTCAGTAGTCCTCCACCCAGCCGTTCTCCTGGATGAAAGCGTCAATCACCTCCTTCATGGCCAGATTGGGGATCAGCTGATCTTGGGTCAGCGGGCTGCGGGTGACTGGGTCAAAATGGCCGACACGCTACAGAGAGATAGAGAGAGAGAGAGAGAGAGAGAGAGAGAGAACATAAAATCAAAACTGCAATTTTGTTGTTTTTCATAACTAAAGGCTATTTGCTATTTTAAAAAGAGTGATTTGTCCCAACCCATTTCAATAGATGTTGTAACATATGTAGATGTTGTCTGGCTGCAAAAAGCATCTTACTCCATGTTGTTATCATTAAAGGGGTCATATAATGGTACATGCACTTTTACAAGTTGATTGTACTGAAATGTGTGTTGGCAGTGCCTGTACACAACCATCATAAAATGATAAAAATCCATCCAGTAGTTTTTTAAAAATCTTCTTATATGTCTCAAATCAAAGCCGTTCGATTTTGTGACGTCACAAAATCGACGCCCCTCCCACGATTGTTGATTGACAGCAGCGTTTCAACACAGACCCGCCCTCGCTCGTGAGCGAGCCGTCAATCATAGTCCGTGCGGACCGGCGCGGTCATTGTTGATACGCTGGAGCACTGTCTATGAGCAGAATGGCGTCTAAGCGATTGTGGTGTTCTGTTCTTGGGTGTAATAACGAACACAGCATCATTTTGATGTTCCTAAATCCGAACCGCTGAAGACGCAGTGGCTGAGTTTGTTTTCGAAGGGAATACACGATCAACGTCAATGCTTTCATGTTTGCGCAAATCATTTCACACACACACTGCTTTACAAACGAGGGTCAGTATAAAGCTGGTTTTGCTAAGAAGCTGCTCCTGAAAAAAGGATCGGTACCAACTATTCGTGTTCCTGCTGCACCTCCAGAAGAACTCAAGTGAGTGTAACGTTTTATTAACCTTTATATTAATATTTATATTAATCTTTGCAAACCGCTTGCTGCATGCTTCACGATGAATGCGGCTAAGGTTTACACTCAGGGTACATTACAGCATGTTTTCTATGTATGACGTTCTCAATATAATTCATAATCCCACATTTATAATGAACAATGGGTTATGGTTATTGTGTTATTATTAAAAACGGTGTACGCACAGAACAGAGGGGCGGGGTGAGCAAAGCTCATTATCATTTAAAGACACATGCACTTAAATGGCGTGCTGAAAACAGAGCTGTTTTTGACCAGGTAAAATGAGTGTTTTCTTACAATACTAATGAGAATTTTTAATCAAAGTATATTACAAACTTTTAATTTAGACCCTAAAGAATTATATTAGCTTGTCCAAAAATGGCATTATATGACCCCTTTAACAAAAACTAAAACCAATTAAAAAAAAATAAATAAAAAATCACAAATAAAATACAATACAATTACTAGATAAAAAATAAGTTTAATTTGAAGTACTAAAATGACCAAATGTGAAAAACACGAAACAGAAATATTTCAAAGAAACAAAAAAATAGTAAAAACAACCCCAAACACAACAAAATTACAAAAACTTAAACTAGAATTAATATAAAAAGTGAAAATATATAGATAAATATTAATTCAAAATACTAATAAATAATATAATAGTATATGAATAATACTAAAATAACAGAGAAAATTGTCGAAGATTACACTGTTTTTTATTTTAATTATATTATTTTGTAGAAGAGTAAAAAACTCCACAAAATTAATAAGATTCAAACTAGAATTAAAACTGAAATATAAAAACTCATTTTAAAATGCTAATAAATACTATACTTGTACATTAATAATACTAAAATAACATGCTGTTATCTGATCCGCCAATCTGTGATCAGTCTATCATGACGTCATCATTCTGCGAGTCACATGGCTAAAAAAACAAAAGGTGTTTTAGTGAGCAGACCTGTAGATGCTCCTCGATGTCCTTGCGATCGTAGGTGATGCCGCTGGGAGTAATGCAGGGTTCTCTCATGAGCTCAAAGCTGATCTTCCCACACAGGTAATCTGGGATCTCTCGCTTCTGCACACGTAATATAACACAACATAAGAATGAACAGACAATCATGTTTAACATACAATTATGTGGAGCAGGATTTTGGACCAATGATATTTCAGTGTGTGAGGAGTGATAGTCAAAATGTCTTGAGGTGGTGGTTTCATTTTGAGATGTTTGAGATAATTTCTTCATACCTTCCTCTTCTCATCCACTTGAGAGAAAAGTTCATCCATGTCCATCAGATATTTATCCTGCAGAGAGAAGCACAGGAAATGACATCACTTCATCAGTCCGACACGACGCGGAGGTCTTTGTATATTTATAAGCGCGTGTCTCACGTGTTTGGATTTGGATTTGCTGATCTCGCCTCCGTTCTGAATGTCCTCGGTTTGCTTCACTCTGCTGTCGTCGAGCTCTCTGAACACAAACGTTAGATGTTTGACGGACAGATGTTACGACACGGAGTCACGTGGACTCGTCATCAGTGTGTGCCAGCGCGACTCTCACCTCTCTTTCTCTGCCAGGATGAGTTTGGTGAGGTAAGCATGCAGCTCGTTTTCCTGGCTGATCCGCTTCTCTTCTATGCTGTTCCAGCGTTTCTTCTTGGCGATGCGAAGAGCACTTGGGATATCGTCTCCAAAGTTCAGCCGCTGTTCCTTCGCCAGGTTATAGGCTGAAAACCAGCAACATCATCACACTGCATCTGAACACTGATGTCTGTTTAGATGCTGGATTATTTCTATGATGGTTTTTGTATTCACTGATACTGATAATGGATAATTATTTAGATTATTAGGTCAATAACAAATACATGGGCTGATATTAGATATAGAGCTACATTATTAGAGACAAAACCAAAATTATAAAACAAGACCTTAAAAAATGCCTCAAATGACACTGAACATCACATACAAAAAAGTTTTTAATTTTAAAACAAATTTCTTATCTCTCATCCACTTGACTATGAAACCTTATATGTGACCCTGGATCACGTCACCAGTCTCGAGTCGCACGGGTGTCTCTGTGGCAATAGCCAACAATACATTGTATGGGTCAAAATTATCGATTTTTCTTATATGCCAAAAATCATTAGGATATTAAGTAAAGATCATGTTCCATGAAGATATTTTGTAAATTTCCTACCGTAAATATATAAAACATGTATTTTTGTGAGTGAATGCAGCACAATCGCCAACATAAATGAACAACTTTAAAGGAGATTTTCTCAATGTTTTGATTTTTTTGCACCCTCAGATTCCAGATCTTCAAATATTGTCCTATCCTAACAAACCATACATCAATGGAAAGCTTATTTATTCAGTTTTCAGATGATGTATAAATCTCAATTTCAAAAAATGTACTGGTTTTGTGGTCCAGGGTCACATGGGTCCCAGTGGCCAGCATCCTTTTATAAAAACTAAATGGAAAGACCTTTTTTCATTGGTTCTTCTGTATCAGTTCAAGCCCGAGTCGCTTTCTGAAAATGCGGATGATCGAGTCATTCGATCAGAACCAACTTGAGCAGAACGTTTCACAGTGGTAAGTCATCTTTGTGTCTAGCCGCCGTTATGCTCTCCAGGTTCAGGAAGCTGCAAACTTTTAGGTTATACTGCTCAGAAACAGCTTTATAAATAAATCTGATTCCTAATTTTTTAGGCTGGTCTGGATCAGAGTGTTGGGTAGAATAAATCGCTTTGTGGGAGACTGATCGTATACATGCGCAAACAGATACTTTACACAGAAAAGCATCATGTGACCCCTTTAAATCAAAAATTCAAGCTGTGAGTGTGTGTGTACCTCTCTGAAGATTGCCTATGGCCTCTTCATAGTTCTCCAGTTCCAGCTGACACTGGCCCAGGAAAAAGTGCGCCTTCACTGATTGGCTGTCGAGCTCGAGGGCGTGTTTACAGTCGGCCAATGCCTTGTCGTGTTGCTGTAGCTTCACGTAGCATAACGCTCTGTTAGTGTAGTACACGGCCACTGAGGGGTTACGGTTCTACACACACACACACACAGCAAAAACATGATCAGTACAACTCTACAACTTTATCAGTCCTACGGAGATCATGTGTGTTTTCTGCGAATAGCCACAGTTGATGAGTTAAATACATTACTGAATATAAAACGTGCATTTAAAATTCATCAAAAATTCCTCAGGATTCTTTGATGAATAAAAAGAAGTCTCTTCTGCTCACCAAGGCTGCATTTATTTGATAAAAAATGCAGTAAAAACAGTAATATTGTGAAATATTTTTAAAACCGTTTTCTGTGTGAATATGCCGATTTGCTGCTCAATTATTATTGTTCTCAGTTATTAATAACGGTTGTTATTACGATAAAGGTAAAACGCTTTTCCTGCTGAACATTTTTTGTGGAAACGTCAATGCACCTTTTAAAAGGATTCCTGGATGAATAGAATTCACTTGAAATAAATGTCCTTGCTGAATAAAAGTATACATTTCTTTTTTTTTTAAACTTACTTTTTAAAGGTAGTGTATCATGATTTCCACAAAAATCTGAAGCAGCACAACCATTTTCAACATTGATAATATCCAGATATGTTTCTAGACCCATTTCTAGAATGCTTTAGAAGGATCATGTGACACTGAAGACTGGAGAAATATATCTTCCTAGCATTAGTCCCACTTCATCAAATTATCCGCACGCACACATTGGATTTGGCACAGGTTTTACACTGGACACAACCCAGCACTGAGAAACAGAGAGTGCTGAGACACACTCACACACACACACACACACACACACACACACACACACACTCAAACCGGGAACTGTGAGGCAACTGTGCAACCCAGTGAGCCACTGCCCGAAGACTGGAGTAATGATGCTGAAAACTCAACTTTGCATCACAGGAATAAATTACATTTAGATACAAGCATGTTATATGTTTGGCAACAGTTCTTCTAACTCTAACTGATGCAGTGTGTAGCTTTTCATTTCTGAAACAATCATGTATGAAGAACATCATGATCATATTCCAGGATGACAATGTCAGGATTCATCAGGAAATAAACCAATTTTATTGATGGAAATAAATGTTGTGATGTTATTTCCATCAAGATCTTGTGTTGTCAGTGCAAGAGTCCAGCACTCTGTAAAGTCTCCTCCAGCACATCCCAAACACTTTCAATGAATTTAAGCTCTGGATTCATGTGAGAAAATGATTCTTCAAGCTTTTCACAACCATTCTTTCACAATCTGAGCCTGATGAATCTGGACACTGTCATCCTGGAATATGATCATGATCTTCTTCATACATGGTTGTTTCAGAAATGAAAAGCTACACACTCCATCAGTTAGAGTTAGAAGAACTGTTGCCAAACATATAACATGCTAGAAACATAATAATCACTGCAATAATGATCCAATCATAGACTCTTAAGCTTTTGCTTATTTAAATCTTAAATCTTTTTTTTTTGGCCCTTTTTTAGTGTGTTTCGCAATATACACTGTATTTTTTTATCAAACTTGCTTGGTGAGCAGAAAAGACGTTGCAATTATTCCAAACTTTTGACCAGAAATCGTACTGATCCCAATTGTTTTACATGTTTATGCATATTTATCAAATGAGCATGTAAATTCTGTGTAAACTGAGACCTGTCCCGCCCCACTCACAATGGCTTTGCTGTAGCAGGTCACGGCCTCCTGGTACTTTCGGCTGAGGAACAGGCGATTGCCCTGCTCCTTGAGCTCCTGTGCGGAGGAGCTTTTCTCCGGGCTGCTGGCCATCTTCTCCACGGGCTCAGCGCTGGCCGCTCCTCCCTGCTTACCGATCCTGTTCCCCGTCTCTTCGGTGAGCACCGGCCTGTCCCGGGGATCCAGATACCTGCAAACCTCTCACACTGCAGGGACACATCAACATACATGTTACACACAGTAATACACACAATAACACACATAACATACACATAGACTGCAATGACAATATTGTCCAATAACACAAACTACAGGCTGATAGACTACAGAACACACACATCTGGACTCTGACAGCTGTCAGATGATTCCTGACTCTTCCAGGAGAACTGTGAACTCATGTTATTTGACCAACACCGAGAATGAATCATCACAAATTTAGTCAAACTAATTATTAGGTGTACATTAATAGTGATTAGAAGCAGAATGACATGTGGCTGACACACACATCTGTACGTGTACAGACGCGTCACAAGCTTGTAATCCGTTTGACGGAGCCAATTGGCGAGAATAAACACAAGTTGACTTGAAATTTGATAGTTTAAAAATGTAATATATGAATTATTTCAGGCGTACCGGGTTTGACTGCTGGTCTGACGCCTGTCGTTAGCAAACCGGTGGCTACACTGGTGCTTTTATGATGACTTTTTGGTCCCTTGTATCGAAAAAAACGCTGCCAAACTCATAGTTCGACAAGATCATGACATTAAGATGACAAATCTCCAACGCTTTCATCGGCGATCGCTAAAAACACGACATTTTACTCGCGGGTGTGAGACGCTAGCATCATGTTTCGGTTGTTTTGACTGTGGCGTCACGGTGACGTTGCCGGAAGTGACGAGCTACAGCTTGTTGACTGCGTAATCACGCCATCTTTCGGTTACGTGAAGAAAATTCATTAAAAACAACATTAGGGATTGTTAATATAAAATATAATATTTTTTATGATTTTAATTTGATTATATCAGAATACTAGCGTACTCATATGAATCACTCACATAAACTGAAAATAAGAAAACCCGTTTTTTTTAGACATATTAGATATGCTTGATGAACTATAATCTAACATAAAATTAACGAAACATTAAAAAATGTCTCTCCTCTCTAAAATTTGGAATTTCGGTTTTCAGGCAGCTCGGATCATATAACAGTATCATCATCTTATTAAATTTTGAAAATAATTTTATTTAATAAGATTTTGAATTAAATAATTGTAGCAATTTTTTCCCCCTAAAACATCTAATTTCATGCTCACACAAAAACAAGGGTTTATTAAGAGTTTCAGGCCTTATTTTGAATCAAAGTGCCAAGCTATTACTGTGCTGAAGATATCTTGTAAAATATTTATCTATTTATTGCATAATGAATTCACAAGATATATAGAATAGCCAAACACACAAGCATTCAACTTAATTATGAGTTAGAAATGGACTTAACAGTGAGAGACAGTTTATTAGTTGGATAAGAGCCCTCATTAATGACAAACAACATTTAAATTCATAAAACCATTTAATGCACTTTGATCAGGACAACATGAAATCAAAACAGCATTATAAAAGATCATGTACATAGTAATTCTGAAACAATATGCCATGAAGGATTCACTTGTTTAGATTGATTAAACTCCTACACCTCTGCTACTGAAACAAAGAGTGAATGAGCTCAGTCTCTCTCTATGGGGAAATACTGCAGCTAGGTTTAAAGAAAGGGCGTTTAAACTGACCTCAGAACAGCTTTCATAGTAGAATGAGCTCCGTGCAAAACATGCACACATTCATTCGGAATAACAGTACAAAATGAAAACTCAATCCCAAAAAATAACATTATGGAGGGGCAAAAAAAAAAAAAAAAAAAAGCGCCAGTACATACTTTGAGAAGAAACAAAAATAAAAAACTAAATCCACACAAACAAATGTCATTTCAACATTGGACAGTGGATCAGACAGGTTCAATTCTTACTGGACTGAGATATTAAAGACTACAAATGAAACTGGGCATGGGCAGTTTACTACAGACGAAGCAAACATGATAAATAAAAAAGTGGGTATATGTATATGAGCGGTTTGTGTTTGTTATGGTAGCGTGAGATGATTCAGATCTCTCCAGCCTCTCTGTCATCATGACGGCGAGATTCTGTCCTGCCGTTCAGCCCGTCTGATCTCCGCTCAGATGAGCTGTGCTTGCTGTCCCTCTCGCGGTCACGGTCCCGTGAAGACCTAACACACACACACACAAACTGTTACTACAAGACAACGGAAGGTTTGTTTGCTTGTTTTTTGACACCATGCCAAAAAAAAAAACTTAAGTTGTTAAAACAAAATTTGTACAAAAACTGTAATAAAAAAGAAATCTGACTTCATGAGCGTGCGAGAAAAAACACTGAGTATAGTTACTTGTGTGAGTGTTCTCGGCTGTGCCGCGAGCGGGATCGGGATCGGGAACGGTGTCGCCGGCGTCTGTCGCGCTCTTTGGAGCGAGAACGGGAACGCCGCTTCTCTCGTGATGCGGAGCGGGAACGCCGGCGCCTGCGCTCTCGATCGCGGTCACGGGAACGAGACCTACAAACGAGACCTTAATTTGAGTCATTCCCAGGACTTCTTTTTGTACTAATTATAAAAAAATATTAGCTGTCAAGAAAACAAATGTAAAGTGAATGAGCAACTGACTTCTTGCGTTCTCGGCTGCGCGACTTGGTCCTACAGAGAAAACAAGACAAGAATAGGGATTATTTTGATCAATATTCAGATCACAATTATTTAAACTGTTTATTGACTTTGGAAACATCATGCATTTGTTGAATAATAAAAAAAAATTATTATTTTTTGTTTTTAAATAAATTTCAACTGAAAAAAAGAAAAGAAAAAGCTAATAAAATAATTTATAAATACACCCCACAAACAATTAAATCAAACAAAAAAATCATATAAAAATAAATGAGAAAACCAGACTAGAATTCCTTTAGATTCTACAGTGCATTTCACAAAAGCAATGCATCTTAAAGCACATGAAAAGGTGCATAAAAATATTCTCACTGCTTTTTCATCCTCTCCTCTTTCTCGCGCTCTTCCCTCCTCTTCAGTCGCTCTTGGTTCCGCCTCTCCTGTTTTTCCTGCACGGTTTTCTGCAGAGAAGAAATGATGCAATGTCACTGACCATCCTAAACCAACGGCCCCCGGCGGCTCCTGCTTTAGGCCGAGCGGTTACCTTCAGCTGCTCCAGCTTCTCTCGGATCTGGATGAAGCCCAGGTGCAGTTTGCCGCCAAAGTGGTCAGCGAGACGCCGGTCGTTGTCATGGAGACCCAGGTAGGCGGAGCAAACCTCACAGACACGCAACTTCTGCTGCTGGAAACTGGAGGCGGGCATAGAGTTCCTGTACTCTTCCTGGAAAAAAACAAAACATCACATCCAGAAAGCATTACAAACTCAATGTAACATTCTGAATAAATGAAATGTGACAGCTTGTGCTGAGAAACAAGTTAACAAAATCTAAATAATAAAAACATTGACTAACCTCTGCATCCTTCTTCTTAGTCCGGACTTTCTCAACCTCCTGTAGAACTTTCTGGGCTTCGTCTACATTTCCCTCAGCCCCGAGCTGCTCAGCCTTCGCCAGGAGCTTCCCGATCTCCTCGTTCAACTCGTGAACCTTTTCTGCCTGCCAACCAAATACAAGACTGTGAACTCAGTGGCTTCAGTGAGGGAAAGAACTACAATCCCATGAAGCATTGCAAACAGCATAATCAAATTAAAAACGAGGGAGAAATATAAAATTACTCATTTATACACGTTGACTATATCTACAAACATATTTTAAGTTTATTGCAAAACATGCATTATGTGTGACCCTGGATCACGTCACCAGTCACATGTCACACAGGTATATTTTTGGCAATAGCCAACAATACATTGTATGGGTCAAAATTATTATTTTTATTTTATGCCAAAAATCATTAGGATATTGAGTAAAGATCATGTCCCATGAAGATATTTTGTAAATTTCCTACCGTAAATATATAAAACATATATTTTGTGAGTGAATGCAGCACAATCACCAACATAAATGGACAAATTTAAAGGAGATTTTCTCAATGTTTTGATTTTTTTTGCTCCCTCAGATTCCAGAATTCAATAGTTGTATCTCTGACAAATATTGTCCTATACATCAATGGAAAGCTTATTTATTCAGCTTTCAGATGATGTATACATCTCAATAAAATAAAATAAAGACCCATGTGACTGGTTTTGTGGTCCAGGTTCACATATAGCATCATGGGTAATGTAGTGTTTAACCAGGAATTCCACTGTTAAGCATGAATATTTAAAAGAAGGTTGAACCCGACTCGTCACTCTTATGTATAAATGACCTAAAAACCCGGATATAATTAGATTACCAACAGACATTTTAACAATGCATGGTATATAAACACTTCCTACCTTTGCAGCCACTTCAGCGCTGATCTCTTCCTGTGTCTCAGCGAGACGCTTCTTGGCCAGCTCAGTCCTGCGGTCACAGTCGGCAATAAACGACTCCAGGTGATCCACCGCCTACACAACACACACCAATCCAACAACAGAATTTACTAAAGCTGTCGCTGCTAATTCACTGACACCGCTAGCAGATGATCTCTACTTAACGAGTCACTTACATCCAGTTCAAAGAACAGGTCTCTCTCTTTAGACGCAATCTCATAGTCTGCTCTCAGCGCCAGATCATGGATCTTAGAGCATTCGCCAAGGTCCATGCGCTATAAACACAGGAAGAAGACAACAATAGTATTAATATGCTGCATAAAGAAATAGTGTTTAGTGTGAATGTGTTTTTCCCCTCACCGTTCCAGAGAGAATGTCATGCGGGCAGCAGTTGAGCAGGTGCGATTTGCAGACGCGCTCGTCTGTGAATTTAACCCGCTGTCTCGACTCATCTCCTGTAAGGACACAGCACATAATTGACATTGAATGAGACCACACACACACTCTAGTCTCTCTTTCTTTCACACACACTCACTGCGGCACTACACACTGCTAACTTTTCGGCCAAGGGTCTGTCTGTCCCTGCAGTGAAATCATGAGATCTGAGTGCGGAGAGCATGTGTTTGACAGTGTCAGATATAATCTTTGTTACATGACAAAGTTAAGGCTCTTCGTTCATGTAGAATAGAGAGGTTTAACCTTCACTGACCCAAGGCCTGTCTCTTTAACTGGCTCTGATCATGGACACACCCAAGACGCTAGCAGTCTCTGTCATTATCAGTTATTCGTTCTGACTGATGTTCAGTGTGTTAGGGCTGGGTGACAGCTTAAAAATTATATCTTGATACTTTTTGCCTTCTAAGTTTACAGTAATCTAGTTAAAAGTGATTCAATAAAAATACAAGAAAGATTTATTTATAAAACGAAATGCATTGCATTTTAATACATGAAAAATGTCACACAAAGTCTGAGAAATGAATGAATACATAATTTGGAAAGTAATCAAACTTGCATAATTCAATTATGCTTTTGCAAATGAAGCTTAAATCAAAGACACTAACATTTGGAAGTTTAATGGTTAAAATAAAAGCATTAAAATCATTGCATTACCACTCAAGATGTTGATAAATGTAATGGAGCCAGAAAAACTAAACATTAAATATATTGTGAATATTCAATATATCACTCATCCCTAATTGGCATGAAGCATCTACGCTTTTATAACTGCCAATTGAGTGCAAAGGTGTATGGGATAGCAGATCGGAGAGGGATGTCATGTTTCAGAGAGTCATCTTGTACTTTAAGTGCATTATTCCTCATGTGTACATACAGAAATGCTGAATAATCTAATGTGCATTTTAAAAGCAACCAATACAAGATGTTGAACAAGTTGACCAAGTTGAAATAAAACATTGAAAACTAAAGTGAAAGGTTAATTGATACACACTGCGAGGTCTCTCCCATTCAGAACCCCTCCTGCGGTCCCAGCCTCTAAAAGTTTAAAGGGGAAAAGCTTTTCTTGCCCAAACCTGTAATGAGGAAGTTGGGAATGATACAGAAGAGTAAAAGTGAAGACGTCGGCGGAGGAATCTGAGTCCTTTCCTTTATTTATTTACTTTTTTAAAGACGCTCAGGCACAGCATCAGTGTACTACAACCCGCCTGGGCAGAAGCTTCGTATCCCCTCTGCTCACTCTTACGTTACCAACTAGCGTGATGATGTGTAAAACAGTTACTGCTGGAAAGCAAACAGTATTGTTTTTTCATATTCATAACAGCTTTAAAAAGCATTGGTGACTCACGGCTCGATGAACATGAGGCTTTTCTGCAACTCCCTTGCAGATGTAGGCTGGCAAACATACACTGAACCTTAATGAATAGAATAAAGGGGCCACAATTGTTCAGTCTGTATGAAACAAATGTACGGGAAGCATATGAATTCATCTCAGCATTCACAAAGACAGTCGCGTCATTCACACGGAGGGTGAGATTTCTTACAGCCAGTACAACTCAATTCAATCAATTCTAGCTGCTCAAGTCCTTTCTGTTGTTTACTCATCTTAAAATCCTCTTGAGCTGATCAAAATCATATCACACAGTCTAAAAAAAAGCCATATTTCCTCTTGGCAAATGCTTATTCAGATTTATTGCTTGCATTCATTTTTTGGGAAATTACAGTTCTTTTAAATATGTAATTTAATGTATGTAGCTCATACATGTATGCATATATGTGTATGTATATATATATATATGTGTGTGTATGTGCGTGTTTGATTTAACTTTCACAGAATATTAATCAATTCACTAAATATTTACAAGGCTGTCAAAATGGCCAAATATCAGCTAATTAATTGACCCTGAAGACATATTGGTCTGTCACAAATGTCAATAATAATATTACTAATTGTATAGGGGTTAGATATACAGATATCAATAAAGACCATTCTTTCTAAAAAAAATAAATAAAAATAATAATAATAACACTCTCAACTTGTTAATCAATGTAGTTGACTATAACTGATTTATCTTTTTCGCTAAAACCCCGTATTCATGAATTATAGCGCAATTTGTCATTAGATGGGCTGCTGTTCTATTAGCCTAGCATACCGAATCGTCCCACTGACGTCATTACACCCGCTTTATGGACACAAACATTAAACTGAAGCGTTTCAAGAGGAAATACTGCTGCATTTCGCTAACTCAATGCTGTGATGTTTATCTTAAGAAGTTAATTTTAATATTTGACTGGGTTATTATATTCTGGTTTGGGCTAATCTGAGCGCGCGGCCTTCAGAAATCCTCTCAGAGCCGTTAGCACTCAGCTAACACTCACCATCCCTCGACGTTCCCATCAGCTGATCCAGCAAAGCTCTCATCTGAGCCTGGGCCGACATCCTGACACGATTAATCGCTCGCCTCACAAGGGTTGTGGTGATTTTACCCTAAAAAATAAAGTTTAAATCATCTGCGAGACGCTTCGCTCCTGCGTCTATCGCCTCCGCCGCTCTCTTCACTAGCGAGCGAGCAAATGAACTCAAACGGGTGAGCGGCCAATCAGAGCGCGCGACGCAATCTTAAAGCGGAAGTGTATGTATATTATACTATAGATTATTATTACTAATATTACTATTATGTATTATGAATGTTTTTACACAATAATAATAATAATTAAATCAACTTAAATACACAACAACACATGTAACACAGTAATATCATCAATATTGAATCAGCAATTACAAAGACCCATTTCAACTAAACGTTTAAATTAATTATTTTATTAATACATTTAAAAAAACGCGTAACACAATAGAAGTTGTTACATTTCTGAGTAATGTGTACAATTAATAATACTGTTATACTAATAATACTCTATTTTTTTATAAAGAGTAGGTAATTTCATATGACATTTGTTTCTTTGTCTTTCAAGCAAATATGAGAGACAAGAAAAAAACATGGGAATAAAATCGCTTTTTTTTTTTGTCCCAGCCGAGTTGCCGTACGCGGAAATGCCGTTGTCAAACCAAAGCTCACCTAGAAGAGAAGCGATATCTGTCATTCACCAGGTTTGTTTTGATCAGACAAAAGTGTGTATTTCTAAATTCATACTTGGTTTCTATTCGGTCAACAAGTAAAGCGGGCTAATTAAAGGCTAAAGAGTTACATTTAAGACAAACGTATCAAATCTTCTAACCTCGAGTAGACGTCAGTTTCTGCTAGACACCTTGTGTTTTAGTTCATGAAGGTGAAGCGAGTTAGTTGTCTATTTTATGTGTTTTTAAATAAATCATTTACATATAAAAGCCTTTATATCTGTGAATTACACAAGATGATGTTGTGTTTGTTTATTACAGTAAGTGATTATAGTGTGTGTGTGTGTGTGTGTGTGTGGTCCAGTGTGTTCCAGAAAGGGGTGTTAGTTTGTTGTGCTCTTCTAGTTGCACCGGCAGCATGACAGAGGGGTTTGTGTTTAACAACAGCTTCTGTCTGACACAGAACACTCTGGATAGGAAGAGAAGCAGGATGTGTTGTGTTTGAAAAGAGTTGACATTGGCCTTGGATGCAGTAGATTGTGATGTTCTGACCGATCACTGAACTTACAGGGTTGAATTCAGGTAGGAGGGATCTGTGAACTAGAAGAAGTAGTTAGCCTTCCTTTGTTTCCTTGATGTTTTAAAATACTGTGAATCACTTTGATGATTTGTGTTCTTTAACATATTTTGACTCAAACTAATGACCTGAATCTGATTTGAAACCAATGCAAACCTTTTTTTTCTTCTTCTAGACCTATGTAATGAAGTGTAATTTCAGTGAATTAAAAACATTTGTGTTTTAGATATAGGTAAAGAATTGAAAGACTGAATGTGCCGTATGAAATTAATATGACTGTAGCAGTCACATAAAAGTTTATTTTGTATTAAATTATAAATTAATTTTCTTTTAAATGCATATTTTTTCAGTCTAAATTATGTGATTATGATGTAGTTTTACAATCAAATTAAACTTTAAGATTTACAAATCATTTAAAATAACATTTATCTGCAGCATTAA
This sequence comes from Abramis brama, assembly GCF_963993115.1. NCBI lineage: Eukaryota > Metazoa > Chordata > Actinopteri > Cypriniformes > Leuciscidae > Abramis > Abramis brama. The sequence goes on along the minus strand of NC_139986.1, from coordinate 26,953,699 downwards.
ACTTGATTTCAAGATTAGAACTAGTGCTGTCAAATCGATGAATTGCTTCTAACATTAACGTTTGTTTATAAAATATGATTGAGTACATATATGTATATGTGTGTGTGTGTGTATATATATATATATATATATATATATATATATATATACAGTGAGGAAAATAAGTATTTGAACACCCTGCTATTTTGCAAGTTCTCCCACTTAGAAATCATGGAGGGGTCTGAAATTGTCATCGTAGGTGCATGTCCACTGTGAGAGACATAATCTAAAAAAAAAAATCCAGAAATCACAATGTATGATTTTTTAACTATTTATTTGTATGATACAGCTGCAAATAAGTATTTGAACACCTGAGAAAATCAATGTTAATATTTGGTACAGTAGCCTTTGTTTGCAATTACAGAGGTCAAACGTTTCCTGTAGTTTTTCACCAGGTTTGCACACACTGCAGGAGGGATTTTGGCCCACTCCTCCACACAGATCTTCTCTAGATCAGTCAGGTTTCTGGGCTGTCGCTGAGAAACACGGTGTTTGAGCTCCCTCCAAAGATTCTCTATTGGGTTTAGGTCTGGAGACTGGCTAGGCCACGCCAGAACCTTGATATGCTTCTTACAGAGCCACTCCTTGGTTATCCTGGCTGTGTGCTTCGGGTCATTGTCATGTTGGAAGACCCAGCCTCGACCCATCTTCAATGCTCTAACTGAGGGAAGGAGGTTGTTCCCCAAAATCTCGCAATACATGGCCCCGGTCATCCTCTCCTTAATACAGTGCAGTCGCCCTGTCCCATGTGCAGAAAAACACCCCCAAAGCATGATGCTACCACCCCCATGCTTCACAGTAGGGATGGTGTTCTTGGGATGGTACTCATCATTCTTCTTCCTCCAAACACGTTTAGTAGAAATAAGACCAAAAAGTTCTATTTTGGTCTCATCTGACCACATGACTTTCTCCCATGACTCCTCTGGATCATCCAAATGGTCATTGGCAAACTTAAGACGGGCTTTGACATGTGCTGGTTTAAGCAGGGGAACCTTCCGTGCCATGCATGAGTTCAAACCATGACGTCTTAGTGTATTACCAACAGTAACCTTGGAAACGGTGGTCCCAGCTCTTTTCAGGTCATTGACCAGCTCCTCCCGTGTAGTTCTGGGCTGATTTCTCACCTTTCTTAGAATCATTGAGACCCCACGAGGTGAGATCTTGCATGGAGCCCCAGTCCGAGGGAGATTGACAGTCATGTTTAGCTTCTTCCATTTTCTAATGATTGCTCCAACAGTGGACCTTTTTTCACCAAGCTGCTTGGCAATTTCCCCGTAGCCCTTTCCAGCCTTGTGGAGGTGTACAATTTTGTCTCTAGTGTCTTTGGACAGCTCTTTGCTCTTGGCCATGTTAGTAGTTGGATTCTTACTGATTGTATGGGGTGGACAGGTGTCTTTATGCAGCTAACGACCTCAAACAGGTGCATCTAATTTAGGATAATAAATGGAGTGGAGGTGGACATTTTAAAGGCAGACTAACAGGTCTTTGAGGGTCAGAATTCTAGCTGATAGACAGGTGTTCAAATACTTATTTGCAGCTGTATCATACAAATAAATAGTTAAAAAATCATATATTGTGATTTCTGGATTTTTTTTTTTAGATTATGTCTCTCACAGTGGACATGCACCTACGATGACAATTTCAGACCCCTCCATGATTTCCAAGTGGGAGAACTTGCAAAATAGCAGGGTGTTCAAATACTTATTTTCCTCACTGTATATATATATATATATATATATATATATATATATTTTCATACATACACACACAGACACATATATAATAATATATATATAAATATACACATATTATATTATATAAGCACAAAATGGTTATGCGATTAATCAATTTGACAGCACTAATTAGAATGAAAGCCAAAAATACACATTTGATGGATTAAATGGGTTTATGTAAATGTATCACACAAAAATTCTGGAAAACAAGATTCTGCTATACAAGATCGGGTCAAATATTTTTGCATAACTATAAATTATATAATTGTTGACCCAGGTGTAACTCTGCTGTATCACTCCACGCTCTCTCGTATTGTTCTCAGACTATGAAATATTTGATCATTTTTTGGGGTAATCACCAGATGATTATGTCCTACCGTCCTGCTTCTGTCTTGCAGTGGTGAGGCGTTCTGCTGGTGTGAAATGGCAGATGCAGCAGCTCGAGGTTTTGAAGCGGAGCCTCTGAAGGGTGGCGAGACAGAAGGGAGCGTGTCTAAGGAGAAAGGCTGCGCGGGAAAGCTGGGATTTTCCCGCATGACAGGCTGGCGCACAGCAGCGTTCCTCCTCTCGCTCTTCGTGTGCCTGGTGGTGGTCTTCGCCTTTTCATTCATCCTTCCCTGCCCCGTGCGACCGCAATACCGGCCCAGCTGGAACCACACGTTCCCCGCCGCAGGTGAACACCCTCAAAATTACAGTAGTAGCTTTCTTTTCTTTTCTTTATTTATAAAGCACTTTCAACGCAGCTCAAGGTTGACACAAAGTGCTGTACAATACAACTAAACTCTGATACAATACATTACAAATACAAAAGAACACAACACAACCGAATACAGACATTATACCTGGTTGAAAGCTATTAATAAAAGGTGTTTTTAAGCAAATACTTGGTAGAGATGAAGCATTTTTAAGCGAAGTTGGTGAGTTATTTCAAAGGCTCGATCGCCTCTGCAGTGGAGCCTTGTTCTAGGAATAGAAAGCGGACCAAGAGTACAGGATCTCAAGGACCTGTTTGGTTTACGGATGGAAATTGCATCTGAAAGATAAGACGGTGATTGATTATGTAGAGATTTAAAAACAAAAATTTGAATTCTAAATTTAAAGTGGTGGTTGATTATGATTTCACTTTTCTAACTTTAGTTAGTGTGTAATGTTGCTGTTTGAGCATAAACAACATCTGCAAAGTTACGACACTCAAAGTTCAAAGCAAAGGGAGATATTTGCTTTTAAAGAAATCGCTTTTTAAGAACTACAACAAACGGCTGGTAGAGACTACACAACATTCCTCCCGGGTTAGTGACATCACCAACCCTAGAATTTACATAAACCCCGGAACACAACTTGTAGATTATCATGACAGAATATGCTAATCAATGACTAGAAGATAACTACACATCAGCTACATAAATTCATCAACTAACCATTCAGAAATGTCCTGTTGCTTCTACATGTTGTCACTTCTTCTTGAGTCTCTCCATCATTGTCTGACTCCGGTTTGAACATAAAAGGCTAAAAGTTTTTGAAATTGTCAGTGCATGTCTGTGTGAGGTAAAAGGACACAAGCTGTTGTAGCTCCGCCCCCTGTACCGGGAGCAGCAGCTCATTTGCATTTAAAGTGACAGACACAAAACGAGGCATTTTTGCTCACCCTCAAAAAGTGACAACTTTAACATGCTATATACAAATATCTGTGGGGTATTTTGAGCTAAAACTTCACACACACACTCTGGGACATCACAGACTTATTTTACATCTTGTGAAAAGGGCATTATACCACCCCTTTAACAGGTAGCCAGTTTAGCGAGAGGAGAACGGACGTGATGTGATCGAACCTTCGCCTGCCTGTCAGCAGCCTTGCAGAAGCATTAGTTCTGTGAACGCATTGGTATAATTGTATAAAGAGTTACAGTAGTCTAGACGAGATCAAACAAATAAATGAATGAATGATCTGTTCAAAATGTTTTGCAGAGAGAAAAGACTTTATTTTCGCAAGATGTCGTAAATGGAAAAAACCTCAATTTGACCACAGGAGTGTTTCTGTATTTCTGATTGGATCCTGAGTGTGTTTCTCTCCTACAGCCACATATAATTTCCTGGCTGTTGAGGAAGCCAATGGAGACAGAGTCTTGGATGTGTTCTTCATGTACAAGGATGCTGATGAGAGGCGCAACACATGTTTGAGTCAAAGTAAGCTGAAACGCACATGCACATACCTGACAATGAAATGCAGACAAATCTATTATATAAGAAAAATAAGGTTACACTTTATTTTAAGGTGTCATTGTTACAGTGTAATTATATATTTAAGTACTGAGTAATATTAAGCAACTACATGTACTTACTGTAGGATTAGAGTTTGGTTGAGGGTTAGTTGCATGTAATTATGCATCATTTACTGTTATTACTATGGTAAATACATGTAACATATGTAAAAAGGACACTGTAAAATAAAGTGTTACCAAAAATAAATGTTAAAAGCAGTTCAGTAGTAGCTTTTGTAGTTTTATGTGAGGAACAGACCCACATTTAAGTCATTATTCACTGAAAATCTTAACAAGAGACTCAGGGTTGCTGCTTTATTGTGTATTATGCTAATCATAAGTAATGGTTTGTTTTTTCAGATTTATCAAACCCCTGTATGGTTTTAACGGCTCTTGATGGTACTGATGGGAAGACACTTTGGAAAAGACCTTTAGCTGCTGAGTTTGATTGGGTGGAGTGTGGCGTGAAGGGGCTCGGAAGTAAAGGATCAGGATGTCTGGTTGCTCACGCAGACAATCTCACGGCGATCAACAAAAAGTCTGGTACAGGATTTCATTACACAGAGATATGGACATATGTATTTGAACCAGGACCAATATTATGGCACACACTACTGTGCAAACGTTTGGGCTTGGTAAGATTTTTTAATGTTTTGAAAGAAGACTCTTCTGCTCACCAAGGTTGCATTTATTTGATCAAAAATACAGTAAAAAACGTAATATTGTGAAATATTATTACAATTTAAAATAGCTGTTTTCTATTGTAATATATTGTAAAATGTAATTTATTCCTGTGATCAAAGCTGAATTTTCAGCATCATTACTCCAGTCTTCAGTGTCACATGAACCTTCAGAAATCATTTTAATATGATGATTTGCTGCTCAAGAAACATTTATGATTATTATCAATGTTGAAAAAAGTTGTGCTGCAACACATTTTTTCCTGGATTTTTTGATGATTAGAATTATTATTTGTCATAGAAATCTTTTGTAACATAATAAATGGCTTTACTGTCCTTATATGCGTCCTCCTTGCTGAATAAAAGTATTAATTTCTTTAAAAAAAAATCTTTCTGAGCCCAAACGTTTGAACAGTAGTGTAGTGTATGAATATGGTAATCTTTCAGTGCCATAGTAACACAATACTTCTTGTCCAAAAGTGCATTTGTAAACATTTCAATGTTTTGTTTCCATCAGGTGAGATCATGTGGCAGCAGTCGCGCTCTTCTGTGATGGATGGAAATCTCCCGCTGATCAGCGTTATGGATCTGAATGCTGACGGAGCAGAGGACTTTGCAGTGCTTTCATATAATCCTGAAGCACAATCAATCACACCCATACCGGTACGACACACACACACACACTAGTGATGGGAAGTTCGGATCATTTTACTGACTCAGCAAAATTAACATATCTTTTTTCCCCAAGTCGTTCATTTTCAGCAGAATATAATTGAAATGTTAATGGCCAAATTCCCCAACACATCAACTTACGCAAACCATGATCACATTTATAATAAGAAAAAAACCATAATGCAGCCAATGCCAAACTACGAGAAACAGATATAATTAATTCATTGCTTAGCTGGGGCTTAGTTCAACTCTCCTCCCGATCCGAGTCGTTTTGTCATCTCGTTGCATCCCCATTGGCTGAAGCTATTAAGTCCACCGGAAATGATTTAGTTCACCTCCCGAGTCGTTCGTTCATCACGAGTTATGGAAAAGAACCATCATGACAGAAAAAAGTTTATAAATCGTAAGAAATTTGAGTCTAGAAATGCATCACAACTGTAAGAGTAAGAAAGAAACTAACTATACACTTGTTTGTATGGAAAGTTGGGAATTATTCATTAATTTCTGTCTCCAATACGGCCTTCATGTCAAGTGACGAAAGAGCGAACGACTCGTATCTGAAGACTCAGGAGGTGAACTAATGAGTTCTGTTTCCTGTACAGAACGTGTTCAACAAAACAAACAAAGCACTCTCTAAGGCAACTCGTAGTTCCCGAGTCATGTTAAAGATTAGTTCAAAATGAATCATGATCGACCCATCACTAACACACACACACACACACACAGTAACATTCTAATGCTCACCTGTTCTGAATATCTGCTCTTCCTCCTCTAGACCGAGCTGGTGTTTTTCTCAGGGAAGTCAGGTGATCAGATCGGCTCACGGGTGGATGTCGATGTGAATGGGGTTTTTGGTCATCTACCGTTCAAAACAGCCAGTGGCGCTCCATACCTGCTGTTACTTACAAGTGTGTCGCTGCTTTTAGCATCTCTTCTTTACTGTTTCTCCTTTATATTCCCCTGAACTCAACAGTTTCTTCCTCTGTCCACAGACTCAGGGCTCTATGCGGTGTGTGTGCAACATCTGGCAGCTCGGGCTGGTCTGAAGTCTGCGCTGAAGAAAGAGACAAGCTGGGAGGAAATATCAGACGGTCAAACTGGATTAATCTCACTCTATCAGTAATAAGCTCAAACTTCTTCACTCTCTTTCTTTGTTTTCTCCACTCGTCATTGTTTCATGGGTTTCTTCTGATCGCCTGTCTGCAGGTCTGATTCCCTGAGGCGTGTGTCGGTTGTTCACGGCAGTGGTTCTCCATCACTGCTGGTCCAAACGGACTCCAGCGTGTCACTGCTGCTCACAGACAAACTGAAGATCGCATGGACCACCAACACCAGCGCTCTGCTCAGGTGCGGTAACCAGTCCAAACTACACAAAACACTGGAAGCTGCATTACACTACACTAATGCATTCCTGTGTGTGTTTTTCTAGTGCGCCCACATTTGGCCAATTCAACAAAGATGGAATTCCAGACATAATGATAGAAGAAGACATTGGCAATGACACCAAAAGAGTGAGTGACCAAATTGGTATTAATCTATCTATAAATTACAGAAACGTCTGTGTGTCTGTCTGTGTGTGTGTGTGTGTGTGTGTGTGTGTGTGTTTGTTATTCGCATATCTCTCGAACCGTTAGTCCTATGGATTTCAAACTTGACAGGTGTCTCGCTACAGGCACGAGCAAGTGCAGTGCCAAGTTTGACGTTGTTTGGATTAGAAATGCAAAAGATATCGTTAAATATATCAGTAAAAGAAGCACTTAGAAGGTTGTGGCTTAAAAATAAACATTGTGACATAAACACTCTGTCAGCTAAACATTAAGTCAGCTACACTGTTTACTGCTGAATATTATATTTTATTCACGGCCATCATTTGTAGTAACCTGTTCATAGACTGTTTGCTCAAGCGTAGCGTTTTTTCTGAGTTCACTGTGCTTATTCATTTGTGGATGTTAACTGAATCTGTAAGTCAGCTACACTGTTTATTTCTGAATATTATATTTTATTCTGGTGCGCTTAACGTTATTGCTTTCTACCATGCACAAATAAAAATGTCACTGAACTTTTGCTGTGTAATCGTAACAACGAGCACTCAAACACACAGAACCAACAATTACTAAAAACACACACAAAAACTGATTTTGCACGGGCACTTTGCACTAGTAATAATAATTTGAGGTGTATGAATGTAGAGTAATAGTAATAGAATATGCCTTTTACCCTGATTTCCCTTGTTTTAATCATATATCACAAAAAACTTGGACACTACCATTCAAAAGTTTGGGGTCAGTAATTTTTTTTTTAAAGAAATCATACTTTTTTTCAGCAAAGATGCATTAAATTAATCAAAAGCGACAGTAGCATTTATAATGTTACAAAAGATTTCCATTTCAAATAAACAGTTTTTTCCTGTTCTATTGCTCAAATAATTCCGAATACAACGTATCATGGTTTCTACAAAAATATGTAGCAGAACAACTGTTTTCAATATTGATAAAGAAATCATAAATGTTTCTTGAGCAGCAAATCATCATATCAGAATGATTTCTGAAGGATCATGTGACACTGAAGACTGGAGTAATGATGCTGAGAATTCAGCTTTAATCACAGGAATAAATTACATTTTACTATATATAAACAGTTCTTTTAAATTGTAAAAATATTTCACAATATTTCTGTTTTTGCTGTATATTTGATGCAGCATTGGTGAACATAAGTGACTTTGGTCACACTTTCGATTAGGGTCCAATTCTCACTATTAACTACAACTTTTGCCTCAATAAACTCCTAATTACTGCTTATTAATAGTTAGTAAGGGAGCTGTTAAGTTTAGGTATTGGGTGATTAAGGGATGTAGAATAAGGTCATGCAGAATAAAGGCATTAATATATGCCAGGGCTATTCAATTAGTTTAATTCGAGGGCCGCATTATCAAATCGAAAAGTTGAGGTGGGCCAGTGGGTCGGTTTGGGGGTTTATCTTATTTATTGAAACACAACAGTTTCAATAAATAAGTGAAAGTAACCCTAAAAAAGTATGGTATTTACTTGGAAATGTGGTACCCAACAGTAGCCTATGCAAATATATAAAACCATAATAAATAAAAAACTTGATAATTTACAGCTGTGTACAACTATTTTCCTTGGAACAAATAAATTATTTATACAAACTTATAGCTGTTGGTGAGAAATAATAATTATTTTATTTATAATTGTTATGCTTAAATGAAAATATTCTGACAGTGAGACTTGTTAACCACAGACTACTCACTCCCAATGTATAAAAAATGCCTAAACATTTTTATAGTTAAAAACTATATGCAGCTTTACAAAGAAACTGACATAATTTCATAACAAGCATTAATTATATATTCCTCTACCCACCTAATAAAACGAATGCAATATAAATCACTATATTTACTATTATACTATATAATATTATAGTGTATATATATTTACTATATTTATGTATTACTACATAGTATTCAATATAAATATTGCACATTTCTGCCCAACCATGGTAAATTACTACAGTAAATTCATGGTAAATGTTTGTAAGGGTGATTAGGGGATTTAAAGTCTTCTAATTTCGTTCATGCCACAATGTTTCTCCTGCTTTCCTCATCAGTCTTGTTGGGAATGTTGAGGCTGTTTCATCCGATTTAATACTAGTTAAACCATCGAGTGATTTGTGGTTTGTAACAGAGAGGTTTCTGTCGAACTGAAACACTTCCCACTGGTTGTCGCAACGCTGTTTAATATAGTGTCCGGGACCGGGAGTAAACGCAGCTCCGTGCTGGGCCGTGTTAAAACAACTAGTGAAACAACTGAAAGCATCGCTATTTGTTGTTATACTGTACTGACCGAGAAACCGCTTCAGATGATTCAGTGACGGAGCGGTCCGAATGAATCCGAATAGTTTTAGACCGTTATGCAAGCGCGTTTAGAATCGAACCAAAATAATGATTCATTCACGAATGATTGGTATCGCTGGTTCAGTCGACATAAATTCGGGACACAATAAAGTAACTGCTGAAATATTCGCACGTAAAACGTTTCTCGGGTCAATCGGAGCGAGTATCAAACTGAATTAGCTGCACCGCCAGGAAAAGAGGAGGAGGGAGGTTGTGCCGTCGGGCCGCATGGAGATGATTGGCGGGCCGCCAATTGAATAGCCCTGAATATGCTAATAAACAGCCAATATCCTAGTAATATGCATGCTAATAAGCAGCTAGTTAACAGTGAGAATTGGACCCTAAACTAAAGTGTTACAGAGACTTGTTTATATTTATATATATATTTGTTTTAGGTTCTGGTTCTCAGCGGACACTCTGGAGACGTCCTGTGGAAGCTCAATCTGTCGTTCTGGGCTCCGAGTCCTCGTCCGGCGTCTGTCCTCACGCTAAACGCATTCTCAGTGTTCATGCTTTGGGGACAGGGTCACAGCAACCAGACAGTACGAGCATAACACACACACACACACACACACACACACACACACACACACACACATAACTGCAGGAATAAGACACTGATGTGTTTGTGTTTGATATTCAGATGCAGTCATCATTCCTGCTGCATCCTCGACACTCACAACTGCTGCTTGAAAGAAGAAATTCTGCACAGAACATCGTCTCTTTTAAGGGTATTTCTTATTCACAACATCACCAAGGCTTATCTAATGTCTTTTTGATCATTTATAACGTTAGTCAAGGTTTCTTGCATCTCTTTATTAGAGGCCAAACATCAGGCTCTTACTGTACCCATTAGTGTTCTTCTTCTTCTGCTATTGAAGTCTATGGTAGCCCATAGAACAGTATGGTAAACAGTTATGAAATTTGGCACACAGATAGAGGATAGTCTGAACATTAACCACAGCAATTTTGGAGTCTCTACCTCATTCCCTCTAGCGCCACCAACTGTCCACAATTTCACTTACATTTGGGTTAATAACTTTTTGACAAAATTCTTTTTCTCCTCTAATTCTTAGACTCAAAATGATTCGATTTTTATTACCTCATAATTTTCCATCATGAAAAATTTCCCGCCATTTTCAATTTCTCGGAAAAAACTACTTTTTTTGAACTCCTCTTAGACTGTTGCTTCCATTCTAATGAAAACATTAACCAGATCATCTTCATAAATGAAAAATAACACATGAACGAATTCGATGAAGAACTTGCCAAAATGAACGCATTTCCTGTCTGCCATTTGATCTACTTTTTCTATCTCCAACACTGTTTGTCTGATTTCCGCCAAATTCGAGTCAGATCATCTTCAGACCATGTTGGCAAAAAGTGGATTTCGTGTCGAGAGACGAATTGTATATAATTTTTGACACCAAACTTTTATGTGTGTAATTGTCACCCAACACTGACCACACCAGATCAACTTGGTGTCAGCTCCACATGTTAGTCAAAAGTAATAAACAATACGCTGATTTCACGCAGCCGCCATTTTGAAATCGAAAGTGAGGCTCCGGTGGGAAGAAAACCGGAAGTGTCGCCTTTAATCACAGGAGAGTCGTGAATGCGATGGCGTATTGTTGTGTTTAATGATGTTGTGTCAATTCTAAAACTGTACATACATTTCTTTCATACTTTAGACTATATACAGTGAAATTCATTTATAAATAAAATATTTTTTTTATATAATTCAGAAAGTAAAAAAAGAAGCAGGAATGAACTATATACATATCCTATATTGGATATTAACATCCAATAATGTAAATCGAGGCAGCAGCTTCAGGTTGGTAGTCCAAAGGCATTGTTGTTTATCTTTACTTCCGGGGTTTTTCCCACCGGAGCCTCACTTTCGATTTCAAAATGGCGGCTGCATGAAATCAGCGTATTGTCACATTACAAATGATTGTATTTATGGGCTTTCAACCATTTTGCTTAAAATCTCCAAATTTAAAAGTATTTGCAGTTGGTCTCAATTTTCAGCTCCTCATTTTGCCTCTGTGGTGCTCGGCCCCTTAATCACAGCTTACAGCTATATTTGTTTATGGTCTTTGCTACTGTACTTTTAATGTAAAGTTTAATGCATTTGGATTTGCTGACGTTTCTTTGATGTGTGAAAATGTGCTGGGTTAAAGTCTGCAAAACGGCTGAAAGAGCACCTTTAAATTGCAATATGTTGTAAGTCAGGTTTGTTAAGATAATAAGCATCTCTCTGCGTTTGTTTAGCAACGCTGTTGGAGCAAGGTCGCCACGCCTGTTACCTCGTTCTGACAGGACCGGATGGACGACAGCATGCAGAATTAGGCGAGACGGAGCCTGTGATTCTGACCAAGCGGAAGATAAAGGATGACGTGTGGGAGAGCGGCGTTCTGGGAGTGACGGCTGATGAACCGATCTCTAAAGACATGGAGAAGTCCGTGAAGGAGGCCTTCCACATGCTGCGCTTCAGTGATGCCCTCTACTGAAACACAATGATGTATTTAAACGCTAATCTTCAACTCAAAGGTCATACAGTCTAAAAGCCAGTTTCTGCATGTAGAATTGAGTATGTATGTTTCATGTTTCCGTTTTATTTAGAATATCTGTAAATCTGATTTAGTCTTGGACTAAGAATAAAACCCAAGACACTAAAACAAATCATCAGGGCTATTCCCCTGATACGATACAAGTGAATGTATTCATTTAGAAGGGACACAAGCTGCATGACAATCATAAACTACTGTAAAGCATTTCAGATTTCTGCATGAGGCAGATGACTGTCAAGAGGTACGTTAATATTCGGAAGTGTCTGGGATTTCATATAAAGGTGAATCTCGTACAGAACGGTCCAGGTCATGTTTGGAAAATTGCTTAAATGTCATAAAAATAATGCCACACTTGAAAAAAAAAAAGTAAACAAATTTTCTCATTCCCTCCTTTTGATTCAGGTATGAAATATGACCTGGACATGAGATTCATTGTGCTTTTTTCATTGTATTTTGAGTGACGTTTTGCTTAACGCTATAGTGGAGGAGTTTACACAAGTCTGCATTGATTCACACACACACACAAAGCAGCACTAAACCAAGGCCTAACTTAGATGTGTGTGTCTTAGTTTGCAGTGCAGTTTGTTAGGATGGAGACTTTATGACTCGTTTAAATGATTTATTAATGGTTTCATGGGTTTGGGAGAGTTTGTTTGTAAGTGTTCTGCTGTTTCATGCTGCTGCTATTGTTAAAGATGCACCTTTGCAATACTGTGATATGTTTCACATAATGCTGTACATTTAGTGCCTTAAACAGGGATCTGATCACTACAGGTGCCGTTATGAGAATCTGTCTGTCTGCTGTTTTGGATCTACAAAATGTGGGTTTAGTTTAAAGTAGGGATGTAGACATTTCTTTTAACCAATGACCAGAGCTTTAAATCGTCTTCAGTTTTCTGTGCATCATCTACATTCACAGAGGAACCGGACGATCAGCTGCACCAAATCCAGTTGCCTTTCAATCGAAAGAAGCCAAAATAAATAACACTGTGGATTGTATATAGTTCTAGTAGATGAACATGTTTAAAATAAATCAGTGAAGTTGATGCTTTGTATTTATTAGAGTGAGATTTATTAGTAATTAGTTTAGGTTCACTGATTTTGTAAACCTGTAGATCAGGTCAAGAATTTTGCATCTGCTATTTTCTGTCTTTATTTGAGAATATTATACTTGATTGTATTGTTACACTGTGTAATAAATATAATGCATCCAGTGCTTCTGTTTTTGAATCCTTAATGCAAGATTATTTCTTATTTCATGGATATTTAAGACTCATTTCATTCCCTTCATTTCAAAATGGTCAATCTTAGCTCATAGATATTTATTAGGTCATGCCAGCTTAGTATTCATAAGCCAAGCTTTCGTAATAGTAATATTTTCTTCTTTTCCTTTTTTTTTATATTATATTATTCAATACGATATAGTATCTAATACGATCAACAATGCATTTTATATACCATTAAAAATTAATGAATACAATTCATAATTATATAATGCTATTTAATAAATGTCAATAAAACAACATTACTATGTTCAAACGTATAAATGTTTTGTTATTTATAATAAATAAAAAATATTAGTAAAGTTGAAGTCTACATAGCATGCGTGTTTAAAACGTGTCACATGACTTCATTTTACCGCGCATGGGAAGTGTGCATATTTCTATTGTCTGTGCACGCGCCGCGGCGCCGCGCATCAGTACCATTCTGATAACTGTCACGTGCACGAGGTTCATGTCAGTTTACGGGACCAGTAATGCAAGTTAAGTAAGGAAGTTAATTACTGATTTATTCAAGCTTTCCCTGGTACTCGTTTATGAGCCATTGATGGGTTTATCGAGATGTTTATTTAGTTTTAAGACTAATGCGTCTCCTGGTGAATGCGAGAGAACGGAAAAACAGTGACGCACCTGTAAACACAAAACAATGGCATGTTATCATTGTTCTGACATGCTGAGATGTTCCAACGCATTCAATGTACTTTTCAGGAACTTGCAGTTGCTCACCAATTATACATGGCAATCATTGAGTCATGTGAACTGAGCTGCATGCCCAAATACTTCACATTCAAAATACTTTCCATTTGTAAGAGTATCTTTATCTATGAGGTTAAAAAGGGGAATGACTGAAGAGGTCCACGGGTTCAGTGTGCCCACAAAAAATCTTTCCATTTTTATTTTTAAAAGGTAAGAGGCCCAGAGCATCTATTAACGGATTCAAGAAACTTCTTTAATGTCATTTTTAATGAACATATGAACATAGCATCTAGTCCCAGATATGAGTCTCAGTGTACAAAATTAATATTTTTTCAACCATATGTTTAGGCAAACACGATGCTAAAATAAAACCCGCAGTAGCTTAACAAAATGGGAAGGTATTAACCATGCAAACATAAACATATCTCCAGGTGATTATCCACCTATTAAATATTAACCTCTAGCGCGCCGTGCACATGCACTTTCCGGATATGCTGACATCATGACATGTTATTCTGAAAGTTGCATGAATTCACATAGGCTATAATAAATACACGATTAAGCTATTTATTTGAATATTTATCTATACAATGCACATACATTTAAGCATATGAGGGCGCATTGTGTTTGCCTGGAGAATTACAGTACATCTATCAGTATCATCATATCAGTTTCAATGTGACCTGAGTCCGCCATACCGTGTGTACAGGACTGCACGAGCGCTCAACTGCACTCACTATCATCACACACACTCACACACACGCACTTAGTGGATGAGGATTGTGTGACACTGAACAAAAGTCACTTTCAACAGCAAGCCGCCTCAGACAGGTAAAACAATACAATATCCTTTCATTGCATGCGATAATTTAACGCCTTCTATTGAAATACATTTTTCAATGTGAGATCAGATATTGATTCTCATTGTAAAAGCGAAAGTGTAAGAGGATATCGCCTATATCGGGTCTATTTAAAATACAAAACGAATATCCATTTAAATTGAATAATAAATGAAACATAATACCTTAGATGCGCTATTGTATTCTTAATTAAATATATTAATGTATATTCGTTAAATGCACGCTGACTAAACGCATTTCCTGTCCTCTATATAGGCCTATAGATATAATATAAATACATAAGTCTCGTGACTGATGTTTTTTCATGCTGAATTGAAGCACAGTGCGGGCAGCTTGGTCACACAAGAACATTTTCTGAAATATCTCATTCATTTTGGCAAGCCGATTTGATTTTCATTCATTCTCAGGATATGAACTCTTTCTTGATATTAACAATTAAATTTGAATGGAAGCCTATGGTTACATTTAACTAGAGAAAATACAATTACAGATATCAAGAATTATAGTTTTTACCAGTTGAAGTTTATATATAGCAATCCGTCTGAGTGATGACGTCACTGGTGATGTCAAGAATTCATATTTTTACTAGAGGAAATTGAATTGTTGAAATGTATATCCTGATTAAAAGTCAAAACGGCTTGCCATAGCATGTCCATCTGTTTTGGAATGTGATAGAATAATTTATTTAAGATAGTTTAGTGTCTGTCGAGATAGTTAAAGTTGGATCATAGCCTATCTGTATCTGTATCTGCATGTCTTAAAGGGACCGCGCGAGTCATCATGGCTGAGGACATCCAGCAGAAACTGGAGAAGTACCGCACGGCACCTTTCGATGCCCGTTTCCCGAACCAGAACCAGACGAAAAACTGCTGGCAGAATTACCTGGGTCAGTCATATACAGGACACATTAATTACAGTCTCTAATATGCCAAAACTTGTGTACCGTGCGGCACAGTGTAGCCTAATGAATGACTTTCAGGTCTACACATCAAATACTATAGAATATTTAAGGGACTTTGGTCTACATTGAAAATACTTTTTAAACAGAATTTGTTGTTATATGGTATTAAAAAAAATTCAACTTACTTTTGGTCGATTCGGATCCCAATGGAAAGCGCTCGAGCGACTTTAATACCTTCTTTTAGACAAACGCGATTTTAGTTCACTGGCGCTCTAAAAACTTTTATGATTAATTAATAAAATTCTGTTCGAAACATACACTACCAGACAAAAATTTGGGGTCAACTTTAAGTTCATGATTTTTGAGAAAAAAATAATTAAAATTATTCAGCAAGACCGATCAAAAGAGACCATGTAGAAATCTCGCCTAGGGTGCCAAAAAGGCTAGAAACGGCCCTGCACACACACACACACATTATATACATACACACCTAAACTTATATAGGCCAACACACACACACACACACACACACACACACACGCGGTTTCCACAAAATAATGAAGCAGTACAACTGTTTTCAACATTAATAATAATCAGAAATGTTTCTTAAGCATCAAATCATCATATTAGAATGATTTCTGAAGGATCATGTGACACTGAAGACTGGAGTAATGATGCTGAAAATTCAGCTTTGATCACTTTGGTTTTAACTATTTTTTTCTCAAATTAATACAAACTTGGTGTGCAGAAGAGACTTTCAAAAACATTTTAAAAATCTTATCGACCCCAAACATTTTAACAGTAGTGTATGTAAATTTCCAACCCAAAATCAAAAGGTGGGGAAAAAAGGAAAATACAATTTTGCATAAAGATAATGAGGCCTGGAACCGTTGAAATTTGTTGCATTTTTCTATTATTTTCAAGCACATTTGAAATGGAACCTGTATGCTTTTTTGAGATTCACCTTCAAGGAATACCATGAAATTACCATAGTACCATATCCCTCCAAAAAAAAATCTAATTATTATTATTTTTTATTATATAGATTTTCATCGATGCCAAAAATCTCTGGATGCCAAAGGTGTGGACACAGCCCCATGTGACTGGTACAAGAGGGTCTACAAGTCTATCTGCCCTCTCTCCTGGGTAAATATCCCCTCATTCCCAACTTCTGTCCAAAGCATAAGCAGCAGAGTTGTGCATAAAGACCATTACTCTCAATATTTGCTGTCGTTCAGATCGAGAAATGGGACTCTCAGAGGGACGACGGCACGTTCCCAGGAAAGATCTGAAGATCTCCAAAACACTGCATCGGGGGAACCGAAGCGCTTCTGTCTGTGGTCTCGTCTCACCCCAGCCGAACAGGGCCTTATCAAAGATAGTTCAAAACTGCAGCTGTCCGGCTGGAGGATGAGATAGATTGTTAATGTCATTCCTTATATAAAAATGTGTTGCATATTCTGCATTAAATTCTCAGGCATTGAAATGTGATTCTGTTGTTGCGTGCTTCATGGAGTCCCTGTCAAGCATATGGGTAGCAATATTCAATTTGAAATGTAATATGCAAAATGATAATGCAATATGTAAAATGACGATGCATTTCTGTATTTAAATTAAAATTTTCCATTACATTTGTGCAACGTTTGGTGCAAAGGTTCAATTATATAATTTTCATTTGCCATTTCATACACTAGTTTTAATATGTAAATTGAATACATATTTTAATGTTTTATAAGTTGCAAAATGAAAATGAAAATGTATTAAAGAAATGATTGAATCTGTTTAACATGTTCAAGCAAAAACTGTAGCAAATTGATCATTTAAATGTTATTTTTCTTAATTGCATTTACACTCACAGTCAAGACACTTGCGATTGCATTTTCATTAAATGTCCCGCAACGAATGTAGCAAAATTAATGTGCAAATTGAAAATGCATTCTGAGCCTATCACGTCCCCGTCCCGCTCTTGTCAATCAAATGTAAACTCAAATACAGAAATGCATTGCCATTTTACATATTGCATTGTCATTTTGCATATTATATTTCAAATTGAATATTGCTACTCGTATGCTTCCGTACTCAACAACAATTTTTGCTAGGCATCCAATGCATGTTGCACAAAAAAACCAATGGGCATCAGCAGTTCCAGTCCTAATGGCTGGAATGTACAGCAAACACAGTGCGTTAGTCAACCTGGAAAAGATCGTACAGATTATCGGGATTATACACTGAGCACTTATGAGGAAGAACTAAATAGCTGGATTTGCCAAAGCTCACCAGGTTAGAAGCATCAAATCTTTAAAGATTTGAGTTTTTTTAAGGGACTTAAATAAAGTAGATGTTCAGACGGTCTCTCCCTGTTTAAGTTGGCAGTTCTTGGCAAGTCATAAGCATCTAGGTAACATTCAATAAACCATTTGTTTTGTCCAAACGCAAGTTTTTGAGCGACTGACAAAGCAATGTCACTCCTATTAGAATCATCAAATCTCTCAACAACTGCTCTAGACTTAACATGAATTTTCCCGTTCATTCATTCTGATGAAAACTGGATTTCTAATGGAAAAATCACCATTGAAGGTCCAGTTTGCTCAAGGATTAGGATTAATCCATTTTACAATATGTAGTTTTGAAAGTATTACAGACCTCAATCTCAGTTTATGCTGCTGTAAATGATTTCTGCATCAAGCTGAATTACAAAAATAATTAACTTTTCTCTCAAGTTCAAGTCTTGATTTACATTTGCACAGCAAAAACAAAAATAGGACGAACAATAAAGTTATAGGTGATATTTAATCATATTTACAGGGGCTTTAATTTGAGGTAAACTGGCAGCATTTGCATAATAGTTGTAAGTGTTTTGAATGAAATGTGAAAGGCTTAGAAATTGTGTAAATCTGAAATATTGTAAGTATTGTCATGTTGCTGATATATTACGAAATTTCTACACAATTAGACTGTTGAAATATTTCAAATATGGCTGTAGGATATACAATCTATTAATTAATTTTATCCCAAGTGTAACAACATGAAAAGAAATGTACTGGTGAACACTACGCATTACCTTCGATCCAAAATCACAAGACATGGTTGAAAGTACACTTACTTTAAGAAGACTCAAGTATAATACAACAACATCATAGCAAAAACAAACATAAAGCTTTATCATACAGTTGGAGTGTGTGTTTCTGTGTTGAGGTCACTGAGTTTTCCAAATATTCCCAGAGGGAAGAAGAGAAAGGAAACCTGCTTTCATAAGCCCTGTCGTCTTGCTCTCAGTATCGCTGCTTTCCGTGTTTCCGTGTGTCCGTCATGCAGGTTTTGGGCCGCAGAGCTGAAATTAAACACATTCAGTCTCATTTTTAGTGAAAGTTTTCTTTTATGGTAGGCTTAAGAGTTAATCATCATATTTGCTTAACCCTTGTGTTATGTTGCGGGTCAATTTGACCCGTTTAGATTTTATAGTTGCTGGAAATACTGGTTAACCTTTGTTTTTTTTCTTGATATTTTGTGACTTTTTCTCATTTATCATCATGAACATGCATGCAAAGTTTCAACATGCTAGTGTTTTTTGACATATACAAACAAAATTACTGTTCCTTTTGTGATGTTCGCGGGTCAATTTGACCCGCATATTTTAACGCTCTAAGGCAACTGTACGGACCCAAAATAATAACATTTCTTGGTTATACTTTGTTATTTTTTTACTACCTTATGAAGCTAAAAAATTAGGTTTTCCACACTTATTTTAATACAGAAAAATATTTTGTCAGCCACAGATGGTAAAAATTACCTATCATTTATTTTTTCAAGCGACCTGAAATAATATTAAATCTTTTTTTTTTTTTTTGATATTTTGTGACTTTTTGCATTTATCTTCATGAACATGCATGCAAAGTTTCAACATGCTGGTGTTTTTTTTTTTGACATATACAAACAAAATTACTATTACGTTTGTGATGTTCGCAGGTCAATTTGACCCCCATAGGCTATTCAAAAGCAACTGTACAAACACAACATAAAAACATTTATTTTATGTATCAACTGGGCATCAACTCCAGTTCTAAAGTGTAAGTGTATCTAAAAGTGCTCTAACCCAAACCAAACACACTTGAAAAAGCTAAATCATGGTGTTCAGAGTTAATTGCAAATTACAAATGAAAATCTTTGACAGACGCAGATAGTAAAATAAGCTCTCATTTATATATTCAAGATATCTGAAATATCTTGAGACTTCGACATAGACTACAGGAAAAATTAGCTCAGATTAATTGATTAATTGTTCAGTTATGATGTTCTAAGCAAAAAAAAAAAAAAAGTAAAAAAAAAATGTATATTCAAATATATATAAATATAATGTATATTCAAATTTTGTCAAAGCAAAACAGTTTTAAAAAATGGTTAAAAAACATTTTCATTAAATCATATCTTCAGATATATATTTTTTGGAATATTTGACAAATGTTGATATTAAAAGTTTACAGTTTGTACCTGAATCTTTGTTGTTTTTCATAGTGTGATTTTTGAGGAATTGTATTGATTCCAATGCGGGTCAATTTGACCCGGACCATAAGGGGAGTGCACAGAATTCCAACATAACACAAGGGTTAATCTAAAACAACGGAAGTGCATGCATGTCCTCGTCAAGCTAATTAAACATGCGTGTGATGATGATTTTGTGCACCTGGGTCCGCTGTCTGCTTCTTCTTGTGCTGGTGAATGATCTGATTCTCGTTGGTCAATTTCACATCCTGGTCCTCCACATGATTGCTATAATAAATGACATTCCATCAATGAGTTTGGTAACACTTTACAATAAGGTTCCTTTATTAAACATTAGTAAATGTATTAACTAACATGAACTAACAATGAGCAATACATTTACTACTGTTTTTGTTAATCTTTGTTAATGTTAGTTAATGAAAATAAAGCTGTTCATTGTCTGTTCATGTTAGTTCACAGTGCATTACCTAATGTTAACAAGATTTTAATAAAGTATTAGTAAATGTTGAAATTAACATTAACAAAGATGAACAAATGCTGTATAAGTGCAGTTCATTATTAGTTAATGTTAACTAATGTAGTTAACTAATGAACCTTATTGTAAAGTGTTACCATGAGTTTGAGTGACACCAGCGCTGTGTCCGAATATACCTAACGTTACTTCCGAACTATATAGTAGGTGAAAAACAGTATGAGAGCTGAGTGTTCAGAAAGAACCCGGACGACCTTCTACTTCTGTCGAGATTCTGAAGTGTGCGTATGATGGACACTTTACTATCCCATGAGGCCACGGGAGGGTAGGCGCGTTTCCAATACAGAATTGTGCAAAACCGATTTTTTCTAAATATCGACAAAACACTATTACGAAATGACGGCGTTTCCATTAACCGATGTAATGCGACTAAAACGTTATCATTTACTCTCACAATAAGTAAAGTCATTCCAAAAATCATGGCAACGGATGTTGGTAGGATTATGTACTATATCCCAGCCACTGCACTAGCCATTATTATTAATCGAAGGGGAAATGTATGTGTGTGTTTCCAAGCATTAATGGTAAGGAGGTGTTTCTGGGTGTTTCTCACTCATTTCTGCTTCGAGGTCTTGATTGTGGCATTTATTTGAGGTTTAGAATCCAGTATTCCTGTAATTCTTTTGTCTTTTATGAATTTAATAAAGAGCTCTGTCTCGTATTCTGTCTAAACACACCGCGTCATCTACGTCAGGTGACCTGTAAATGCACAAAAACTGTTTCCATTGCAGTTTTGCGAAATATTTATTTTTCGAATTGCCTGAAAAACGTCCTCATGCAAGCGTAAAAACTTTTTTGCGATATTGAAGTGTTTCCATTGGCCGTATTTTCAATTCGCAATTTCAATTTGCGCAATTTGAAGGGTAATGGAAACGAGGCTAGTTTCGCAAAAACTCCCATTTATCGCAAAAAAGTTTTTACGCTCGCATGAGGAGGTTTTTCAGGCAATTTGAGAAAGAAATATTTTGCAAATCTGTAATGGAAACACGCCTACTGCAGTGTTCAGCTTCAATCTCAATTAAACACACCCCAGCGAATCAAGGTCTGACTAGACATAGGCAGGTGTGTGTGCTGAGGCAAGTTGGAGCTCAACTCAAGTTTGGACACCCCTTATGCCTTCTACAGATATAAGATCATTATAAATCACACATGGATCTAATAAACTTGGGTACGACATATCAGCAAGTGCTAGTGGTAAACTAATACAGCAAGATGAATCACACTTTAGCAATTGTGGTTTTTATGTGCGCTGAAGGAAAGAGGAGAATATGGACGCGGTCGTTGCTAGGGAAGAGAGGCTAACTTGGGATGCCAATTTTGTAAATGGAGCTTGAGGTGTAAGTAGTTTTAAAGGAATCGTATGTAAGATTGTGGCCAAAACTGGTACTGCAATCACTTTCAATTTACTGTAGAGCGGTGTATCCCCTCCCCCTCCCCCTCCCCCTCCCCCCTGACTCGAGGTTGCCAGATAGGCTGCAGGATCCAGCAGGAACGTAGGCTGCTACAAGGTGCTTTAAACTAGAGCAGAGCTGGCAACCCGGATGCCGAAACACTACTGACTTCGTGATTGGTAGATAGGTGGAGGGTGGAGCATCAGGCCAAAACACAACATGACAACATCAACATCAGTTGAGGGCTGCAACTTCACTTTTAAATGACAATATCCTGGCCGGACTACTGTTGTCAGTGATATAAGTATTTGAAATGAACATGATTTTTTAATGTCTAGTGACATATCAGGGCCATTTTATGATTAATTGAAATACATTTCTTACATGCAGTTCCTTTAAGGTTAAGCGCCATTTCATGTCGCATTTTTATAGTCTAGTTAGATGTAGGTTATAGCAGCAAACACACTGTGAGATGATCATGCTGAATTTATGACACTGTTAGTATATTATCTCAGGCTATCTTTGGTCGCAAGACCGTGACAACGGCCGTATGTACCGGGTATTATTACAGAATATGATTTTGTATGCAGCGAGCCACTTGTTTACAATGGACACAAAATCATGGGACAAAAACACAGCCTGAAAGTGAACCGTTGACCAGATGAATGAAGATAAGAGAGATCACAGAGTCTCATACAGTTTATACACACACACACACACACAGTTTCTCTTGTCATCATCTGGTCTGTTTAGCATCATGCCCAGGGCATGAGAGAGAGCGATCAGGTCAAACAATGAGTCAGTCAACAACAGCAGTTGTGTGTGTGTGTGTGTGTTTTGTCTGAGTTTGGCATTGAGTGCTCTCCTTAAGGTGTGTGTGTGTGTGTGTGTGTGTGTTTAATGCATTTATAAGTGTGTTTAACTCATGCAATCTTCAATATAGAGGTTACAAAAGCCTGATGCAATCAAAAACATCTTTAAGATCCACATTTCTGTAGAAAAAGCATCTACACATTGATGAATCAAACATTACAATTGAACTAAAAACAGTTTGTCATTATTTACATGACCTCAGATCAGGGTTGCCAACTGTCCCGTATTAGCCGGGACGTCCCGTATATTGGGCCTAATTGATTTGTCCCGTTTACTGACACTGATCTAACCACTGACCGATACAACAGCAACACGACACTTGAGAATGATCACGACACCAGTCATCATCCAATCACGCGCATCAGACCATACCAATAACAAATTGAGTTTGATTTGTGAACAGAATCCTCAGCCGTCACTTTCTCTGTCCACGTTTTGATTTCGGCAAATCAGTTTTGGCGAATGCAAACAATGTGATTATTGTTCATGAGTCCAACATCCATTTTTTTTTTAAGGGTTCTTTGATGAATAGAAAGTTCAAAAGAGATTTATCTGAAATAGAAAGCTTTTCTTACAGTAAAAATGTCTTTACTGTCACTTTGATTCATTTAATGCAGGGGTGCTCAATCCTGCTCCTGGCGATCGACTGTCCTGCACAGTTCATCTCCAACCCTAATCAAACACACCTGCAACCAATTAACCGTCTTCAGGATCACTTGAAAATTAAAGGCAGGTGTGTTTGATTAGGGTTGGAGATGAACTGTGCAGGACAGTCGATCGGCAGGAGCAGGATTGGGCACCCCTGATTTAATGCATCCTTGCTGAATAAAAGTAGGCCATTACTTTCTTTACACAAAAAAAAATTCTTACTGACCTCAAACGTTTGAACTGTAGTGTCTGATGTTAAAAAAGCTTTCTATTTCGCATAAATGCTTTTATTTTGAACAATGGTTTGTGTGTAATGTGACATTTCTTGTATGATTCTTTTTAGAATTAAATTATACATAAATAGGTTAACAAGTGTGTATGTCTGAGAACCTTTTATACACACATACTTAACTGCAGACACTGAGATGTATGTGATACACATATAATATTTTGAGTGTCCCTTATTTTCCTATGAAGAACCACGATTGTCCCGTTTTTTCCTTTTCTGAAGTTGGCAAACCTACCTCAGATCGTTATAAACAAAAGCATCATAAGTGTTGTGTTTGTACCTGGTAACTGTGCTCTTCTCTCGGTGTGTGATCCGCGTGTTGTCTGAGAACAGTATGGTGTGGTAAGGAACGACGGGATCCAGGGTCGGCAGAATTCCCCGAGAAACGTTTTTCACACACTCTAAAATCCCATTATAGACCAACAGGTCATCGACTAGGAGCTAAAACAACAAACACACACAACACTGAGCTCAGGTCAAAACAGACCAAGCATTTCAGATGCAGAATGAACAAGCATACAAACATATTTCTGTGTAAAGGTCTGTTCTCACACTGATCATTTAGATTTTGGTTCAGCAAGGACCAATTAAATTGATTGAAAGTGACCGATATACGGTAAGACAATTATACAACAGATATAAGACATTTATAATGTTACAAAAAAATTATATTTCAAATAAATGCTCTTCTTCCTTAAGAACTTCCTAAAGAATCCTGAAAAAAAAAAAATCACTGTTTCCACAAAAATATGAAAATACTGTTTTCGACATTAATAATAATCAGAAATGTTTCTTGAGGTGCCACATGCATAACATTTTAGAGTTGTGTGTGTGTGTGTGTGTTTTACCCCAAATTCCTTGACTCCTCGTTGAGGTGTTTTGGAATAGTTCCATAATTTAATCATAGAAATAGTCATTGGCTGGTCAAAGATGACATAGACACGGTTCACCTGAAGAGACGCATAAATGAGAGAGTGGAATGTAACAATAAGGCACAATTTTTGACCAGTTCATGAGCATATTTTACTATAAATCACAGAAACCTTCAGATGATTCCTATGGGATGTTTTGTAAGGATACACTCTTAGAAGAAAAGGTTCTACATAGCCTTCACAAGCTTTTCGGGGTTAAAATTATGGGATCATTTTATGGATTCAATTTGAATTATTTAATTTTGTTTTATGCATTTATTTATTTTGATTAAATTTCATGAATTGAACAACTTGTAAACATACTTTATCACTGGAAAAAAATGTAATATCCTGTTAAACATTAAAGTATTATGCAATCATGTAAGACATTTTTGCTCATATAGAACCTTTTGGCATTAAGTGTTCTTTATATTGAGTCAAGAACCCTTGAGTTGTATATAGATTTAGTGTATGATCTCATATTCACACACAGTTTGTCCTCACCAGTCCAGGCAGCACTGGCGCGAGCCACATGTGTCGCCCATCATGTGTGTTATTGATCCCATCTATCAGTTTATCAGGTGTGCGGACGTCACCACACACGTTCTCTAACACATTCACGCTGTCAGGGAACGCAGAGATGTCTGCGTAACAAACTGTTCAAGAAAATTACTTTATTTAAGCTGTTAAGTGTCTAAATCCTGAGTAGTGTCAAGTTACATTTATATAACACTTTATACAATACAGAATGTTTCAAAGCAGCTAAAACAGACAATAACTGTCAATGTTGCAAAATTCATCAATGAAACAATGTGATATGAAATATGAAATAAATTCAATGTCAGCAGTAAAGCAGCTCTACAGAAGATAACAGTGTCATAACAGCTCATATTAAGTGTGGATTCAATTCAGTTCAATGTTCATCAGTTATGAAACTAACTCATTCTATAATAAAGCAGCTCTACAAAAGAGAAGTGTGTATGTGTGTGCAATTTATATGATTTATGAGGACACAAATTTGTATAATGACATGGATCTTAGACTGATATTACAACGTAAATGTGGTTTACGAGGACATTTCCTGAGTCCTCATAATTAAAATGGCTTAAAAAACATACTAAACAACGTTTTATTAAAAATTTAAAAATGCAGAAAGTTTTCTGTGATTGGTAGATTTAGTGTAGGGGGATAGAATATACAGTTTGTACAGTATAAAAACCATTACGCCTTTAGAATGTCCTCGTAATGATAGGTAGACCAACATGTGTGTGTGTGTGTGTGTGTGTGTGTGTGTGGCCACTGTATGCATGTGTACATGCTCATAAGGATACTGTTGTCACTGAGCGGTATCTTCTGATTATTCTGGTCATAGAACTCCAGTCCATTAAGGCCGATATAGTACGGGTCGCCCCACGTTGTCAACAACTGCAACTGGAAGATAACTAACACACATTCGGTCAAGGAAAAACTCATCACATACACATACAGAAACGATCCAAATGCATGGATCAATGGAAAAATGGAAAAAAAACTTTTGTAATGACAAATAATACATTTATGACTAATAGTGTTAACTTTGCTTGTAACACTTCTTTTTAAAGGCTGTGCCATCAGGACAGATGTAATGTGAGGAACTGATATTTTTAATAAACCATAAAGTGAGCAAAAGTGAGGAGGATACATCCACACGGCCTCAATGGAGCTTCATAATCCATACTGGCCAACTCATCTCTCCGGGTCCCACCCCTGAAAGCACACATTGTCTTGTCTTATTATCTAACATTTTTGAAGCAAAAATGTGTGTAATAATATCCGAAGCTTGCTGTACCAGTGAGCATGCGTGTCATCTGTGTTTTTGCTGGTGGCAGTGAGGGCGGCAGTGCCCATGTTGGACTGAAGGTAGTCTATGAACAGAACCTCCTGTGCGAAGTCGAAGTGGCAATTCCCCGGACCTTTGCGAATGAGAAACCCCTCGAGAGGAGAAATACACACTCCGTCCAGGAACACGTGCACAACCTTCACCTGGAGGACACACAAAAGCACATGATGTGAGTGCTTAAAGTAGTGTGTGCTTATGTAGTGTAATATAGCTGTTTGTGAAGGTCTGCAAAGTTTCAAAGATCACAGTGCAGAATAAATGGATTATTGTCTCTCAAAAAAAAATGAACCAATTCTGAACTTCATGAAAGGAGTCGTCAGTGATTCCAGTCTTACTTCCTGCTCAAACCAACAATACATTTGTAACAAATGTTAAGAAGACGCTGTTTTCTGGGTACAAAAGCAAATCCACTTTGATGCACTTCCAAAGATTTAGGACTCAAATTGATGCAGTAAAACCGACACCATCGTTACGGTTCGTATTAATGTGTATCAAGTGCTGAGGAAGAGCTGAACTTCAGATATGATAATGGATGTTTCATTTCTGACACACTCTTTA
This sequence comes from Abramis brama, assembly GCF_963993115.1. Classification (NCBI taxonomy): domain Eukaryota; kingdom Metazoa; phylum Chordata; class Actinopteri; order Cypriniformes; family Leuciscidae; genus Abramis; species Abramis brama. The sequence continues at coordinate 26,926,516 of NC_139986.1, read as the reverse complement.
AGCAGTCGACCAATCACAACAGACTGGGTCATCTGACCAATCAGAGCAGAGCAGCTCTCGGAAAGGAGGGGTTTAGAGAGAATTAATCGTTTATTGAACCGTTTCAGACACTGTAAGAAAAGAGCTGATGCTGCAATAGATATTATGAGAAAATTAGTGTTTTTTGACCTTTGAACCATGTAAACCTATTGTAGGAGACTCCAAAACAAAATCAGGAACCTTTAAAATAGCATAATAGGGATACTTTACAAACACTTGATCACACAGCTGACAAAAAAATCTTGAATTGCAAACCAAAATTTTTGTACCAAACTTGGTTGAATAACAAAGCCCAGATTTAATTCTCACCCCTCTATAAGAGTCTTCAGGCGATTTGTTGTAGTTCCATATCCTGAATCCGGTGATCGTCTGCGGCTGATCGAACCTCACGGTGAGTGTGTGATCAGAGCCGGGTGTGAAGGGAATCAGCCACATGTGTTTATCATCTGACGTGATATTCATCCCATCAAACAACCTGAGAGAGAAAGAAGACAGGATTTAATCAGCCACAAATACTTTACATTTTAATTGTGATATACAGAACGTATCTGCGAGAGAAAGGCCGGATTCACTGACTTGTCCAGAGTTCGAAGGTCATTGCTGTACTCTGGGAGGTCATTGAGGTCACAGGGCGACGCTGTTACCATAGAGACATCAAGAGAGATACTCTCACCGCCCTTACCAACGACCTCTAACCCTGTCAATCCCACATAGTGAGGATCACCCCACGACGACATCAGGTTCACCTGCAGAACTACAAACACATCAGAGTTAACTCAATAACATAAAACTTTTTATGATTTCTTAAGTATAGTCTTGAGAGCTTTTGAATGTTAATTCTTCTAATCATGTTACTTGTAATAATGTTTATGATAATTACAGATTAGTTGTACTTTTATAAGTGTGAGGGGACTTTTAATGTTTCTATATGTACTTTCAAGTATATATATATATGGATATAGCATTTTTTCTTTAAATTAGTGTATGAATACATTTAATAATTTTGAGGATTATGATTTATATTTAATGGTTTTTCCAATACATTCAATATATTTTGTGTATATATATATGTTTTTTTGATTGACTTCAATATACATGCATTAGAAGAATAATGGTAAACGTGTTTTTTAATAGTGCGGTAAAGGATCAGGTGCGTGATCTACATGTAGACACTGATGATGATTTGATATTCAAAATGTTTTGTCTTTGCACTAAGCACTTTTATCTGAATAAAGCTTTTCTCTCAGGTGTTGTGTGTGGGATTTGTGCTTTTGTACTGTGACTGATACTCACTGCTGCCAGTGTAAAGTCCAGTAGTCTCCTCTGCAGCGTCAGCACACGGTTCAGCTGCGGGGATGCAGTCCAGATCCATCTGAAGAAAAACACTATTTAAATTTAAAAGGTGCTATTTATATATTTATCCAGCATTTATAATAGTATTTATTTTATTTGCATACTACTTTTTATTTCCTCCATTCATAATGCCATGTATTTGGTTTCATGCAACTCAAACAATTGCATCTTCATGTCCAAAGCCATTCCTTTCTCTGGCACTTAGGATAAGGTAGTTTTTGCTCCTGTTTCTTTCAAACTTCTATTTGTAAATAACCTCAATTTTGCTTCATTGTGATTTTGATGGATTTTTCACAGATGTTCTGGAAAAATTATTGCAGCTTGAAGGCACACTTATAAAAGATCTTTTTATTTTGGGGATATTTAATTTTATTCTATCAATCAATAAATTCCACTAGAAACAAACCTTGTTGTATTATTTTATTTTAATTTAATACTGTGAAGCTGCTTTGATACAATCTGTATTGTGAAAAGCGCTATACAAATATACTTGATTTGATTTGATTTGATCTTTTTGACACTGCACGCTAACGTCTTAGGATGTAAAATTATTACTGATTAAAATCAAATAAAAAAAATTATAGTGTAAAGAGTTAGTATTATAGTGTAAAGATTTTCCGAGCAAGTGTAGATATGTAAATTTGGGTTGTGATTAAATTGTCATATCATTTTATAAACGAGCCATTTTTACAGTTTGGTCTCAATAAATGTTTCTACATACTCCATTGTGAAAATGTTTGGGGTTGGTAAGATTTTTAATGTTCTCTTTAAAGTCTCTTCTGCTCACAATGGCTGCATTTATTTGATCAAAAATACAGTAAACATTATTACTATTTCAAATAAGTGTTTTCTATGTGAATATATTTTGAAATGTAATTTATTCCTGTGATTAAAGCTGCATTTTCAGTATCATTACTCCAGTCTTCAGTGTCACATGATCCTTCAGAAATCATTCTAATCTGATGATTTGATGCTCAAGAAACATTTCTGATTATCAATGTTGAAAACAGTTCTTTTGCTTCATATTTTTGTGGAAACGGATAGTTTTTTTTCAAGATTCTTTGATGAATATAATGTTTAATAAAAAAACAGCATTTATTTGAAATAGAAAGCTTTTGTAACATTATAAATGCCTTTACTGTCACTTTTGATCAATGTAATGCATCCTTGCTAAAAGCATTAATCTCTTTAAAAAAAAAACTCCAAACTTTTGAACTGTGGTGTAAATGTTACATAGTACATTTACACGGAGCCAAAAGTATCTAAGAAACGAGCGCTTCGAAAGCAGCGTCCCCCCGACACCCACCGGCGTCTCCTCGCTCCTGAAGCCGGCCTGTGTGAAGGGTCTCTCCTCTCCTTCCCCGTCAGCCGTACGCGGGCGCTGCAGTTCCTCTTCCTCCACGCTCAGCCCATCCATCTCCAGCTCACCCCCAAACGTGTCATCAAACTGGGCCATGGCCTCCAGGATGTCATCATCCGTGGTGAACAAGATAGTATCACCGAACTGATCCAGTGCTGAAGAAAACAAAACCATGATGAAGTTCATGTTTACGTTTATTAGGGGTGCAACAATAAACTCATGTCGATACTCTCACAATGATTTAAACACAGCCAAAATAGAGTTATTTATATATATATATATATATATATCCTTCTGGGTAGCATTTTATTAAATATGTATTTTATTTTTAATTTATAAATAATATTAAAGCCCCTCTGCAGTCAATAGTTGTATCCCTTAAAACTCATCTTTGATCATCAAAATTAAATGTTTGAGAGTTTGTCCTAAAGCATATTAAAAACACCACATAGATATATAAAACTTGATTTTCACCACAGGGGGACTTTAGTAAACATGGAAGATCAAATGTCTGACCTCCTGGGTTTACCATATTTGATGATAAATCTAAACATTGGTTGAACTATACACAGTCGCATTTTTGTATTGTGATATATTGTGAAATGATATATTATTACACACCTAACATCAATGCATTTGGCAGATGCTTTTATCTAAAGCAATTTACACTGCATTCAAGGTATTCATTTTATCAGTTCATGCATTCCCTGGGATTCAAACCCATGGCCTTGGTGTTCCCAGTGCCAAATCTACTGTTTGAGCTACAGAAATGCAATTAATTAGCAAGCATTTTGCTTTCGATTATCTTTTTGTCCATACCTCCTGAGAGCGTTCCAGAAGCTTTGGCGATCTCCCCTCGGAAGATGCAACGTCCATCAAGACTCATTTCCATTTCTCTTGCTCCTCTGAACGAGTGTATCCTGGACTTGTTGTAATTCCAAACACGGATCATTGCCAGGCAACATCTAACACCCAGATCCACGGAGATCACGTGCCTGCGGCCCGGGGTGAACGGAGCCAGCCAGAGGTGCATGTCGTCCTGTGTCAGGTGTACGCCGTCTATCAGGTTGGTAACGACCCGTGGGTCTTTCCCGTAGGCCGGCAAGATATTGATATCAGGCGGGTCGGCAGTGATGTGGACTGGTTTGACCGGCTCACCGGTGGAGGAGAAGATCTCAATACCATTGAGTCCGACATAGTGACGGTCGCCCCACGTGGACATGATGTTAACGACGAGGTGGCGACCTTGCGGGAGAACCGGGATCTCGAAGTCCTCATCAGGGTCGCGAGGGTCATCTTCAGGGTCGTCAAAACCAGGCAGCGCTGAAGCGGAGGGGCGTCGGGTGGAGACGGGTGTTGAGCGGGACTGACGCTGAACAAACTCGTCAAAAATATCGCCCTCCAGTCCCATGTTGGAGATTCGCCCTCGCTGACACTGGTTAAATTTTGTTAACGAGTCCCATGATTCCATTAACGGGTCATCCGGTTCACACCAATGAGGCTTGAGTCTTCTGTTGTGGCCGGATGATGGGCTGCTTTCCTCTACGGCAACAAGAACAAACAGATGAATAAAATAGCCATACATTTACAGAAAGACTAATCATTAGCCTTAAAAAGGTGCATAAATCCATGGGGAAGATATGATTGGCTGCATCCCAATTTGCACATTTCTAGTAAGCACTGATGAAAACTCATTTTACTATAATTTTTGACATACTTCCGAGTGAATCGTGATTTTCAACAACAAAAAATATATAAAAGGTGGGATTTACAAACACATTACAAAGACTTGGAATAAAGTGCACTATAAAAACAGGAGATTATGCAAGTAAATAGTCAAATTTTCATTTACAGATTAAAAATGTAGGTTCATACAATTGTAGAAGCTTCGAACTCACATTCCTCGACATTATTCGACAGCAAAAGAATCAAAAGAGAACTAACTAGGGCAATATGGCAAAAAATATGATATAAATGTTTTTCCCAAATCATTAGTCGATAGATAGTTCTCACAATGTTTTTTTCATACCATTACATGCTTGTTAGAGCTCAATAATTAATGTAAACGTTACATAAACGCCACAGAATAGTTATCTTTTAATTTATGCCCCATTAAATCGTTTTGCAAACACATGATTTGCGCAGCACTGACCTTAATCATGCATACTACTCTAGACAGCTAGTATGCACATACAGATGTAGCTTTGGTGTACTTTGAGAAATGCACCTGTTGCGGTGAAGTCGCTGCTGAGGTTGGGTTGTGTTTTGTGTAGAGACCGTGCTGAACCTCTCCTGCCACTGACGGGTCGCTCCGTCCTCTCAAAGCGCTCATCCCACAGGTCCAAATCCTGGTCCAACCGATCACTCAACTGTTGCTCTAAGTGCGATTCTTGTTCTGTCTGCATGCTCGGGTCTCTCTCATGTTTGGCCTCTAGCCTATAATTCAACCCCAAATCGGGGTCCAAATCCAAGGAATCAGAACTGAGTTCACGGGACGCTTTCCTCTGCGCCCCCTTGTAGCTCGAGGCCTCTTTGCAGGCACGTACGGGGTTGCATGAGATCTCAGGGAGCACTGAGTGTTTGGATTTGTGTTGGGATGTATTCTGCTGTTGGAGCCACTGAGGTCGCTCTCGCTCCCGAGACCCTTCGGCTTCATCCGGTGCGCTCCGATTCACAGGCCGGAGCCAAAGTGGGATCCGACTGGAGGACGGTTGCGTGGTCACCGTCTCCATCGCCTCCACATGTGGAAACCCTTCCTTGCGTTCCGAGGGTAAAGAGAGATCCAAAGGGGGCGAGTCTCTTTCTAGAGAGTCTCTTTGCATTGCCGCCACACTCCTGCCAGGGTTAACCAGGTTACTGTCACTCTCTGATTCGTCCTGGTTTGTTTCTACTATTGAGAAATCCGCATTCGACTCCTGAGGCTCATGGTCATGTGGGCTGCAGTCTTGCAGACTGTGTCCTGAAGAGACCGGGCTTGGAGAGGTGCACTCTGGGAGATGTGGTTCCTGGAGTTCAATGGAGTTGTTGTAGTCGAAGACCTGGTTTCCACAACCCTTCTCCAACTCACCCTCGAAGACCAGAGTGCTGTTCACATACAAGCGAACGTGCCGAGCGCCCACGTCCAGATCCTGTCAGAACAAACACATGCATATTCAAATGGATCACTAAATGTGAGTGTTACCAATGTGCATTTAATTTATCTATAATTATCATGATATTCACACCATTACTGGGGAAGAAAATGCATCCCACATGTTTGTTAGACCTCAGTAATTAATGTAAATGTAAAAAAGCTAGAAAGGCTTTTCCACAGAAAAGCTAGCTTTTAATTCAGGGCCACAGGAAATCTGCGTTAAGTCATAAAACGTGAACAGTTTAATCAATCTTGGAAGATGTAATTAAGTGAAAATATAACAATTTACCACAAAACATAAAAATAAAAAAAGTAAGGTGCTGCACAGGTACAACAGAAATTGTATACTGTTTAAAATAAAATATATTGGTTGAATTACACTCCTTTATTATTATTATTATTCCTTTATTATTACTTTGAGTTGTACATTTTACTGTACAATATTTATATATTTCTGTCTTAATTTCTTCGTTACAGCAAACTTTTACGATAGATAGATAGATAGATAGATAGATAGATAGATAGATAGATAGATAGATAGATAGATAGATAGATAGATAGATAGATAGATAGATAGGTAGATAGATAGGTAGATAGATGGGTAACTATAAGTGTTCGTAATGACTTAGTGATGCTTGACTTAGCGAACACTAAATACTGTAGACTAGGAATGACATAAAACAGATCCAGGATCAGGAATAAGACTATCACACTTATACATTCTCTCACACACTGACATCATTCACACCCTACCGTTGAATCTCTCTGGATATGTTCATCAGTGAACTTGTAAAGAGACGCTGAAGCTTCTATGCCGTAGACGAGTGCAGTGCTCAGACTGACGGAGCGCTGGGGTGGGGGAGATAAACTCAGCTAATCCCTACAGCTAATCTCCAACTGTTCTACATACACACACACACACACAGACACGCGCACATGCACACACACACACACACACACACACACACACACACACACACACACACACAGATACAGACACACACACATTCTTGTACACCTATCTTTGTGAGGACATTCTTTCACACTAAGCACTCGCTGTGTGTGTGTGTGCGCTGCCTATGATGGTGTTTTGACCAGCGGAGAACTCATGAAGAGCTTATGAAATGTGTAAAGGAGTCAAAACAGCGTCAGGAATCCCTCCGTCACACACACAAACACAGATCTGCTGTGAGGAGACGCGGTTCTGACGCCGAACTCTGATGGGAAACATCGCGGCTGTTACAAGAACAAACAGGTTTGCTTGAGCATTGTGTCCTTTTAAGGGTTGCATCTTGTGACATCATGTCCCGTTTTTCGTTCGTTTACATGTCTTTAGTCCGTTTGGAAGCAAACCAAGACCCATCTTTTTACTCTGCTTGTTTGTAGCGCACCTGGGTTCAGACTTCAGATGGTATTCAAATGAACAGAGAGTGTGTTTTCTAATGCAGAATGTCAGCAAACGTTCTTGATGGCAAAGACTGAATTGATCGTTTGGCTTGAAGGAGTTGCTCTTGCTTTTAATAAACACAGTGTTGTATCGTCCTGTTCTGGGTGTTTGTGCTTTCGGCTGTACTCACATTAATGCTGTGGTTATAATTCCAAATTTTGATCCGAGAGATGTTGAAGCCTGGGGATCTTTCCACATTCCTGATGATAAAGTACAGCTGGACCGGCGGGTGGAACGCACACGTCCACATGTGACGCACTTTTGTGGTCTAAACAGAAACAGACCACATGCTAATTTGAATGCATCAATTATTATGAATTAGTGGGCTACAGTAGTAAAGTACACAAATACTTACTTTAGTTTTCCCGTTGACGAGGGCAGCAAGATTCCCGGGCTGGTCCGTGTTTCGAATGTCCAGGTCATGTGGAGACACGTAGAGTTTTTGGCTTTGAGGACAGAAGAACTGAACTTCTGTGAGCCCGACCTGGCCCGGGTGACCCCAGTTTGACAAGATCTCCATGGTTACATAAAGAGTGGGCGTCACCTGCAGAGATACGTCCTTCTGCTGTCATGGAAACAAAGAGGGCATGATGAAACGCAACGTAAAACTCAATACCACTTAAAAAGCTGGAGTTTCATACACGCTTGTGAATGCTTTCACTATAACAGGAAGATTGCACTTTTTGTATAATTTTCATATTTTTTGTGTTTCATGTTTTTATATTGGTATCTTTAAGCTAATTGTGTGTTCGTTCAGTAAAAAGCAGTAAGCAGTTTTTTTTGAACAATTGTTGATTTTGCAGTAAACAATTTGCATGTAATTTCTTTATCCAGATCAATAACTTTTTAAATTTTTTGAGAGCAAATTAAATAAAAATATATATATTTATATTTATCTAAAATTAATTATATAATTAGGGCTGGTCGATATCCATCTATCTATCTATCTATCTATCTATCTATCTATACACTGTATATTAGGGATGTCAACAGATACAATTTTTTAATCGTGATTAATCACAACCTATTGTGCAATTAATCGCATACTTATTGTGAAATTAAACATATATCTGGTTTATTACGTTTATTTTGTCATCATTTGCTATATCCAGCGAAGTAAACCATCAGATTTAAGGATTATTCTAAAAAAAAGGACACTTGGAGACTCCAAAAGGACACCAAATAACCAAATAATATAAGGAGTCCATAATTCATAAATGTATGCACACCAAAGCACCAATGAAAAAAAATAACATTACAGAACAAAACTTTTCAGAATTCAGTGTACAGTGCAACAACAAAGAGCTGGTTTACATGAAACACTCAGTTCACATACACAGACTCACGCTTGCTACTGTACGACTCCTGTACATCAGCGCAATCGTCTTAGCCTTGATTACAATCCGCATCCATCAAAATTTTACTATCGCGACGCTGGTTTGCTTTATCCAGCCAATAATCGGAGTTTGCGTATCATGTGTTTTGACGTTTGGCTCAGTCTCTATTTCACACAGCGTGATGCGTGAGGGCTCGTGCTCTTCAGAAACAATCACAGAATATGACAGAGCTCGTGTTTTAAAGCGAAACACACACTGGAATGAATAACTCACTGAAAACTGGCCGCAACTCTGCCATCTCTGATGTAATAAGCCTGGACTTTTAAGATCATGTAACTGCGTGACGCAAATTACATTAATGACCTCAATTTCACGAGCTTCAGTAATTTATTTGCGTTAAATAATTTTAATGCGTTAAGGATTTTGAATTAATCGCATGCGTTAATATATATATATACAGTGAGGAAAATAAGTATTTGAACACCCTGCTATTTTGCAAGTTCTCCCACTTGGAAATCATGGAGGGGTCTGAAATTGTCATCGTAGGTGCATGTCCACTGTGAGAGACATAATCTAAAAAAAAAAATCCAGAAATCACAATATATGATTTTTTAACTATTTATTTGTATGATACAGCTGCAAATAAGTATTTGAACACCTGTCTATCAGCTAGAATTCTGACCCTCAAAGACCTGTTAGTCTGCCTTTAAAATGTCCACCTCCACTCCATTTATTATCCTAAATTAGATGCACCTGTTTGAGGTCGTTAGCTGCATAAAGACACCTGTCCACCCCATACAATCAGTAAGAATCCAACTTCTAACATGGCCAAGACCAAAGAGCTGTCCAAAGACACTAGAGACAAAATTGTACACCTCCACAAGGCTGGAAAGGGCTACGGGGAAATTGCCAAGCAGCTTGGTGAAAAAAGGTCCACTGTTGGAGCAATCATTAGAAAATGGAAGAAGCTAAACATGACTGTCAATCTCCCTCGGACTGGGGCTCCATGCAAGATCTCACCTCGTGGGGTCTCAATGATCCTAAGAAAGGTGAGAAATCAGCCCAGAACTACACGGGAGGAGCTGGTCAATGACCTGAAAAGAGCTGGGACCACCGTTTCCAAGGTTACTGTTGGTAATACACTAAGACGTCATGGTTTGAAATCATGCATGGCACGGAAGGTTCCCCTGCTTAAACCAGCACATGTCAAGGCCCGTCTTAAGTTTGCCAATGACCATTTGGATGATCCAGAGGAGTCATGGGAGAAAGTCATGTGGTCAGATGAGACCAAAATAGAACTTTTTGGTCATAATTCCACTAAACGTGTTTGGAGGAAGAAGAATGATGAGTACCATCCCAAGAACACCATCCCTACTGTGAAGCATGGGGGTGGTAGCATCATGCTTTGGGGGTGTTTTTCTGCACATGGGACAGGGCGACTGCACTGTATTAAGGAGAGGATGACCGGGGCCATGTATTGCGAGATTTTGGGGAACAACCTCCTTCCCTCAGTTAGAGCATTGAAGATGGGTCGAGGCTGGGTCTTCCAACATGACAATGACCCGAAGCACACAGCCAGGACAACCAAGGAGTGGCTCTGTAAGAAGCATATCAAGGTTCTGGCGTGGCCTAGCCAGTCTCCAGACCTAAACCCAATAGAGAATCTTTGGAGGGAGCTCAAACTCCGTGTTTCTCAGCGACAGCCCAGAAACCTGACTGATCTAGAGAAGATCTGTGTGGAGGAGTGGGCCAAAATCCCTCCTGCAGTGTGTGCAAACCTGGTGAAAAACTACAGGAAACGTTTGACCTCTGTAATTGCAAACAAAGGCTACTGTACCAAATATTAACATTGATTTTCTCAGGTGTTCAAATACTTATTTGCAGCTGTATCATACAAATAAATAGTTAAAAAAATCATATATTGTGATTTCTGGATTTTTTTTTTTTTTGATTATGTCTCTCACAGTGGACATGCACCTACGATGACAATTTCAGACCCCTCCATGATTTCTAAGTGGGAGAACTTGCAAAATAGCAGGGTGTTCAAATACTTATTTTCCTCACTGTATATACTATATATACTATATATACTAATATATATATATATATATATATATATATATATATATATATATATATATATATATATATATATATATATATGAACATCTTTAGCTATATCGCCCAGCCCTACCAGTTGGTCCACCTTGGTCAAGCTGGTTAGAGCAGGTAGAACAGTTACCATGGTCCAAATCAGATTAAATGAGATATTAAATGAGATATGAGATATACTCACAGGAAGAGTGAAGCTGCTGTCAGTGAGATCAGCCTGATCATCAGCATCGATCCTCTCTAGAGCCTTTAACAAACACTTCTGCTGCCTGAGAGACAGATAGAGGGTGCAAAGTAAAAAAATATAGAACCATTTAGTTGCATTCTGCTGTTCTTAAATAAATAATGGTGTATTACAGTTTTTTTGTTGTATTTATTGTTCATTTACACAACTGTTCAAATGTTTGGGGTCAGTAAGATTTGTTTTTTTTTTTATATAAAATTGATCAAAAGTGTCAGTAAAGACATTTATTATGTTACAAAAGATTTCCATTTCAAATAAAAGCTGTACTTGTTTCTTGAGCATCAAATCATCATATCAGAATGATTTCTGAAGGATCATGTGACACTGAAGACTGGAGTAATGATGCTGAAAATGCAGCTTTGATCACAGGAATAAATTACACTTCACTATATATTCACATAGAAAACAGCTATTTTATATCGTAATAATATTTCACTTTATTACTGTTTTTACTGCATTTTTGAACAAATAAATGCAGCTTTGGTGAACAGAAGAGGCTTCTTTCAAAACATTAAAAATCTTACCAACTCAAACTTTTGAATGGTAGTATATTTATATTTATATTTATATTTAATGCTGTCAGTCACACATATTGAGATGCCAGAAAAATAAAGCTCTGGCTTTTTTTAATTACGCCAACAGATATTGCCCCCATAAATAGTTTTAAATTAGTAATATAGCAGCTTTTTATTACTTCAAGTAACTTAGCTAACTAAAATCTAGTTTCACAATACCGATGTCTGTTATGCATGCTTGAGGAATCATGTATACCTGGGTTCCATGAGAGCGATTCTCCGCATAGCTCTGTTAACCCGATACTGATCATCATCATCATCTTCCTCCTCCTCCTTAAAAATATGCAGACAGGCATTTTACACTATCTTAATTAGGCTATATGATCTATCATTAACATATGAATATGACAAGGCATTGTAGAGTTGTGCTGTGAGTGAAGCTGCACCGGTGTGTGTTGGGCCGTCCTCCTGTCCGGTCCTCTCTGCCGGTGTGTTTGCAGCGGTGTGTTTTCTCTCTGCAGGGCCTGAAACACACCGAAAGCCGTCTCGTCTGAATCTCTCTGCTCCTGCACCTTACGAGCCGCAGACAGGGGGCGCTCGACACGACTGCACGACCCTACAGGACAACAAATCATATTCTGTGTGTTGATTACAGTAGTTAAGCATCAACATGCTATTAAACTAATCTTGCAATACTTTAATAAAGGGGGACCAATATGGGGGAAAAAAAATATTAGAAAAAAAAAAAGCTCCAAGTTTCCAATTTGGTGATGATATAGATCAATATTACTATAATATAATATAATATAATATAATATAATATAATATAATATAATATAATATAATATAATATAATATAATATAATATAATATAATATAATATAATATAATTGCTAAATAAAAAATATTCAACAAAATAAGAAATATTACTTTTGAAATATTTAACTCTAAAGAAAAATATTTCAATATTTATGACAAATAAAATAATAATACTTTTGTAAAATTACAATACTAAAATGTATTGCTGTCTTAACGTCCCTTCTTTAATAAACCCTAAACACACATACATATTTGATAAAATAGTACATTTAAATTATATTTAACTATTTTTATTAATAATTTGTGTCACTGAATGAATTGTATTTAATCTAAATCTCTCTGACTTCATCTACAGTCTGTTTGCTGCAAAGCGGCCCACGCCGTATATCCATATTTCACTTTAATTTGTTAATGTTTGCAAGCATACACTGATGAGTAAGTGTGAGTGGCGCTTACGTGACATCGCCTGTCTACTTTCACACACTCTCTCGCTCTGTCTCCTCACGGTCACTGGGTTGGTAGGGATGTACGGCTCCACGTTGTCCTTTCTTTTAGCTGAGAGAGAGCGTTCCATCTTTTGTCCTCCTGCACACAAAAACTCAGTGAAAATATGGACTATTTGCACTGGATTTGCAACTTCATTTTAATGGTTTGTTCACTTGAAGAGAGGTTAGACACTTGTTCGGTCTATCAGGAATCAAGAACAAAATCATTTGGGGGGAAAAAACAAATTGCATTTTTCGTTGCAGTGTTGCAATTTAAAAAAATTAATAGCTCCATGTTTGCTGTGCTTTTTTGTATGGCTTTGCATTTGGCCAAAATGTTGTGTTTATATATCAATATAATTAAATAATATTAATAATTGTTTTATGATTATGATTATTAAATTTAATTGTCAAACAAAACAAGAAATATTACTGTTGTAATAACGCTATTTCACTGTAAAATACAAACAAACAAAAAAACATAGTTTAAGAAAAATAACACTTTGTCAGAGTTCATCACCTTGTGAGGAGGGGCCAAATTCCAGCATGATGAGGTCACCATGTCCGAGCTGCTTGTTGATTGGCTGGCTTGTGTGTTGGACAGGAAGTGTGAGGTCAGGGAGGCTTTCGCTGCTCTCCTCTCTCTCGATCTGTTCTTCTATCCATTCCTCCTCCGACTCCTCTCCGGCCGAGTCTCGAGCGCTGCGCCTGACGCTCACCTCCAGACTGTGACGCAGGGCCTGAAACACACTAACACTGGTCAAGCATTGTGTATGCAGACAAACAACAGCACAGACAAACTATATCAGTGATGACAGAACATTCAAAGGCTGAGTGTGTGACATCCGCTCCTGACCTTGACCTGGTCAGGATTCAGAAGAACTCTGTCGACAGGCTCCGGCTCACTGCGTGACCTCTGACCGAGTGAATGAGACACTTTCCTGCTTTCATGAGCAGACTGAGAGAGAAACACAAAGTCAATACAACAACAACAACAACTTTAAAATGCTTTTACAAATGGAAAAATGTTCAGAATGGCATAGGACCTGATATTTTTGATAGACCTGTGCTGTGTGTATAATAGACAATGTACGCTAATTTTCTTTATGCGTAGAATACCTGGATAACACACTACTTTTGCCCAAATGTACCAGGGCACATTGTATCAATGCAATGCGCTAGTGACAGTGTTTGCTTAAATGCTCATTATTTGTTGATTACAAATGCAAAATTACCATATGTATGCAGCTGTGTGACAGAATTACCACAATTACTACATACAGTAGCAGCCAAAAGTGATGAAAAAAGGGATATTTGTTTTTAATTACCCTACAAGTTCGATGAAACCATAAATATATAAATATATATATAAATATACACACACACATTTATTATATATATATATATATATATATATATATGTATTTACATTTACGTTTAACAAATTTGTAATAATATTTTAATTAGGCCTAAGGGTAAAGATGTCATTTTCATCATTTTACAAGGCTGGACACTATGAGTTATTCCTGTTTTTGAATTAATAAATAATTATTCACATCAATAATGACAGCAAAATAGTTGACTACATTAATTCACCTCAAAATATTGAAGAAAATCCTATTTTAGTTGTTTTAAGACTCGCAACGGTCAGGTGGAGTTTAGAAGTTGTAATTATGTAATTATGGATGCAACATGAAAAATGGAATATTCACAGACACACACACACACACACACATTCTCACCTCCATATCCACGCTCTCGTCCGGCTCAAAGTCATCGGAGTATCTGTGCTCCGGTGAAATCTTCTTTTTCCTTCCTTTCTCAGTGCAGATGTAGACAGATTCCTATAGTAATGATGCATACAGTTAAAGTGCAGTGCCAGGAAGGAGACGGAAAAAGCAAATCTAGTGTGGGATGAGTGTTTGGACAGTGTTTGAGTTAGTCAGGGCATCACCTGCACCCATTGGCGTCTCTGTGTTTTCTCCGGTGCCGTGTGGCTCCTCTGTGTCTGTCGGTCTAGTTCACGCTCCTCTGCGCTCGCTCTGGAGGAATCTGTGTGAACACAGACACGTTCTCTCATGCGGCAGGTCACAGGAAGCCTCCGCTCATCCGTCAGTGTGTGGTGTGTGTACCTGCAGTGCGTGTGTTTCTCTGTGCTTCTGAAGGCTGTGTGCTTCTCCTGCTGGATCTGCTGTGAGCCGCATTAGCAGTGTTGATGTGAGCGCCGTTGATGTACAGATTGAAGCCCTGCTCTAGAATCTCCAGCTCCTCCTGACGGGGATCTTTCCTCTGAAGTCTTCTCAGCGCCCTGAGGGAGAACATTAAACATGACACCAGCCGATCGGCACACGTCTACTGAGTGGAAGAAAGATGCGGGTAGAAAGGCAGGGAAATAGGGGGTCTTAAAGGTCCCGTATTATGCCCCTTTTCACAAGATGTAAAATAAGTCTCTAATGTCCCCAGAGTGTGTATGTGAAGTTTCAGCTCAAAATACCCAACAGATCATTTTTTACAGCATGTTTAAATTGTCATTTTTTGGGGCTCAGAAAAACGCGCTGTTTTAGTGTGTGCCCTTTAAATGCAAATGAGCTGCTGCTGGACGACCCAGGGGGCGGAGCTTCATGAGCTCACGCTCAGTCTCTCAGGACAATTTCATCTCACGGAATGATGATAATATCAGAAACTCTCAGTAACGGCGTTCATTTCGAGTCGGACAATAATGCCTACAGAGTCAGAGTGCTGTATAGAGATGGAACAGGTATAGTTTAGTAGTTTAATTACGGTTATTATAACGTATTTGTCATCTGCTTGTATGTATCCATTATTTATTAGTAGCCTACAAGTCTGCTGTTTCGGACCAGGCCAGGTCAGGTCAGTTTTACTTCAGAAAATCACCGTAAGAGCTGAGTAAACACAGTAAGTTATAAGAAGTGCGCAAGTACATAAACGAATTTCAGTAGAGTTGAGGGAGCAACTGTGGGCGGAGGTTAGTCAAAAAACGGTTCTAGTGACATCATTAAAGAAGGAAGTAGAGGGATGTAGTCCAAACGGGCCATTCGCTGTAGGCGACTTCTGTTAAATAAAATATCTCGCTTGGCATTGAACTTTGAGCTTTATAATTTTACAGATATTATTTATGCTCTAACAGCAACATTACACACTAGCTAAAGTTTGAAACATGGGATCACGAAGAACGGGACCTTTAAACATTGTAGACATTGTTTCTAACTATTCAGGTCTGATGGGTCTGACAAAATATTCTATTTGAACTCTTCACTTTTCATTTAAAGGCACAGTATGGCATTTTTCTCCACTAGGGGTCACTAACCTATTTACAATAACAAAGGCGTAGTTTGATGACGCAACATTTGCTAAGAGTTATGGATCTTGTCGTCAACGTCAAGCCGACCGATCTAATAATGTTTATGGGTGACTGAATACATCAATGTTTTTATCATGACTGTGATATGAAGCAGTTCGGGATTGCTAAGAGACAGCTATCAGCTCCACACGCGACGCGAGTCCCGCGGATATAAAAGGAATATGGACATTTCATTCTACCGAACTACACGCGAGTGCAGAATTACTACTCACAGGTCAGTTTATTAGACAAATTAAACTTGTGAGGTAACGCAGCGCTGTTTCACTTGGTCTAACATTACACTAGCACACTAAACTGCATTTGAATGTGTTGAAATGTATGTGTTAGTTTGTCTGTATGAGACTAGCAGTAAGCTAGATCAACATTAGAATAACATACAGATCATATTCTGACATTTTATCATTGTTGAACTATATAACATTGATTAGTTTTATGTAAATGTGCTCACCTGTTTAATAAAGTACATGTAGGAGCGGTCGAGTCTCGGACGTGGAGCTCTCGTTTATATACTGTCTATGGGAGCTCTCGGCATCTCGAAAACACCGCGCTGATATTGATTCTCGTTTTAGTTCTCCTTTTTTTATCCAAAGTCAGCTTGCCATGGTCCATAATGTTTGAACGAAACAACAACAGCGTGCAAATAGACATTGCAAACTACAAAGTTGTCCGCGTCAGTCGCTTTGGTTACTATCAGACGGCTCTGGTTCATAGCTCTGGTTGCCATGGCAGCACGAGCGGAAACCAGGGACAACGCGGATATGACGCCATTGGCGGCGACAAAACGGAAATAAAGAAACGGGACGTTTCTCGAATTAAATTACAAATTTCTCCTGGTTTGAAAGTTGTTGGAAACAGTCGGGATAATGTAAGTACACAACTATAAAAAAATATATAACATAGATGTAGTGATTTTTGCTATTTTTAAAGCAAAAAAGTTACATATTGTGCCTTTAAGTTTATTCAGGTAATTCACACTTAATTTAACCCGCTGACCACCTACTCTCACTGTCCCTATTGGATCAGCAATAAATCTTACATTTCTTACATGTCTCACAAACTTAAACATGTGTTTTTCTGTGACATATGATTGTGAGTTCTGTAAGTTTTTTAAATTGTCAAAAATTTGGGCTTGATACGATTTTCTTAAATGTTTTTGAAATAAGTATTTTATGTTCTTGAAGGCTGCATTTATTTGATTAAAATACAGTACAATTAACAGTAAAGTTGTGAAATATTACTACAATTTTAATGAACTGTTTTCTATGTGAGTATATAGTGAACTGTAATTTATTCCTGTGATTAAAGCTGAATGTTCAGCATCATTAC
The DNA here is from genome assembly GCF_963993115.1 of Abramis brama. Classification (NCBI taxonomy): domain Eukaryota; kingdom Metazoa; phylum Chordata; class Actinopteri; order Cypriniformes; family Leuciscidae; genus Abramis; species Abramis brama. The sequence continues at coordinate 26,908,964 of NC_139986.1, read as the reverse complement.
TCCAGTCTTCAGTGTCACATGATCCTTCAGAAATCATTCTAATATGATGATTTGATGCTCAAGAATATTTCTTTGTATTATTATTAATGTTGAAAACAATTGTGCTGCTTCATATTTTTGTGGAAACTGTGATACATTTATTTTTTCAGGATTCTTTGGTGAATAGAAAGTTCAAAAGAACAGCATTGTAAAATTATAAATGTCTTTATTGCCACTTTTGATCAGTTTTTTTACATCCTTGTTGAATAAAACCATCAATTTTCTAAAAAAAAAATCTTACTGACCAGTTTTTCCAGCAAAAGACTTTATTGCCATTTTGGCGTTTCCTGTATAATTAAACAACCGTATAAATCACAGCTATTGCAAATTTTCAAGGTAAAAAACCATTAACATTTGAGAGAGAAAAATCTGAGAGAATAATAATTAAATCATTTTAAAATAAACATTAAATAATGCATCTAAAATCATACATTTAAATGTAAACTTAGAGATAAAATTAAACATTTATAATTTTTGGTGTTGGATCAAGTGAAAATGTCAGCAGATAAAGTAGAAATCTGAATAACTGGACAAACTAGACCTTATAATAAAACCTTATTGTTGAACCCTGCCTTATGTTTTTAGTAGGTTTAATATTAGAGAACAATAATAGTAATGAATCTAATAGTATTAGACTTAAATGAAATTGACATTTTTAGCGTGCAGATTAAACAAGCTGAGATGTGAATGTGAATCACTGTCTCTCTGAATCATGTGTTCTGAAGAAAGGAGAGATATTGTTTCATTGGCAGTTTGATATGTACTAACAGCCGAGATGAAAGACTACACGTCATTTAACGTTACAAATGTCCACGGCCAGTTAGAATTTCACTCTAGCAGGTTTTCAGCCAATCAGAGCAGCTCATTAGCGCGTCCAATCATGTAGAACGTCACATGGCTGAGCGGCGTCTGCGTGTGACTCGTAACTGAAGCCATATCGCTCACACAGTTAACCTGTTTTTGTGTTATCTGACCTGTGTTTGTACATTTGTGTCCGGGTGTGTCATCAAACCTGTTTTTGTGCTGAAGGTCGATTAAATATTCATCCAGCTTCTCCTCGGCGGAGGACAGTTTTCCTGCCCGGCTCCTCTTGAGCTCCTGCACACGACAAACTCTCAGTCAGATATGATCACGAACAATATATGACACACTAGATGATCAAAACGCTGGTGCACAGACAGAGAGAGACAGAGAGAGACAGATGTGACGGAGAGAAGAGAGTTCGGATGGGAATCATCCTGGTTTCATTTAACCATTATTTTAATTTCACTGCAAAAAAAAAGATTTTCTTCTACAGTATTTATGTCCTGTTTTCTATTACAAATATCTCAACATTCTTAAATGAAGATACATTTACTTGAGATGCCAAATGACTTAACATGTTGAGTTTTTACCTAAAATAAGAAAAGAAAAATCTGCTAAAATCTACTTAACTCAAAGGGAAAACTATTATTTTCCGGACCCTATTGGCAGATGGGTTTTTTTCTTGTTTTAAGCATAAATTCACTCACTTTTGATACATTTTTCAGAAAACAAGACTTGATATCTTAAGTTTTTTCTTCTTGAAATACAGTACCAGTCAAAAGTTTGGAAACATTACTATTTTTAATGTTTTTGAAAGAAGTCTCTTATGCTCATCAAGCCTGCAGTTAAAACAAAAACAAAACAAAAACAAAAACAGTAATATTATGAAATATTATTACAATTTAAAATAATGGTTCTCTTTTTTAATATACTTTAAAATGTAATTTATTTTTGTGATGCAAAGCTGAATTTTCATCAGCAAGTACTCCAGTCTTTGGTGTCTTATGATCCTTCAGAAATCATTCTAATATGCTGATTTATGATCAATGTTGGAAAGAGTTGTGCTGCTTAATATTTTTTTTTATAACCTGAGATACTTTTTTCAGGATTATTTGATGAATAAAAAGTTAAAAAGAACTGTATTTATTTAGAATAGAAATCTTTTGTAACAATATACACTACCGTTCAAAAGTTTGGGAACAATAACTATTTTTTTTAAAAGAAATTAGTACTTTAATTCAACAAGAATGCGTTAAATTGATAAAAGGTGATGGTAACGATTTATATTGTTAGAAATGTTTTTATTTTGAATAAATGCTGTTTTTATGAATAAATGCTGTTAACGTTTTACTCATCAATGAATCCTGAAAAAAGTATTCCAAAAAAATATATTAAACAGCACAACTGTTTCCATCATTGATCATAACTGAGTATCAATTCATCATATTAGAATGATTTCTGAAGGATCATAAGACACCAAAGACTGGAGTACTTGCTGATGAAAATTCAGCTTTGCATCACAAAAATAAATTACATTTTAAAATATGTTAAAAAAGAGAACCATTATTTTAAATTGTAATAATATTTCATAATATTACTGTTTTTTTTTGTTTTTGTTTGTTTTTTAACTGCAGGCTTGATGAGCATAAGAGACTTCTTTCAAAAACATTAAAAATAGTAATGTTTCCAAACTTTTGACTGGTACTGTAGTTGTATCTTGATGCAAGAAATGTTCAATATTTGTAATGGAAACAAGACAAAAATACTAAGAAAATAATTTTTGTAGTGTTTGAGGAAGCAAACCATATGCTAAATAAAACATTAATATATTACAATATCCATGACTACATGCTGCAATTATGAATTTATGAATTATGAATCAGCCTCAGAGACTGATTTGTGAACGACTCACTGAAATGAATCAGTTCATAAGAGTCATTTGAATTACACTGGTCATGCAGCCGGCGAGGAAAGACATGAGAGACAGACATGAAAGAAGAAAGACAGATGTGATAGTCAGGATGACTCTTACAGAATCTGCACTGTTTCAATCACAGCATCTGGACACTTGAGAGGAGAGAGAAAGAAGAAAGAAGGAGGGAAAAGACAGGGAAGAGAAGGAAACGAAGTGTAAATTAGATTTAAATCAACAAACCAAGGAGATTTTTTTTATTTATTTGCCTCTTGATTGAAAAGAACATTTCAATATGCAGCTTGTGTGTTTCTGTCAGGTGTGCATTGCACATGACACATCACAATTCAGCGATGTAAATCAGTGTAAAAGCAGTGTACCGGTGCGGTAACAGATCTACATGACCAAACCTACTTGTGCTGAATCACCATGAGCTTTTAGCATAAATAATATATTTTGAGCAGGAAAGCTGCAATAAGAATTCATTTCAAATACCTTGTTTTATAGCTGTCCTTTTCAAAGGAAATTAAATTCATATTAATATTATTATTTACTGAAACACATCTGTGCATCATGTCAAAACAGGCTCATATTAAAAGATCTCAGCCCGACACTATAATCTAATATATAAAATAACAACTATCGAGCTGTCAGAAAACTAAAAAATTGTTTATTACAGGTAAGTCTGAAATAACAGTGTTATTTTAGCATCACTGAGATACTATATATCACTGAGTTTATATATATATATATATATATATATATATATATAGCAATTTTGTTGTGGGTTTTGTCACTTTTATTAGTTTTAAATATGTCTATATAGTTTTATTAATTTGATTTAGTTTTAGCTATTTTAATAAATCAGGTTAAACTAGATTAAAACGATGCTGCCTTTGCAATTAGCTGGAAAAAAAAGTTTATGGAATAATATATGTTTAAATGTATTAAATATATATATATATATATATATATATATAAATAAAAGTTAACATTCTTTCATTTATTTATTTAATGGTTTTAGTTTTAGTTAATTATAATATGGCTGGTCTGAACATTGTTTATTTTCAGTGTTCCTGTATGGAAATAAAATGTAAACAATAAGAAAGGCAGAAACTGCTAAAAGAAATCAAACAGCACAGATCTCAATCATACTAGAGAAAAGAGGCATTAGTTAGTTAAAACTATATAACTTAAACAGATGGAAGAGTAGCTAATTAACACTATATGACTTTAAATACAGTACCTCTATCGATTGTGTATAACGTTACTGTATGAGTTTTTATATACCTATAATGTGTAATAATGCATTATCAATGTAAAGCTTTTGTTTTGACCAGATTCCAAAGCTTTTATGGAACCTGAATCAAATACAGTATTTGCAAACGCTGACATGAGCTGTAACGTTACAGATTGATCACACAGATGTTGTACAGATGTTTACATGCTGAAAACTAGCCTCTCTGCTAACAGCACACACAAACCCTCTCCGCCATTAAACTGTACGTCAAAAACCATCATATTCACTCTGGTATTCATTTATAAACACTCTGAAATAAACAAGTTGGATAATAAAAGCTATCAACTCACAGTCCATGACATTTCTCAGCTGAAAACGCCTTTCTGTTTGCTAGACTGTCACTGAGCGTCGGTGTTGTTGAGTTCAGTGAGGGCTGGTAACCAGGAGATGCTGACCAATCACAGCGCGTCCTCTGAACGCAAACCCCGCCCCCACACGCTTGCAGCGGGCATGTGACTGACCAATCACAGCACGCCGTGAAAAACAGGACCGCCTACACAGCGGTGGAGCGCCATCAACAAGGAGAGACGCTGTCCAATCACAACACGCAATCTCATTAGAAGACCCGCCCACACGGCTGAGCCCAACATAAAATGCTTGTACGCAACTATCAGCTTTGATAAATGAACATTAATTTGGTAGTCTTTCTTGGATAGACTTTACATTGGATGTTACGCCAAAGTTTCATAAAACAATATTATTCCAAATATTGAAATACTATTCTATTAATAACTAAATTCACAAAATCACAAATATTTTGCAGATTTGAATACTGGAAACCTTTTTAATTATGCAAAAACGGACTGTCATAAAATCTAAAAAAAACACACATTATGTTTATAATAAACGCTCCATTTATTTATTTATAATATCTCTATTAATTGTTATCATACCAGTTTTAAGTATTTGTCTGTTGTTGCATATTTGTACTTAAAATAGAAATGGACCATTTCTGTCATGCATCACTTTATGAACACTGCAACTTTTATAAGCATACGCTTGTGTTTTCTTTAAAATAGTATAAAAGACGTTCAGAAATATTCTCTGATCAGCCTCACAGACTAATCAACCAAACAAGTCGATTGCAAGAAAATTGAAAGGATGGAGCCTCATAGAATGCAAATAAAGAGCTAAAGTTTGCCTTTGTTCAGGGAAGAATGATGACGTCAACTTGAATTTAATAACATTTAACCGTCTTTGAAATGTTGATAATACCACAGAATCCATCAATTCCATTGATAACTGTATTTGTCGTTTTCCTCCAAAGTGATGTCACTTCCTTTTGTTTTTTGATTTTACAAAAGACTAACAGGATGGAAATATCAAGGAAAAAAAAATCTATTAATTGATTACCAAATAAAATAATATTCCTGAAACAACATGTTTGATTAGTGGAAAGTAAAATGAAGAAACACCTGTAATATTTCTAAATAAATTGCCAGATTTCTGTTAAATGTTGACATCCATTCAAACTAAAAGGAGTGAAGGTCTGTAAAATCCATCCAAATTTTACATTTTTAACTGATATACTGAGATAAAAGAAAAATAATAGTATTTCCAACGTCAAAACAATTTAGCTTATCATTTTACCCAATATATTAAGACATGCATGATAATGCACTGCATAGCATTTATTATACTAATAATAAAGTCTGATTTTAAGAAAAAAATGTCAGAGATCAAAAAGTAAATCATTATTAGAAAAAAACCCCATAAAAAGACACTAAAATCCAATGTTCAACACATTTTTATTCATTATAAACTGTATCATTTATATAAAACCAGACACAAAAGATGAAATAAAATAAATTTGAATTAAAAAAAATAAAAGAATGTAAACTGTAAAATAAAAGAAAAAGCTCACAGCAGACATCCAACTGCAAATTAATCTGTATTTCCCCACACACGCGTACACACACACACACACACACACACACCTGACCGTTGTTGAGTATACATGAGTGAATGAATGAATGCATCAGAAGGGATCGAATGATAAGAAGAAAAGAAGAGCAGGGAAGCAACATGAGGAATGAGGTTGAGGACTTCAGAACATCAATCACTGCAGTCTGATGTTAACACACACACACACACACTCCTCAGCCGACAGAACACCACACACACTCCACACACACTCCTCAGCCGACAGAACACCACACACACTCCTCAGCCGACAGAACACCACACACACTCCACACACTCCACACACACTCCTCAGCCAACAGAACACCACACACACTCCACACACACTCCTCAGCCGACAGAACACCACACACACTCCTCAGCCGACAGAACACCACACACACTCCACACACTCCCCTCAGCCGACAGAACACCACACACACTCCTCAGCCGACAGAACACCACACACACTCCTCAGCCGACAGAACACCACACACACTCCTCAGCCGACAGAGCACCACACACACTCCTCAGCCAACAGAGCACCACACACACTCCTCAGCCAACAGAACATCACACACACTCCTCAGCCGACAGAACACCACACACACTCCTCAGCCGACAGAACACCACACACACTCCTCAGCCGACAGAACACCACACACACTCCTCAGCCGACAGAACACCACACACACTCCTCAGCTGACAGAACACCACACACACACTCCTCAGCCGACAGAGCACCACACACACTCCTCAGCCGACAGAACACCACACACACACTCCTCAGCCGACAGAACACCACACACACTCCTCAGCCGACAGAACACCACACACACTCCTCAGCCGACAGAACACCACACACACTCCTCAGCCGACAGAACACCACACACACTTCTCAGCCGACAGAACACCACACACACTCCTCAGCCGACAGAAGCCCAAATATAACCGTTCAAAACAGCAGTTATGCTGCCATATGCATGTGTGGGTTTCTTTAGTGCATAAATATGTGTGTGCCTGTGTGTGTGTTTGTCTGTGTGCGTTTGAGTGTGAATGTGTGCGTGTGTGCGTGTGTGTGTGTGTGTGTGTGTATATATATTCAAACTCGGTAGGCAGCTGACAGAATTCCCTTTTCTTTGGCGTGCAGGTGAATCCCAAAATATTAGCAAGAAGAAACCGCTCTGGAGGAAATGTGAATTTTAAAACAAATTAAATGAACATCAGCAATAACTTAAATAAAAGTGCTTAAAAAAACAATTCGTTTGGAGCCCTTTCATTAAAACAAAAGTCAAGAGAGCGCACTGGGATGCCCAATGCAATAAGACCAAAAATTCCATAACAATATCTAGAATCCGGATGGAGAGTGACGGGCTCAGAAACACCTCCACACACACGCACACACACACACGTCATCGTCCAGAATTCACCACCATCCCAAAACACACGGTTCCTCAAGGTCCCGGCCACATGGACGAGGCCTCGCAGTCCACAGGAGGATCGGTCTCAGAGCCCTCGTGCGCTCGTTCCCTCCGCCGCCGCTCCGTCTCCCACTCCACGAACGAGTCGAAGAGGCTGGGCCAGGCCTCGTCCTCGCTGTAGTTGCTGAGGTCCTGCCCGATGCTCTGCGTGAAGTTCAGAAACATGTTCCAGGTGTCGCGGGATATGCCGCGCACGGCGCACGGGTTGTCCGAGAGGAAGTCGAGCCAGCGCTCCAGCACCGGGGGCGAGTCCAGCGTGAAGACGAGCCGCCACAGGGCGATGGCGATGGAGCGCTGGAGGGAGCGCTGGCCCTGCTCCGCGTCCAGCCCGAACTGGAAGGTGAACCGGTAGAGATCTTTGAAACTCTCCTCTCCTCGAGACTCCTCTAGCAGCACGGGGAACCGAGAGCAGATTCCCGGGATACTGTCGGCCTGGATCGCCTTACAGCCGTCCACAAACTCCCTCCTGAGACACACACACACAAAACACACTGGGATTTGACATTGCAACTGAGAATGATTCTTGAAGCAAGGATGCAAAAAATTTTATTTGAAGTTAGGTAAGAGGAGTAAGATTTATGTTCGTATCATATATAATAGATCATTTTGTGAATAATTTTTTTTGTATTTTCCATTTTATTTTAGTTTTGTGTGTTTTTGTCTTGTTTTTTGTTTTTTTATCAGTTATTGTTGTTATTATTTTAGTACATCAAGTTAAACTAAATAAAAATGAGAAATGATGCCTTGGCAACTAGCTGAAATATATTTTTAATAGTTTTAGTAAACTAGAACAACCCTGACTCATAGAACTACTATAGGTGTCGTTTTTAATTATACATTACAATTTTTCAGTATGAATTGCATGTCCAGAAACATCAGATGATTATTAATAATCATTGTTTAAACTGTTTAAAAGTTTGGGAACACCAAGGCTGCATTTATTTGATCAAAAATACAGTAATATTGTGAAATATTATATTATTCCTGTGATCAAAGCTGAATTTTCAGCATCATTACTCCAGTCTTCAGTGTCACATGATCCTTCAGAAATCATTCTAATATGATGATTTGATGCTCAAGAAACATTTATGATGATTATCAATGTTGAAAACAGTTCATATTTTTGTGGAAATCGTGACATTTATTTCAGGATTCTTTGAGGAATAGAAAGAACAGCATTTATTTGAAATAGAAATCTAAATGTCTTTACTGTCACTTTTTTCTTAGGGGCCTCAAACGTTTGAATGATATATATAACTCCTTTTAAGAATTAATTATACTATGATTTAAGACATTTATTTTATAAACCACAGTGGAAGAAGCATTAGTTGACTTTTGACCCACAAAAGGAAATAGCGAGAGATGTTTTCTTCTATATTGTGACGCATATGCGAGTGAAATAGATTATAAAAAAAGAAAACATGTAGGAGGACGCCTCACAGACTTGATTCTGTGCTCGAGTTAGATCTGAATGAAAGCATGCAGTCTGTTGTAAGAACAAGGCGGTGTTTAAACGGACAAAATGACTGGAGAAGTTCGGCATGTGTAAGCAGATTGAAGATTATGAGGTCAAAATGTTAAGAAAATTAAACATGCATGGATGAATTGTTCACAATAAGATCTATAACATGCATTTACAAAACAGACGGTGAAATTTCATTCATGCCAACTGAAATATGGGCAAAAGACTCTGACTCTGTCATTGCAACACTTTGACGAGATGAAGCAATCTTTGCAAGTGTGTGTGTGTGTGGAGGAACTGCAGTGACTAATGATCTCTCACCCCAGTGTAACGTCTGTACCCGCAGACACCACTGCTATTCTACAATAAAACTGTGAAAACATCTCTTTTTATTGCTTTGTTTTCTTCAACTGAAATTCACATTTTTGCCTCTGACCCTTATAATACCCACAATGCTGTGCTGTAGAACTCTGTGGCTGTTCAGAATGCAATCCTATCATTCTGCTTCGACCATATCTCACAAATGTGTAATTCGACAAGTAGCATCCAGTCATCATGACTTAAATAATTACGATAATTACATTTAGACTGTTAAACAATGAAAGAACGGTCGGTTACAAATGATGATTTATGTCTTTTGTTGCACATTAAATAGAAGGTCAGTCTGTGTGCATTGCATTTTGGTATACAGTAATCAATTACACAGCATGAAGACTGAATGATTCCCACATTAGCATAACGCACACACAAACACAAATGTGCTTCACCTGCCATTTTGAATGGATTTTCTTGTGAAGCAGTGCATTCTGGGATTGTCTTCTCAAAGTTTGGGAGACATTTATAATGTTACAAGTTGTTACAGTTTCCACAAAAATATGAAGCAGAACAACTGTTTTCAATATTGATAACCATCAAATCAGCATATTAGAATGATTTCTGAAGGATCATGTGACACTGAAGACTGGAGTAATGATGCTGAACATTCAGCTTTGATCACAGGAATAAATTACAGTTTAGAAAACATTACAAAAGAAAACGCTTCTTTTAAATTATAATAATATTCCACAATATTACTGTTTTTACTGTATTTTTGATGAGATAAATGCAGCCTTGGTGAGCAGAAGAGGCTTCTTTCTAAACATTAAAAAGATCTTCCTGACCCCAAACTTCCCGGTAGTGTCTCTGAACCTCGTCTGTGTGTTGTTGAACTCCTCCACACGTCTAACTCACCTTGTAAACTTGCACATGGTAGCAGCCTGGAACTTCCACGCCAGCACCAGAACTTTGAATTCGGCCGGATCAACGCACAGGTCGTTGCAGAAGCGCTCCATCCCCTCCTCCAGGATGGCATCCTCGTGCTCGTCTTTATAACACGAGAACATGTCGTGTATCCGAGCGAGCGACACTCCGTCCCCGTCCTGCGCGGACTGATCCCGCCGCACGTCCAGCGCCGAGAGGGTCGGAGCCACGCCGCCCTCCACGGTGACCTCGGACACTTTGGTGCCGTTGAAAATAACGTCGACGGAAGACTTGGCCACTTCCTCCTTGTGCGCGCCGCCAGTGCCGCCCTTCTTCCCGTGAGATTTCCCAGCATCGCTTTTACTGCCCAGAGAGGACGTGGGGTTTTTGCATTTAGTCACACACTGACCCATGTCGCTCTCGTTCTCGTGTTGGTCTCCCTCGTCCTGTTTCGGAGGTCTTCCTTCAGGTCCAGGCGACCCCTGCTAGACGCCCTCTGGCTGACGGACAGCAGTCACCATGCCCTGAAGATTCAGATCCAACATTCATCACGGGGAATCAGACCAGTCAAAACATTAAGGGTCACACTTTAGATTAGGGTCCAATTCTCACTTAAAGGATTAGTTCACCCCAAAATGAAAATTTCCTAATAATTTACTCGCCCCAATGCCATCCAAGATATCCATGTCTTTCTTTCCTCAGTGGGAGAGAAATTATGTTTTTTGAGGAAAACATTTCTGGATTTTTCTTCTAACAATGGACTTCATTGGTTACCATCGTTTTTAAGTCCAAATCAATGCAGTTTCAAAAGTCTTTGAGGTGTTTAAACGGGCTGTACGCGATCACAGCTGAAGAAGAGGTTGTTATCTAGCGAAACGTTAGATCATTTTAATTTCTTTTTTATAATTTATAGACTTTTTACCTTCAATAGTTTGGATTGAGCTGATCAACAAACGGACAGGGAAATACGCCATCACGTTGAAAGGTCACGCCGGCGCCGGCAATACTATTTGAACTACTATTCATATTCATCAGAATGTTTTTCATATACTATTCATATTCATATTCACTGAATACTATTACTATATATATATAATAGCAAACAATACTATTTGAACTATCCTCCTACGTACGGTTGCATTGTAAACAGTGGGGCGGTACTTCTGCCGGCGCAGGCGTGACCTTTCAACGTGATGGCGTAGTTCCCTGTCCGTTTGTTGATCAGCTCAATCCGAACTATTGAAGGTAAAAAGTCTATAAAATATAAAAACATTTTTTAAATGGCCTATCGTTTCGCTAGACAACAACCTCTTCTTCAGCTGTGATCGCGTACAGCCCGTTTAAACACTTCAAAGACTTTTGAAACTGCATTGATTTGGACTTAAAAACGATGGTAACCAATGAAGTCCGTTGTTGGAAGAAAAATCCAGAAATTTTTTCCTCAAAAAACATAATTTCTCTCCCACTGAGGAAAGAAAGACATGGATATCTTGGATGGCATTGGGGTGAGTAAATTATTAGGAAATTTTCATTTTGGGGTGAACTAATCCTTTAATAGTTAGTAAGGGAGTTGTTAAGTTTAGGTATTGGGTGATTAAGGGATGTAGAATAAGGTCATGCAGAATAAAGGCATTAATATGTGCTAATAAACAGCAAATATTCTGGTAATATGCATGCTAATAAGCAGCTAGTTAACCGTGAGAACCGGACACTAAACTGAAGTGTTTTTCGTCTGCTTGTGCTTCGAAGTAATTTTGTTTGCATTTTTGTGCCTATGATATTCTTCTGTTTATGTTTACTAAAATGTCCTTTACTTTCGTGTTTTATGTTCCATATGGTCATACCATTGTTTTAATAATTGTAGGTATGTGTATTCATATCATTCTTTTTTTGTTCTTCTCTTATTCTTCTTACCATCATCACCCTGGCAGGGCCTGCAGATGTTACATTAACATGATGGATACACACAAGCGCTCATGTCAGTTAATGTGCATTGTTCCTTAACAAATAAAAACATAAACATAAAGCATCACTGAAATATTAAGTATAGAGTCAGTTATGATTTCATGCTCACATTACTGTAATATTAAAATCCAGCTGGTCTTTCTGAGGGTAAATGTCAAAGATTCTCACAAGCCTTTTCGTCCCACTTCCAAAGAACAATGGCTATCAGACGAATCTGTATCGCACGTACACTGTTCCTCTTTCCAAGTGCACAAATACAAAGTTCCCTAGATGAACCCGAGCTTCACTTCCTTCCACTCATCTCACTGTGGTCAACACTCCCTAGACTGATTTCTTAACTTGTGAATTTTCTTTAGAATTAAAGGCAAACCCGAAGAACAATATATTGAATCATCATGTGCGCAGCTTTCTCACTTCCTCTGAACAAAGGAAGCCAGTTAAACTGTGTGTGTTAAATTGCGCCCTGGCAGTGAATCAGAGTTTGGGCAGGACATGAACCAGTGTGGTGAGATCCATGCACTAGTAGTAATCAGTGTGTGACAGAGCACAGAGAGCTTTAATTCAGCGAATCTGGCGCTCCTCCTGCATTCTGATTGGCCGCAGAGACGGATCCTAAACGCTTCCACTATGACATTAACAAACGTACCTAAAAACTGTGTTACTAGGCCGGGACGAGCGAAGGCTGAACGTCGAGGGATCCGATCTGAAGTTCTTAGAATAACCGTCTGTGCTGTTTGCAAGAGCTCTACAATGACTTTGAGGAATGAGAACAATGTGTGTTCATAAAAAAAAAGAAAATCATGATTCAAATGTGGGCTTCTTTGTTTCTGGGCTTTGTTTATGTGTTCAATATTACATAAAATGCAGGATGTCTCTCTTCTGATTTATTTTTCTCATGCAGTGAGACAGTTTGCTTATGGGGACAATTCTGTTATGCTTTTGAAATTCAAACTAATTTAAAATGAACAATAAACTATAAAATGTGTCAAATATGAATAAGTACCATAATTAGCCATGAGAGGAAAACAATTTTAAGGGCCTCATTTTATTTTGTCGATTTATAACCTTCGCCAAACAACGTCCTTCAGCTCTAACAATATATTGTGTGCATATATATATATATACAGTGAGGAAAATAAGTATTTGAACACCCTGCTATTTTGCAAGTTCTCCCACTTAGAAATCATGGAGGGGTCTGAAATTGTCATCGTAGGTGCATGTCCACTGTGAGAGACATAATCTAAAAAAAAAATCCAGAAATCACAATGTATGATTTTTTAACTATTTATTTGTATGATACAGCTGCAAATAAGTATTTGAACACCTGAGAAAATCAATGTTAATATTTGGTACAGTAGCCTTTGTTTGCAATTATAGAGATCAAACGTGTCCTGTAGTTTTTCACCAGGTTTGCACACACTGCAGGAGGGATTTTGGCCCACTCCTCCACACAGATCTTCTCTAGATCAGTCAGGTTTCTGGGCTGTCGCTGAGAAACACGGAGTTTGAGCTCCCTCCAAAGATTCTCTATTGGGTTTAGGTCTGGAGACTGGCTAGGCCACGCCAGAACCTTGATATGCTTCTTACAGAGCCACTCCTTGGTTATCCTGGCTGTGTGCTTCGGGTCATTGTCATGTTGGAAGACCCAGCCTCGACCCATCTTCAATGCTCTAACTGAGGGAAGGAGGTTGTTCCCCAAAATCTCGCAATACATGGCCCCGGTCATCCTCTCCTTAATACAGTGCAGTCGCCCTGTCCCATGTGCAGAAAAACACCCCCAAAGCATGATGCTACCACCCCCATGCTTCACAGTAGGGATGGTGTTCTTGGGATGGTACTCATCATTCTTCTTCCTCCAAACACGTTTAGTGGAATTATGACCAAAAAGTTATATTTTGGTCTCATCTGACCACATGACTTTCTCCCATGACTCCTCTGGATCATCCAAATGGTCATTGGCAAACTTAAGACGGGCCTTGACATGTGCTGGTTTAAGCAGGGGAACCTTCCGTGCCATGCATGATTTCAAACCATGACGTCTTAGTGTATTACCAACAGTAACCTTGGAAACGGTGGTCCCAGCTCTTTTCAGGTCATTGACCAGCTCCTCCCGTGTAGTTCTGGGCTAATTTCTCACCTTTCTTAGGATCATTGAGACCCCACGAGGTGAGATCTTGCATGGAGCCCCAGTCCGAGGGAGATTGACAGTCATGTTTAGCTTCTTCCATTTTCTAATGATTGCTCCAACAGTGGACCTTTTTTCACCAAGCTGCTTGGCAATTTCCCCATAGCCCTTTCCAGCCTTGTGGAGGTGTACAATTTTGTCTCTAGTGTCTTTGGACAGCTCTTTGGTCTTGGCCATGTTAGTAGTTGGATTCTTACTGGATTCTTATTTAGGATAATAAATGGAGTGGAGGTGGACATTTTAAAGGCAGACTAACAGGTCTTTGAGGGGCAGAATTCTAGCTGATAGACAGGTGTTCAAATACTTATTTGCAGCTGTATCATACAAATAAATAGTTAAAAAATCATATATTGTGATTTCTGTTTGTTTTTGTTTTTTGATTATGTCTCTCACAGTGGACATGCACCTACGATGACAATTTCAGACCCCTCCATGATTTCCAAGTGGGAGAACTTGCAAAATAGCAGGGTGTTCAAATACTTATTTTCCTCACTATATATATATATATATATATATATATATATATATATATAAAATGAATGAGACAATATTTGCAAAATTATAAAGTAGAATATTTGTATTTATTTTACTTGTTATTATAGTTATATTTATTTTTTTATTTTATAAAAGATCTATTTCACAGATAAAGGACATTGATATACTTGACATGCAGCGGCCTTGAGTGATTATATAATAAATATATTTTTTAAATATTTAAATCTAGTTTCATCCTTCCGCTTGTAGGTCTGCAGTGACATGTACGTTAGCAGCTGGCCTCTATGGATGCTGTGCGATGATAAACACTGGAACGCTGTATCGACCAATCAGCATCCAGGAGCAACACGACCTGCTTTATATTGAACGCTGAGGACTCTGGGATGAGGCTGCTTGTGCTTGTGGCTATCAGAGCAGGCTCAGAGCGACTACATCACCATGGATCAGGAGCACGCGTGTTGTGCAGTGGTACGGGACACACTCACCCAAATCCCCGAGCAGTGAACCGACGTGTCATCTGAGGAAACTCCATGGAGACGGCCGGAACATCCGCTAGCCTGAGCCAAAGAGCAAAGCAAAAGTGACAGAGTGATCAGAAACACACCATCTAAACCAACTACACAACACACCTCAATCCTCAGAGACACTTTCACACACCTGATCCTCATGCTCTAACTAACTAACTAACCTACAACACAATACCCATGAGCTAACCTAAATAAAACAGGCTAAATCGGAGCTGGGTTACATTAGAGGTGTTGGATTGCTGACGTGACCAGTGCCACGATTAAATGACATATAACCTGAAAGGGGTCATCGTCATAGCAACATACACCTGATGGGGATGTGGGCAGCCCTTGGGGAAAAAGGTCAAAGGTCATGAACTAATTTGCAGGTTAATAATCAGCAAGAAACAGCATTCGCAACCCAATTTACTTCCATTATGTGATGCATTTACTAGTATAACAGGATGTTCAGTGAATTTATTGGATGGTGAATGTAAATAACATGGTAATTGGATATTGACTGACGTGCTTTAAGACATATCATGCGACTGTATGATTAGCATATTAATTTACCAAAGTATTTACATGGCGCTCCAAATTACTCAAAGGAATACCATGGAACCACACTAATAGCACAGGTATACTAAGGCAGGAGTTTAAAAGCAATCTATATAGTTTCTTGAGGAAAGACCCAATTTAGACTGTAAATAATTAATATTATAACTATGTCTAAAATATTATTTGGAAAATGTCTAGATTCTATTAAGCTATATTATGTTGTTTTCTCTACTCATTATAGTACTGTACTGTTATTTACACATTTTAATATATTGTTATTCTTTTAAATCTCGTTTTAGTTATTTAAAAAAAAAAATCTGGTAACGTGTACTTCAAAGAATATCATGGTTAAACTACTGTAAAACATAGTAGCACCATGGTACTTCTTTGTTAGGTGAAGATAATTCGGGTTTAATGTCAATTTTATGATGTTAAATGTCCCTTCTTCTAACAAAATCTCTGTTATATATTATATAGACAGATGCTTACACAGATGCTGTCTACATAGGCAGCATTTTGAGCATATTTGTGGGTCATCTATTTAATATATTTAAGGCATCATAAGCGAAATTTGATCCCAATAATGCTGTTTAGCAAAGTCGCTCACTAGATTTGAGCCACAGCCAAGAGTCTATCAGTATAAATGAGAAACTTTCCCTTTAAAATTATGATTAACTGTCCATATATACAGCAAATACACTCTATATCCTCCCTAAACAATCTCTACGATTATACTAATAGTTCTGATATATTAATATACGACTGTTTGTGAATAATGAAACACTCGACATGACAGTTAAAGTCTTTTAAAGAGCTGATCTCATGTTAGCAGCTTAGCTGGTTAGCTTCAGATAAGTGTGGATCATTTATACACAATAAACTTCATGTAAACTATAAAATGTGTAAATTCTGCACGTAAACACAGCGGATATCTGAACTGAAGGTGTTTTGTGTTGATTTACCTGTGGAAAGATGATGAAATAGCTCAGAATCAGCGCATCCCTGCTGTCATGCTAAAGCTAAAGCTAATCCCACCCTCCAGTCGAACCGGATCGGTTCTGAATCTCTGTGTAAAAGCAGGAGAAAGGGCTTCTCTTTGTGTGCTTCGGATGCTCTTTGGGTCATTAGATGATCATAGTTGACATTTCCCCCCGCATCACTTCCTACAGACTCGAGCCTGTCCCTGAACCCGAACCGAACCTGCGCTGATCCGGACCGGCTCCGGTAAAACCACCTCCTTTACCGGCTCCAACTCCTTTGGACCGTTTCTGGGGGGACGGAGATGATCCTGAGGGACTCGATACGGCCGCACGGAACCAGAGAAACGCGGATCGGCCGCTGATTGATCGCAGTTTCTCTTTTTGTTTGGGTTCGAGGGAGTATGCGTAAAAGCGACGCAGGCGCAACTGGCGCAAACATCTCTCAGACATGCGAATGCGCAACACGGGAGCTTCCCGGACTAGTTCGAAACAAAACTCCCCGCAGTTCGAGACGTCATCACTCGCAAGCACGTGGACGCTGGAGTGCGGAAGTGCGGAGATGTTCACATAAGCTGTATTGATCTAATCACCCATAGGTAATGTTCATTTCATCAGGAAGTAGAGATAATTAGTGATGGCAAAATGAGGCTTCCTGAACCACTGAGACCTCGCAGGCCATTGCTTCAGCTAAAGGTTCATTACTCGAAGCTTCATTCAGCATTGCTCACTAGTGACACCTAGCTACTGTGCAAAGAAATAGCAGACAAATTAATTCATTCTGAACCAGTGTCGTTCCCTCCCTCCCTCCCTCCCTCCCTAATTTTATAAAAAATATTTTTTATATATAAAAAAAAATATATATTTTATAAAAATACTTTTATAAATAAAAATATTGATTTGTAATGTAAAATACAAATAAATATTTATATTTATTTGTATATTTATATTTAAATGTATATTTTATAAAAATATTTTTATAAATAAAAAATATTTATTTATTTATTTTGTACTCACTGTTGATGTCTGTAACCTTTCATTTGCAATAATAAAAAGACATGATCAGACATTTGTCCATTACTGTGTATAATATAAAATATGTATCTTTCTCTGTCTGAATTTACTTGTCCAGAGTCTCACACACAGTTAATTAATTATTCATAAATTGTTTGGATAGGGACAGTATGAACAACAACAGTAACACGAGTGCAGTGCTTATGTTAGAGGGAGTGTAATAAAGTACATTTATTAATTTAACAGATTATAGATAACAGATTAAAGTAAACTGCAACAGAATAGTCCGGAAGGAAGGAAAATAAAAATAGATTTTTTATTGAGAAACAGAATTATTTCAAGTGTGTTGGGGTTTAGACGATTCCTCTTCTTGGACAAAATCTCTCTAGCCTTGGAAAAGATCCTTTCATAAGGAACAGAGGATGCAGGAGAATGTAAAAATGGCAGTGGTATAAATGAGGACACTGATGCTTCTGTTGAGCCCAGACAGGGGAGGATTCCCTCTTTCTTGCTGGCTCCATTACCTGGAAAAGGAAGAGTCACAAAAAGCAAACAAATCCAAAAGGGCAATCCAAATCAAAGCAGTCCAGTCCAGATGCAAAAATCCAGAGCAATCCAATCTTATCTAATTAATATAACAAGACTATAATATAGGCCTACTATAATAATAATATACTATAACTATTCTAACCTGATACTGTAATAATATACAGCCCTCACACATATATGACACAATAACGACAATGACAATGATAGTTTTCTAACTCTCTGACACTACAACTGCTTCTACTACTCCTGACAACACCCACAAGGTGGCGCGAGTTTCGAACCGCCTTTTATCCGGAAGCGACACTCAGACCGAACCGATGACGTATTTACACAAACCGAGGCCTCGTTTGTCATTAGTCACGTGATTTTCACATTAACAACACAAGCCTCGAATCGCGGCTTCATCTGGCACGCCCACTTTTTCTCGACACACGCTCCGACGCCTCGGTTCAAATGTCACATCACTAGAGATAATGAGCAGCTAGATTATTAATGCATTCAACGAAAGACTGTAACAACTGTAATGTTTGTCAAGGATATTGCAAATCTCTTATTGACAGCCATCCAGTTTACCTAACAGTAACACAGAGGTCACGCACTGATTTCTGTTTTTGTACGCATTATATTTAATACTGAATAATAAGGATTATTTCAACATAAATATGCAGCATAATTAATAAAAATCATATATATTCATATATTATGCTTTGTCATGCTAATTAATATGCTGCTGATTATATATGAATATAACTGCTGCATAATTGTAGAAATGGTATGTATATATATATATATATACACACACACACACGTGTGTATATATTAATGCTATCAAATCGATTAATCGCACGATTCGCATCTAACAAGCTTTTTTACATAATGTGTAGATATATGTATATGTGTTTACATACTCATATGTGTATGCATATATATATATATATATATATATATATACACTGTATATACTAATACACACATTATATAAACAAACTTGTTAGATGCGCTTAATCGATTTTACAGCACTAATATACTGTATATATACACAGATTAATAATTTATTTGTGTATGTATATGTATATATATATATATATATATGCACATTATTGTTTTATATATATATATATATATATATATATATATATATATATATATATATAATATTTGTGACTTATACCACAAGTAATACTTCTATGTATTTCTAAGGTGAAATAATGCCCTTGCCAAGTTCTAACATGTACAGTATTGTTGTGTCAGTTCATGTTGACAGGCGGTCCGGATGTCTCGTCCACATGTGCTGTCTCTCTACAGGAGGGTCCTGCGCGTGGCACGCAGTTGGAAAGCTCAGTCTGCTCTTCCTCAGGACACCGACACCGAGCGGAAATACATCGCTCAGGAGGCTCGAACCCTCTTCCGACAGAACCAGCAGGTGTGGACCGACCTCACATCACCCGAGGACCTGTGAGAGAGCTCATATCCATAACACGTTCTCATGTCTTCTCCCTGTCACAGATAACAGATCCAGAATCAATCCAGAGATGCATTGAAGAGTGTGAAGCTCGGATAGAGATCGGTCTGTATATTATATCAAATGCTTCATTTATGAGCTGAGAAATAATTCATGTAATTTTTAAGACGTTATCAAATAACAGGTGATCTGCTAATATTATTTTTATTTTGTTTTTCATGGCAGGACTGCATTATAGGAACCCCTATCCCAGACCAGTAAGTACCTCCACATAAGATCATAAGTAGTGCTGGGAAAAAATTTATCGCGATTAATCGCATCCAAAATAAAAGTTTGTGTTTGCATAATATATGTGTGTGTACTGTGTATAATTATTTTGTATATATAAATACACACATAAGCATGTATTTATTTAAGAAATATTTGCATGTATATACTGTATATACATTTATACATAATTTATATTATATATAAATATAAATAATTTATATATAAATAAATAAAAATCTTAAATATATACATGCATATGTGTGTATTTATATATACAAAATAATTATACACAGTACACACACATATATTATGCAAACACAAACTTTTATTTTGGATGCGATTAATCGCGATTAATCTTTTTCCAGCACTAATCATAAGCACTAATAATAAAACTGCTATATTTGTGAATCTCATGAAGAAATGTCTTTATATATATCTCAACATTTTCATTAATATAATGCAAAAATAATAATAATAATAATAATTTGGGGTGAAATATGACTTGGTCATGTTCTTGGCATTTTACAAAGATTTAGGTCCGTATTTATGACCACTATTTATGATTTTAAAAAAAGTTAGTGACATAAATTTCTTTATTAAACGTTACTTATTGTTATTTCAATATTATAATAATATTGCCATTACTTCATATTTCTTTACATTCTGAAATATGACTTGGAAATGTTTCCTGGCAGTTTTTGTGAGATTTACACACTATGTCATAAATGTTTTCTTCTCAGACATATCTTCCTCCGATGGGTCTGGCCACTCAGAAGGGCAGAAAGCTGCGAGGTCAGCAGAGACTGCGGAAACAAGCCAAACCCGTGTACCTACAGTCTCAAGATGAGACCTGACACACTAACAGATGTCTTAAAGTGTGTAGGACATTGTGTTGAGAAACACCAGGGAACATTATAAAGTTTGACAGATCATGTAGTTCATATCTTAAAAAGGCTGCATTATGAAACAGATCAGGGCAATTCCTCTCACTGCCAGTGTAAAGCTTGATGAATGCGAATGTGAGCTGTTTAGATTCATGTTAAAAGGTGTATTTATTTTGTCATTGTATAAAGGTCTCAGTTAATGTTGCATTCTAAGTTTCAATTAGTTTATTTATCATCATTCATTAAACTTGAGTTTAAACTAGAAATGGTTTCTGCACATCTAATCAGTACAGAAGTCACCATGAAACGGAAGTTGCCCTATTGTGACGTATATCTGAGTGAAATGGCTTCTTGAACAAGAGAAAATGTAGGGAGGGGCTTGATTTTGTCCGTGGGAAATTGATTGGATGGTTGTGGTTTGCTATTGGTGGATCTCGTGTGAGTGACAGGTTACCCCGCCCTCGTGCCAATAAACACGTCATCAGAGAAGAGATGTTGTTGTAAGAGGGAGGGGAAGTTATTTTGACTTAGGCCGGCTACACACTGGCTGCGTGGCGTGTCCGTTCCATGTTAACAGGTTAGAGCTCGCACGAGCCGCGCCAAAAAATGCGAGCATGCTAGAAATAGAACCGACGCCTATTTTTCACGCAACACGCAAGCATTTCCAGGCAAAATAGAATAGGAAAGATGTTTACATGTCATTTTGACACGAATACATATTAATAAATGACATTTTGATGTTTGAAAGTCTCTAGGTTTTTACATAAATGCAGTGAAAATGTAATAAAAAAATAAAAAATAATAATTATTGATTTTCAAATATTACACCTGTTAATACAGAACGAAATATTCTGTAGCCCATTTTGCCGTCAATACTGCCGACGTTGTCTTTGCTGTATCAGTAGGCTATATATTTATGTTTAACATGAAGTATAGGCCTTCCACAACTCTCTCCCCATATGTCGAATATCACTAATGAGGCTTATCATTATGTCACCTAGCAGCAGCAGCGCCGTGTCAGACACGCTTCTGGTGTGCAAAGACATAGAAAACGCCACACAGCCAGTGTGTAGCCAGCCTATGGATTACAAGGCACAGATACAATGCGCACAGATAAATAATTTATAATAAATACTGCAAAAAACTAGCCTAGAAATCTAGACGCACCCTAGCGGCAGCAAAATGTATTTTGCTTCCAGGGCAGTCTAGCAACTCTCCATTGACTTTCGAGCTGCAAAAACCTAAATTGGGTCAGGCCAATCACGTCGTGTATAGAGTAGGCGGGGTGGGCTTAACATAATGACGACAGAGTTGCGACGGTTACCTGCCACTTGAAAACAAAGAATGACGGCGGCTGGAGAACAGTCTTTCGAATCGGCTTTGGCCGCGACTCTGGAGGACTTGGAGTTAAGTTTTTCTTTGAGAAAAGAGCAAAGAACGGCACTCAAGTCATTCTTTAAAAAAGTAAGACGTGTTCGTTGTTTTGCCGGCCAGATATGGCAAAAGTTGAATCTATCAACTAGCTCCGCTGTTGGGAAAACGCTCTGGTTGGTTGAAGCGCTGTCCTATTGCGTGCAGAGGGAATTTGAAGACGCCGTTTATCCCGCCCCTCAGACTGAGCTCTGTCAATGGTGAGTTGCCAGACCTAACATCTTGATGTAGGTATGGCTTGCCAGGCTAGCAAAAAACAAGAATTGTCCATTTTGATTACATGCCGACTAACGTCTAAAGAATTACACAATGCTGCTTTAAGCCATTTTGTTTTATTATTCCATACAATTATATTAAAAGGAACCACAATATGCTAATTAGTGCTGTATTTAATATTTTTTGGTTTTTCATATGTTTGGCATGTTGAAATGTAAACACTGAAAATCTGTGGTGGATGCGCTCAGTTGTCGAGTTGGCACAGGCAGGCGACGCCGCGGTTGATCCAGTGTTTCTGGGGCTTGTCCGAGGGCAGCTCGATGGACAGGACGTAGTTGGTGGAGTGACCAGTGGTGGAAAGAGTCCCGCGCCTGGCGCTGGTCTTGTACACGGGACAGATGTAAACGCTCTCGTGCAGGAAAGTTGCGCTCTCTCCAGGCTTCAGCCAGATTATGGGCAGCGGGTCGAAGAGAACTTTAGGAACAGACTCACCGATAACCATGTGCTCCCGATCCCAGCGCGCTCCCTCGAGGAAAAGCCCACGGACGTACGCCCCATCCTCCGGCTTCCCCTCCATGTGAGTCTCCTGCTTACAGACCTAAAAGAGATGCACATTATGATATACACAACTGTTCATAAGTTAGGGGTCATTTTATTTAATTTTTTCAATATAAATGTATAC
The DNA here is from genome assembly GCF_963993115.1 of Abramis brama. Lineage (NCBI taxonomy): Eukaryota > Metazoa > Chordata > Actinopteri > Cypriniformes > Leuciscidae > Abramis > Abramis brama. Next base: position 26,885,631 of record NC_139986.1, on the reverse strand, counting down.
TTTCAATTAGCAAGGACTCATTAAATTGATCAAAATTGACAGTAAAGACACTTACAGTGATGCAAAAGATTCCTATTTCAAATAAATGCTGTTCTTTCAAAGTATAAATGTATCCTAGTTTTTAAAAAAAATGAAGCAGCACAGTTTTCAACATTGATAATAATCAGAAATGTTTCTTGAGCATCAAATCATCATATTAGAATGATTTCTGAAGGATCATGTGACACAAATTCAGCTTTGATCACAGGAATAAATTACACTTTACTATATATTCACATAGAAATGAGTCATTTTAAATTGTAATAACATTGTATGCAGCTGAATAAACCAAAAACATGTACATGTACAAAAACTTTTTCTTTGAGTTTAGAATGTCAGTGTTTAAGAAACATTAATTTATTAAGCACAGATCACCCTCTTTCTCATACGCTCTCAGTTCACTCTCTCATTGGCACACAAACCTCATACTCGAAGCCGATGTAGTCGATGGGGATGGTGTACTTGCGAGCGAAATTCTGAGACACGCCAGTGAGGAACGACTGAGTGAAATAGAACGCAGATACCCAGAACACAGACGGAGGGCCGTTATCAATCCAGTCCTAAAACACACACAAAGATGGCTGAACAATTAGAAACTGATGGGTGAGTAGTGCACAACTGGTTTCAATAATCTCAGAGCACACATTGGCTGACCTAGTGCCCTTATTACACCTAGTGCACACTACAAGAACACTACAAGAGCCTCTGCTTGAAAAAAAACAAAACGTTTTATTATAGCTTCATGCATTCTTTTTTTATCAACACTTTAAAGTTTCATAAAAAAAGCAACATTTCTGAGCAAAAAGCAGAGAAAATCATGTTTTTTCCTAAGACTACAATGTGCATAAGAAGTAAAATATCAATATTTTTTTTTTATTTCAGCTAGTTGTTTCGAAACAAAACAACTAAAATTTGTTTAAATCAAAATGAAAACAGAAAAATATAACAATAAAACCAACTCAAAATATTAATTACAACTATAATAAAAATGTATCTCATTGTTACTGAAAAAGCACTGATGACTACACTATTTAAAAAAAATCAAAACTGTACATAAAACAAGGATTATTGGAGTATGTTTTACAAGAAAATACTATTTCAGTTGTTCTAGAGTTATTTGTGAACTTACTAGCAATTTCTGAGTGAAGATTGTTTGTACACCACATATTTTCAGTGCAGGTTCACCAGTTGGAAACAATTCACATCATTAAAGTAACATGAGCTTGTGTCCTGTTGTGTGCGTTTGTCTTTAGCCGTTGGACTTGCTCACCTGTAGAAACTGCAGCCTGGCGAGGAAGTCGGACATGTAGCTTCCCAGGGGTTTAAGGGAAGGGTAGGACTTGGCGGCCCACGTGGCCGGCACTTTCCCAACGAGAAGACTGTTGAAGACGTTCTCCAGCTCGGCTGACATCACAACCTGCCCCCGAAGTGCCTTCTGGGTGTTCAGCAGGCTGCTACGCACCACCTTTGACAGCCTATACATTTACATCAGTGCATTTGGCAGATGCTTACATCCAAAGCAACTTATATTGCATTCATGGTATACATTTGATAAGTTCATGCATTTCCTGGGAATCAAACCCGCAGGAATGTTATGATGTATGTAATATGTCTGGTACCTGTTGAAGCGAATGAGTTCCTGGCGTAAGACCGTGTTCATCGACTCCTCATACAGGAGTGGGTATTTATTGGTCACCATCTCAATGTCAAAATCACAGGGAAGCTTGGCCAGCATTCCCTCAGCCAGCTCGTCTACCACTTCCTGTGTGGACACAGACAAACGCACTGACAGGAAGAGCAGGTACACAAAACTGTCAATCATTTTTCATTAACGATCTGCCTCCTCCCACCTGTGGAGATTTGGCTCCGCTGCTAGTTTGTCTCGGTAGCGTCAGCAGCACCCCGTCCAACAGCTGATTGGTCTCCTGGTTATCCTTGGTGATATTAGCATTGCTGTGGAGGCCGAAGACCTCGGGTTCAGCACTGATGGGCAGGTTGCGGATGTAGTCCACATAACTCTACATATAAAAGAGATTCATCTTCTGTAGCTCTCAAATCCCCACAAGCCACTGCTATTTTAGTATCCTTAATATACAATTATACTTAATATTTTTAATTCATTTTTAAATGTTCCTTTTTCATTTCAAATTTTACTTACAGTTTTAGTTTAGTTGTAGTCTATATAGTTTTGTTAATACAATTTTATTAATAAAGTTTAGCATTAAATGTATTCGATTTTCTGTTTTTATTTACAGTTTTAGTAATTTGTTGTTTTTGCCATTTTAATTAGTTTTTTCTTTGTTGTAGTTTTAGTAATATGTCTACATTAATAAAGTTTATTATTAAATTGATTACATCTTGATAAAAAAAATATTTTTTTTAACTTAAACTTAACAAAAATGAGAAATGCCAAGTAACTGAATAATATCTGAAATAAAATAAGTTAAAAAATATATATATATATTTCATTTATTTTAATTCTTTTATAACGATGCTTAGTTTTGATTAACTATAATAATTAACTGCCACAAACATGACACCTAAATATGCATCATGGTCCTGGCATGTCTCATAAATGATCATAATTCAGAACGTTTTAATGTTTTGACTTGTACACAATGCATCACATGACTTAATTTCTGGGTGAACTATTCCATTAAGCATCAGAATAGTTTGTTTCTTTTGCATAATGAACTGACTTCAGCTGAACAATGACACTGTCTTTTTAAAGCTGCTTTACAGCAGAATTTAATTATATTTGCATCATTGATCATTAGGGGCTTTCGCACCGGGTAGTTCTAGGAACTAGGAACTAGCCACCAGGGTGGTTCCCTTAGGAACATTTTCCTGGTTGCATTCGCACCGCCAGCAGGAACTCTGAAGTGACATAAGCCTCGCTTGTTGTTGTGCTAGCTGAGCAGAAATACATAATCATGTTTCTCTTGGTCCCCTCAAAGTTGCGTTGGATTTTCTCCTTAGAGTAAAGGTTAAGAGGCCCATCTATCAGTTTTCCATGTTCTGGAGTTAATATATAGGCTATAATCTGTGTGTTTACACAGCTTTTTTAAAAATGTCGGGTGCTGGTGTTTCGCTAAGTTCGGCCGATCAGCGTACACTAACATCACGGATAGTTCCTATAGCGCTGGTTTAGACTGACTCTGAAGTAGGAGCTAAATTAGTTCCTCCAAAAGGAGTTCCTAAAACTAAAATCGTTACTAGTTCCTGCGGTGCGAACACGCCAAAATCCGGGTACTTTCGCCAATAGTTCTAGGAACTATGAAAAGGCTCTTCGGGTACAAAAGTCCATATTATTTGTTTATCACTGTAAAGCAGCTTTGAAACAACCAGTATTGTATAACACTTAATATAAATACAGGTGACTTGATTTAATGAAGGTGCACAGTGTGTGTGTACCTGGTATGGAGCGTGTGACGGTACATAGTACACATCTCCCTCACACACACGATACTTGTCCTGTTTAATGAGCTCCCAGCTGTAGAAGATGGAGAGGAGGGACATCAGCAGTCTCCGGTCTTTATCATCAGTCACCCTCCCACCATAATTACACTCTCCTGCAGAAGACACGAGCAAACATCAGCTCAAGTGTTGTAACAATGCAACTGCGTTTCATCAAATACTGTAGATGTCAAGATGTGTTTGTATTGCAAAAAAATTACTAGCCAGTATTTCTGCATTTTCTGAAGAAAAGAGTGGTGATCACCTATACAAAACTCACCACCATAATGCTAGGGTGTTGCTATGTGATTACTAAGGGGTTCTGAGTGGCTGTTAGCACACTGCTATGTGTTTACTATGATTATCAGGGCGGTTGCTTGCTTAATCACCTGTCAGATACGCGAGAGCCTCCAGCGGAACCTCTTCATACTCGTCCAGGAACATCTGGATCTGACGAATGCTGATTCTCAAGTCAGACTCATTAAACTCGTATGGAATATTCCAACCTGCAGAGAAAGATGAAGAGAGAAGATTGAACACACATTTAATGCCACAATTAAACCCCCTATAGAAGTTATGAATGACATCAGGAAATTAATCTTACAAAATACAACACTGTGGCTCCCAAACACATTTAATGAGCTCACCAAAAGAGTCTGTAGCTTTAAACATCACATTTGTTTTGGTGAGCTTATTATATGTTTTAAACAGCAACAGTTTACCAACGAGGTTTTTTTTTTGGATGTGCATGCTTTATTTGATTGTCAGATATTGATTATCACTCTTCCTAATAATATCCAGATCATATAGATAAATAGAAGGGAGTTATATTAGACGAGCTTGCTTTTATTAGTGTTGATAGTTTTTTTAGGGGAATCAATCTATGAACTTATAGCTGCCTCTGCCCATAAAACTGCCATTTGATTGTGGATGTACAGTGTAATGCATGTTTAGAAAAGATTAGATCCGGTAGATTGATGATAGCATCACAGCAGCTTGTTCTCTAAAGATGGAGGCTAAATTAAATTAAGGATTACAGACAGGAAAGCAAACTGCATTAAAGATGCATATCTGACCGAGTGGGCCGAACGTTCTCCTCTCCTGTACCAGAGCGTGGAAGAAACACAGGCCGAACAGCAGCTTCTGCCAGATGTCCTGCTTAGCGGAGCTGTTGAAGAAGGCGGGGTCTGAGATGGGATTGCTGAGGTAAGAACGCAGTAAATTTGCCCTCAGTCCTTTGGGAGGCTCATTCGTCATCTTCACCCCGTTCTGCAAAACACTCACTGGAAACTTATCAGATGGTTGACTGGTCAACCACAACCTAAAACACAAAGAGTTTGGGGTTAGGATACAGAGGTGGAAGTAACGAATTACAACTACTCACGTTACTGTAATTAAGTAGTTTTTTTGGGTACTTGTACTTTTTTGAGTATATTTTTAAATCTGTAATTTTACTTGTACTCAAGTACATATTAAGCTAAGTAATCTACTTCGCTACTTGTAAAATCACATTTCGTTACTGAGTACAATTTGAATTGATATTCAAATCTTTGAATGGCATTTCGGTAGCCAATAAAAATATTCGATCGTAAACGGACCAATAAAACCCCTGATATTTGGACTGAATGAAAGCCGCCGCAGTCGCAGCAGGTTTTGAAGAGCTGATCATGAAGGAGGCGAGGAGCTCAGAGTGATTAATGGCTGGACTGAAAGTTTGGGACAACAAACTACATAGTAGTATTGTCAAAATATCTATATTTTACCAGTTGCGCGTTCTCATTCTCTCATCTCAACGACAGCGAGTTTGACACACCCGCCTCCTCTCAGCGCGGGATTGCAGGTAGGCCTATTATGCATACTTTTATTAATACCTGCAAGTTTCTATGGCATATTTTAATGGCAAATGTCACGAACAATATTATAACGCGAGGGCACATTCATGTAATCGCAGAAAACTGGACGCGAGCTCTCAAATATACGAACGAACTGGACTCGGATATTGAGTGTGCGGCGCGCTCTCGGACTGTGTGTCATGTGCAATCGCGAATCTCTCCAAGTGGTTCTCACTGCAGACTCAAATGACGTCCAGCTCCAATCTCTCCATGCTCTTGAATTAAACGCTGTCAAAAGTTATGAAAAATCTCGTCTTTTTGCAAATTAAATTCAGTTTGAATTGAAATCAAGCTTCCTTGTGCTGTGTGTGAGCTATTGCAACAGTTCACGTTACCCTATTGTAAAGACAAATACACTGAGTGAGTAAATATTAGATTATTGTAATGGTTATTGATCAATGTTTAAATATGTAAACAAAAGCCTAAATTAAAATCTCACATTATAAAGTGGACGTGTCTCTTCAGAAGACTTGAATTCAACTTTTCCATTCAACTAGATTACTGTTACAATGAGTGTTGTGCTTTTCAATGCTTGAAAATAATGATTGCCTTGACAAAATGGATGGACAAAAATGTAGATATTAAAATATTTAGTATGTAGTAGTTTTCCCGATGGTATTAAAAATTATAGGCTAGGCCTACTGAATATTGACATATTTCAAGGTGTCATATTGAAGTTAGAAATTCCAGTATCCACTAATTAATGTCCTTTGACAATAAGGTAAAAACGTGTTAAAAGTAGCTATTTTCTACATAAATCTATGATTTTGTTGAATATTTTTATTGGTAATGCATTAACTATCGCCAGCTAAAAAGTAATTAGTAACTAGTACTCTGAGTAGTTTTTGAGAAGAGTAATTTGTACTTTTACTTAATTACTTTTTTGACACCAGTACTTTTACTTGTAATTGAGTATTATTTCAGCAATGTAACGGTACTTGTACTTGAGTACAAATTTTCAGTACTCTTTCCACCTCTGTTAGGATATTGGGTAAGTAATTGGGACATTTTCTTGTCTCAGAAAAATAATAAATAATATTTGCATAAATGTTGATTACCACAGAAAAGTATTTACTTCTTTTTCTCTCTATTTTAATCTCATTGTACAGTAATTACTGAAATGCAAACATTCATATAATGATACATGTTATTTATAATAATTAACTATTATTTAATTAGTAGGTATACATAATGCTAGTGTTTATTTTACTGCATCTATTTTAAGCTGATTTTAAAATAATTTTGTAGGATGATTTGCATAATTGTATTACTGTAATGAGAATTTAGGGGGAAACGTGCTTAATTGTCATAAAAAAATAACATCACAATGCAAAAATCTTATGACATTAAATATGTCCTTTGCATTTAACATGTTTAAATTGTGTGTGATTTGCTTTATTTTGAAACGGCACAATTTTTACCTGAAGCTGGTGTGTGTGTTTTCAGGTGTGATGACCTCCTCGCAAATCTTCTCCAAGGCTGGCATCCAGCTGGTTGCGAGATGACAGTTCTGCAGAACGACCCAGTCGCCGTTGGTCAGCGCGACCTTGATGAGCTGCTCAGCTACTGGACCTTGACCTTGACCGAGAGAGATCGTCTGAGTCTTACTGCCGCCCATGCCCAAGTCATCTGCAAACTTCAGCAGTCCTGAGTAAGACAAAGAGGGAAATAACATAATTTAATTGTAAAAGTTTAGGTCTGTGTTGAAACAATCATATACTGTGATTTTATTTCTTATAATATTACAGATTGCCCAGATTTTACATTGGTCTTTATGACCATCATTGGAGTATCATACAAAATTATTTAAAGTTATTAAAAGTAAAAATGATATGGTAAAGTATATATTTCATGTCAAATAAAACATACATTTGATTTACAATCAATTTAAACTTCCAAACTTTTTCACACTTTCATTTTTTGCAGTGCTTTTGCAGAGTGTCTTGAAATAAAATAAACATTAACATTAATAAAATATAATAAAAAAAACTTTAATTTGAAGTACTAAAACTGAAATAAAACTGAATTAAATGAATTAAATCTATATAGACATTTAAAAAAAAAAAAAAATGACAAACAAAAAAAAACTAAAACTTTAACTAAAATTAAATAAAAAACAATATAAAAATAAAAACTGATTCAAAATATTAACGAAACCTGTAATAGTATATTAAATTTTCAAAACAAAATGACTAATGTTGTATATATATATCAGAAGGAACAAGAATATATTATAAAAAAGCACAGAAAAGAAGCATCTTTCTATTTCACCTGCGGTAGGGTCTGTTCCTGGAGAGAGGACGAAGATGAGCGGCGAACAGCAGTTGGAATCACTGTAGCTTTCCGCCAGGTCGAAGGTCGGTGGCTCGATGAACGCCCGGCCCATATTGTCCACAATGAACTGCTGTGCCGCCAGCACAAGTTTATCCGGCCTGAAGCAGCGCAGCACCACCATGCGCTCCATGCCCACAACCTCGCACCACTTCCCGGGTAACTCCTCGTCCTGTGGATGACCAGAGTCGTAAATCTGCTTCCATGGCACAATGTTCTCCTGCACATGCTCAAACAATCCTTTGAGACGGGGAAGTTGGGAAGCCCGGACTATTTCGGACCATGATTTGTCTGAAAGCCACTCCGGGGCTGGGTTGGGGAACGGGTTTTCCAGAGCAACGCCTCCTGTGAGAAGGAAGCGCCAGACGATATCGTCGACCTGACCTTTTCCCTGCATGATGCCAACGGTCAAAAGCAAGGAGAACAGCAGCTTGTCCTTCTCGAACAGAGAGCGGCACACGTTATAGTAAACGCGCATGGTGAAGTGATCTAGGATGTTGGCTATGCGGGTCTGTAGGTCGTCGCTAGGTGTGCTGTGAGCAATGGAGTGCAGGTACAGGTTGATGAACCACGTGAGAGAGTATTGGTACATGGGATCGATGTTCGCCAAATCTGAGATGCAGAAGAACAGAATGGACGAGTGTTCTGCAACCGGCCGATAACCCATTCGCGTTTCGTCAATCTCATTTTCAGTCACGATTGCGATCTTCTGCTTCTCGGATATCTCTTCTGACAGCACCTTAGATGATGAGAGAACCTTAATGGCAGCCTCGTCCTCTAGGATGTTCCCTTCAGAGGAAGAAAGAACCTCCAGGATTTGGTTCTCGATCTCCTTCAGCTGTTTATTACTGGCTGCACTTTCGAGAATCAGCTGATTTTTCTTCTCCTCGAGTTCTGGTTTCTCTTTGGCGGCGACGAGCCCCAGCAGCTGATCTTCCAGACCCAACGGCGTGATCATGAAGTTCAACAGACACACTTTGACCGCCACCTCCGGCAAGTAATGCGGATTCCTCAACCCTGTTGTTATGTAGAACCGGAAGTCGACTGAATATTCCACGGTGTTCTCGCCCAGTTTCATATATTCCACGCCCTGCTGCTTAAAGGTCTGTTTCAGGAGAACCGGCTCTAAAACTGCGTCCAGCTCTTCGCCGACATTCTCCAGGAGGACCGGTGTGCCAAACTGAATGGCGTTCTCGAGGGTACGGATGTAGTTGCCATCTGAGAGCTTGATGACAGAGAGTTTGTTGGCCTTGTTCATGTTTTTGATCCACTTGTTGGCTTGGCCCTGAGGGTCGATCATGAGTGGCCAACGGCGAGAGTTTGAGACGATGATTCCGTTGTCGGTGGAAAACGAGTCCACGGGTAATCCAGAGATCTGCCACGAACGGATCAACACCTGGTTTCCGAGAGTGTTGCTAAGCGTGAAGTCCTTTGAACATGGCACCATCTTCTCACTGCACAGCTCGTGCCATTTCCGCTGACACTCCACGCGATAATCGACGGTGAATGCTCCAAGATACGACACGGTAGCCGAGGACAAAAGCACGTCGCCAGTCAAGTTGGTGTATTTGATGCCGAGGAGCCGCGCAGCCTCTGTCCATCTGTCTTTTTCTCCTCCCAGGCCACCGATTAGTTTTTCAGCTCGTATTAGCTTCTGGGAACAGAGCTCGATGTTTGCTTCTAGGTCTCTTTTCTTCTGTATCATCCCTTCGAACGTGTCATTTAATGCCTGCAGACGATCCTCCACCTCCTTCAGCTCGGCACGTTTTATGGTTAACATCTGCATCTGCACAGCTAGCTCGTCTTCTGCTTCTTTTAATTTCTCTTTCTTGGGGGCGACAACCTTGGCCACACGCTCATACACTTCCATGGCACGCACCCATTTGCAAAGGCCCTCGCAGGCAGAAGACACGCTTTTGATTATTGAGGGCTGAAAGTCTGGGTGGTCTACAAACTTTTCTCTGATTTTCTTGATGTTAGCGGCAGGTATGTTGTCCTTGTTGAATGTTTTGAGGCTCTCAAGGAACTTCATATCACTTAGAAGCTTCTTAGATGGCCCCCAGAAGTCTTCAACCATCTTACCTGTGTAAATAAAGCAAATAAAAATGAGAACAGAATAGCTTAAGATGCTGGCAAATGGTGATCTTAGCTGGTTTAATGTGACCTTCAACCAATGCAGTGTTCAGGACAGACAAAAAAATCATTCTCATACCTGATCCACCAGGGTCTTGTTTCCTCTCTGGTTTAATTCCCTTCATGACACAGATGGATTCCATGACGAGTTTGACAGGACCAGGCGGATTCTGCATCGTCTTCAGGACAGTAATATCAGCCGGCTTCAGTGTGTCCAGAGCAGAAAGAGCCGCTTCCAGCGCTGGCATCGCCTCTGCAAGATCCCCCTCACACTCATCCTATCAGACAATATTAATTGATTTAAACTTAGCTTTAGAAAAGTGTCACCGCATCCTATGCTCAAATTGCTAACCACTTTCCCAGTCCCCTCAATTGAAGCAGTGCATCTAGTCCACCAAGACCATTCCAGCCTTTTTTTAGTTTTTTATATTTTTTATTTTTTATGCACTTTCTAATTAAACTTATCAAGTGGATAAAAAAGACTGAAGGAAAAATCTGTATTGTTTTTTTCACCTGCGCATCTAAAGCTTTGAGGCCGGAACACACTCTAAAAAAGTATGCAAAGTACAAGCTTTGCAATTCGGCACTCCAGTCAAGTCACATCAAGTTTAATTATATATAACTTTTTTTGTTTGTTTTTTACTATAGATTGTTTTAAAGCAAGCAGCTTTACAGTATTACACATGAAAAACAGTGTCACTTTCATCACAAACATGATGACAGTTCAATTAACTTATTTGAAACTGTTTTTTCCTCAATGACAAAGGTTCCTGGAATAAGACTGTATTATACTTGCATTGTGTTATAAATTGCATTCTAATATATTTTTTATTTCTACATTTCTAATACATGAAATCGATTTGAAAATGGGTTTGCATTCAGATCTCTGCATGGATTATTTTAGTGAGTTACCTTATTTTACCATCCGTTATACCTTAATCGCTTTAGCAGCAGCTGCCGCATCATTGGCGACTTTCTCATCAGCACTGACAAGCTTTTTCTTAGCATCCACCTCAACGGTCTCTTTTTCTATCTTCACCATCATCTGATCAGTCTGCTTTGCGGTCTCGATTAGTTCCGGCTGTAGAGCTGTGAGCTCCTGCTGCATGACTGCTACCTGCACATCACACATACACATACAACACTGTCAACATCAATATATTCATGACTAATAACTATGTACATTATCAAAAAATGGGCTCTCATTGATTAAAATAATCACAATGATTAAATAAAAAAAATATGTATATCTCGATTTACTGAAATCTACATTATTTATCTGAGACCACCTGTGAAAACGGTTCTATTTTACATTTTTAATTGATATTGAAAATCAAATATTTAACATTTAAATAACATTATATAGAAGAGCAGATGAACATAATGAAATGTACAGAGAGTGTTATGAAGTGACAGGTAAAGCATTCACATTTTCTGTCTCACCTGAGAAGCAGCAAAGTCAAGTTTCTGCAAGCCGACGATATAGCGATTCTTGAGCTCGTGCACCTCGTTGCGTTTGGAACTGAGCAATGCTTTATAGGTCAGGATGAGCTCCAGGTAAGAAGTAGGAGTGACGTAATTATGTCTGCGCAGCTGGGAGTAATAGCGCTCAGACATCTCTCGCACACTCTCCTGGAACGTTTTACACATTTCCACCACCCTGAGAATAATGCAAAGCAGACAATGTGAGCCTTTATATTTGAATACTATCATTTGTTATAGGTAATAAAAATCTGGCTTATGACCGCACTCTATCCTGGTGTTGTCTTCCAGGTCCAGATCCTCAAGGAACTTGTTGGCAACCATTTCCAGAGCATCTTTGGGCCAGGCCTGAAACCAGTCTATGGTGCAGCAGTTGATCAGAGACGGGAACATCCTGAGACGATTGCGGAAGCCTTCACCTATTGGGCTCATTGCTATTGGGACAAACATGCATACAGATTACAAATAAAAATAACTATACACAGTATATAAATACAGTATAAATAACTTATAATTGTGATAATTGACATATATAGTAATAATACATAAATAACATTATAATATATAGATAAATATACATTATTTTATATACAGTATAAATATATAATTAGTATACTATTATTATATACTATAACAATATATAAATTATATGATATATAAATATATTTACTAAATAAATAAACAAACAATAAAATAACATATACTTTATTTTTATATAATTTGATTAATTGTGTATGCTGTTCTTCTTTTGTGTATACGTTCATTTGCTATCTTGGCCAGTAAAAGCGACCTCTCAGAGAGGTTTCTGTCCTGGTTAAATAAAATAAAATAAAATAAAAAAATAAATAAAAATGATATAATATAAACAGTACCGAGAACTATATGAAGATTGGCTTTAACTTTGTCGATAAAGAAGTTGTACATGGAGAGTGGTGTGACGTCAATCTTCTTCCCTTCCATTTGGGCAATTCCCTGCATTTTTTCGATGATGTCGGCACGCTCGTCCGCTGGGAAGATGTTTGGCACGTCTCCTGTGTTCAGCAGCATGTTGATGTCCTCGACGAAGGCTTCATCCTTGATCTGGTTGTCGCTAAAGAGAAATGTTGTTTTCTTCCCCTCTATCCCTGCTTTAAGCATCAAGTGCTTTAGATTGTCACGCCAGTCCGACATGCTGTAGTTCTTGGTCAGTTCGATCTGAAACAGCTCGTAGTCATTGATAAAGGTGGCAAGTTTGGTGGTGCTCTGTCGCCCTGATCCGCCGATACCCACCAGCAGCAGGTGACCGTTGTCTTGTTTCAGCACACGGCAGATTCGTGAGACGTGTTCGATGGCGAACTGAAACATGACAAGGTTCATGGGTGCTTTGCTGATGTTATTGAACTCCCTGAGGTAGAAATCCATCACGTCGGTTAATGTGCTTAGATCTGTGATCTCGTCATACGGTTTATTGGCCGAGTCTGGTTTGGCGTAGTCACCAAAAAACAGGCTGCGAATGCTGTCATCTTCGACATTACCAGACAGAGTGAGATGACAGAGAAGCTGGACAGGTGAAAAGAAACAAGTGAATACATCTTTAGAAAATCATCTAAAGCAAAGTGTACTATAAAAAATACTAAATAACCAGATCTATTTTATTTAAAATAATTGATCAGCGAAAATTGCACAGGTCATATTTTACCTCAAATTTAAAAGGTATGTTTGCATAAATATTTTTTTTTATTATTATAGATAAATTATTTTAAAAAATACTGTGGTTTAAATTTAATTGTCTTTAAAAAAAAATGTGTATAATTAGATAAAATTATCATTTATTTATTTAAAATCATCTGATGTTGTGGGAGGCAAAATATGACTGTGTGTCTATTACCTTGTGAATGGTTTGTTTGAAATACGCAAATGTCCTCTCTTTAACAATATTAAAAAATTTCTCTCTATCGTCATTATCAACCAGTCGGTCGTAAAACACACGATAGATCTCATGGATCCACAACCGGATCAGCTTATCTCCTTCCTGATGAAAAAAAGAAGCACAAAACTCAAGATTCTGTAAACTATTTAGTGTATTTACTTAGCCTTTACATAGTAACATACGTGTGTGCATTTACCTGCATGTGCGTCGATGGACAGAGCATTACGCCCCTAATCACCCTCGCAAAATCACGCAGGTTAAAAATATAATGAGATTTAGACGGTGTTGGGAGGAAACTCTCGATTGCATCCTTGTACACAGCCATAGTCGCTTGAACCATGATTTTACCCAACCTACAACAAATACACATACACAGACATATTTAATCTCTTTTCTTTTACCAAACAGTGGTTACAAAAACAAATCTTCAAATGTTTGGCTTGTAAATGTGCTTGTGCTATTTGTATTCTAAATATATGGCACTAAAATATTGGTTTGATCTTTTTATATATATAATGCAATCACATTGAGACATTTTTAAGTTGGACTTAAAGGGATGGTTCAGAGTAAAATCAACCTAGGGTCCTTTGCACCATGACTTCGAGCCAAACAGACTTCGAGCCTTTTTCCCTTGGTTGAACATTATTAAAGTTAGAGCTTATTTAGAGACATCAGCCGGATGGCTTAGTGCAGGCGCTAATGGATCTAAGGATGTATCTAATAAATTTCCCCACTAATAATGCCCAGAATGGCACCAAACTTCTACAGTAGTACAAATAGGTTCTGTACTCATAAAACGAGGCATTGGAAAGTTTGTATGGCTCATGCTACCGCTAGCTCGAGTTCATGGTGCAAAGGACCCTAGGTTGATTTTACTCCAAACCATCCCTTTAAGTGTCTAAATACTTTTTTTGGGGCCACTTTACATCAACAGATTCAACACACACCTGTAGAACGAGGCATCAAAACCATTGCTGAAGTGCCAGTCGGTGATGGATGTGAAGATGTTCCCTAGAGTCTCATCATCAAATGTGTCGATTGATATAATGTTTAGGTGACGTGTCAATCGCCCTGTGAGGGAAGAAAGACACAAAACAGTGACAAAGAAGAAACTGACTAAGGCTAATATTGTTATAAGCATTTAGGATCAGACATTTACCTGTAATGTCATTTCTCCCTCCACCAGGGGGCCCCATAGCAGACATAAACAGCACATCCTCAATGTCCAATCTGGATGTGTCTTTTTTATCATACCAATGATGATGATCGATCCACTGCCGCAGCAATTCAATGGGCGGCTGAGCACCGTATATCTCTTTTGCAGGCATGTTCAGATCATCTACAGGAAGTTTTACAATAGCAAAGACAGTTTTAATCTCTGCTAGGTCACAAAATTAAAGGAAAGTAGTAGAATATTTATAAAGTTTATTTATAACTTATTCCTCTGGTTTCACAGACAAGGCTTAGGTCTAGACCCAGACTAAAATGCATGTTTGAGCTGTTTTTACTAAAAGCAACCATCTTAAAATATGTCAGTGATATGTCAATATTGTTTTGACTCAAAATCCACACCAGTAATGTTTTTTTTTTTTTTTTTTCTAAGGCATGTTTATAAAAGCTACTTAAATGTCCTAATTGAAATTAGGCCTAATCCTGGCATAATCTAAGCCTTGTCTGTGAAATCGGGCCATTGTCAAAGAACATAATATGTGGCACGCTGTAATTTAATTAGAATTGTTTTACAACTCTTATACAAAAAAAAAAAAAAAATAGTAAAAAGAACAGAAATGTTTACACTAATACAAAGAGCTGTGCCAATACAATCATATATTGTGACTACTTTTCTCATGTAATTGCATCCATACCTTTTGGTATCTTTGTTTATGTATTTATTTCTTTATCAGTGCATTAATTTAATTCTCTAGAGATCAGTTAATGAAGCAGATGTACATAAGCACAAACTTAAACCACTATTTTGCAGGGAAACTTATTCAGAACTTGTGAAACTATTATATTTACAGGATTAGTGACAGCAATGCCTTAGCTTACACAATCAGTGTTTGTACCAGATCTAGTTCTTACCAACATAGATAATGCATTTCTTCCCCATCGGCGGGCCAAACACGCCCTTGCGGCGGCGGTCCAGCTTGGACATGATGATGTCCTGGGTTTGGTTGGCAGAGGTGCGGGCGGAGAAGTTGATGCAGATGGGAGTGTAGCGCTCCTTCGGGAGCGACATCAGGAAGTTGTTGTTGATCACAGACTTGCCGGTTCCTGTGGGTCCCACAATCAGCACGGGCACTTCATGTGACAGGTACGTCCTGAGGAAGAAGAGCTGCCGTGACGTTTCTGCCGTGGGTATGATAAGATCAGACACCTGAGAGAGACACAGAGACATCACAGGACATGTAAAGAGAGTAACTTTACACTGTGAATGTGTGTGATGTGAATTTTTCCCTTCGGTTCATTCACCCCTGGTAGACAGTGATCTGGGCCATCACTAACGTCCTCTACAGGCTTACTATTTAGAATTAGTTTTCAGACTTTCCAATAAGGTTTCATTTGTTAACACTTCTACAGCATTTATTAATCCTAGACAATGTCAATCTCAACATTTACTAATACTTTAAGATAAAAAGTTGTATCCGTTAACATCTGTTCACACACTGAACTGACATGAATATGAACATTTTTATTAACTAACATTAACAATGGTTTATAAATGCTGTAAAAAAATATATTGCTCGTTGTTAGCTCATGTTAGTTAATGCAGTAACTAATGTTAATAAATTAGACCTTATTTCAAAGTGTTACCTTTATATTTTATTGCTTTTTAAAAAAAAAATATAAGTGTTTAAAAATGACATTTGAAAACTCAGTTTAAATCTGGTAAAACTGTTTTTTGACTAAGGAATTTTTTTTGCAACAAATTTACAAAAGCAATTATAATTGTGTATATTTGTATTAATGTTATTTTAATATCACTAAGATACTATTTTAGTTTTTATTAATTGTTTGAATTAGTTTTTATTTGTACATTTTCCATTTGTATTTTAGTTAATTGTTTATGGCTTTTTTGTGTTTTTGTCATTTTTATGAGATAAATATGCAGATATAGCTTTTATTTTTATTTCAGTTTTAGTTATGTTAGTACATCAAGTTGAATGACTTGTTTGAGTCAAGTTGAAAACTTAATGAAAATAAGTCATGTTGCTTGGGCAACTAGCTGAAATAAAATATAGAAATATATTTTTCATTTTAGTTAATGTTTACTTTATTTCAAGTAACACATTTTTTATGGTTTTAGATGGGGTCTTGTAGTTTTACAAGTCAATTATAATAACCCTGATTTGCATGTACTAACTTTTGCGCTGGCTGGTATGACTCTGTCCTCTTTAGAGATGGATTCTGTCCAGTTGTTCCACTGACCAGGGCCCTCCTTATGGAAATAATAATCATAGACGGTGCCTGTGTGGAGAACAGAACAAACGATGACGATTCATGTATTTGTATATGACTCTTGATTGGTGTCAACCAATTAATAACGTTATTCGCATCAATCTCAGCTCTCTTTTTAACTTTTGTTTTTTATACCGGAAAATATGCCTTTAAACATTAAAATATCTTCTTTTCGAGTTAAGAATCTGCAGGGACAATGAGAAAATATTTATATTCAATCACAACTATACTGTTATATTTCTGGGGTTTCCATGACTGCAGGAACCGTGTAATTAAATAGTCAACCAAAAACATCATGTGGACCTCTCTCTGGGAAAACATTGCTTTTGGTGAGTTTCACACTCTGGGGTCGTGGGTGACCGGTGATTGTGCCCATGACAAGGTTTCGGTAGAAGGTGTCAAACTTTATCCTGCTGTTGCCGTTGATGGTTCCTCCCAGACTCCACACCACAGCGAAGAGGAACAGAGCCTGCAGCCACAGCGTCACCTGCTGACTCGTCATAGATTCTGCTCCTTCCTTTCCTGACTGGAAAATCTCATCTGCACAAATAAACATACTCCTCAAATCAGATGTGACATGAACAAACAGATTGAAAAAGCTTAAAACATATGTATAATGTGCATATTTATGTGTGTACGTACCCAGTAGGCAAGTATACAGGCGCATCAGGCTATAGGCCAGGTGAATGGGTGACGTCTGGACTAAGAATCCACACTCGTGATATATAAAGTCCAAACAAGGCTGAACCAGCCAGTCAAAGAGTTCAGAAATCTTCAACAAAACACACAAAATGGCATTCAGAAATGTTTAAAAGCATTCATTATAACATGTGCATGAGTGTCTTTCTCACCAGTGTTCTGTGTTCATCTTCCAGGCTCTCAGGTAATGTGTTCATGTAGGAGTCTCTCAGAGGAGTCCAGCCCAACTGATGCGGCTCCATATAGATCATTCCGCACCTAAACACAACGCATACTCTCTTTAAAAGCCATCAAACATGTCGAAGCAAAACAACTTGGGTGGAAAAGTACATTTTATGCACCCATATGATAATAAAGTCTGGTGTAAGCTTACATATTCACACAATATGGTAATCATGAGAATCTGAATTATAAACGTATTAATATTTAGAATAAATAATTAAAAATACTGAAACAAAATCTATGTACTTAACCTCTTTTTAATGAGAAAATTAACCACTCTATATGAGATTATAATCAATGTTATTATATAAAATTATGCAATTACATTCTAAAATTACACAAAATTTTAAGTGTACAGTTTATGAGATTTATCGCGAAATATTCAGACATACATCACCATTAAAATGTTTGGGGTTAGCATGATTTTTAAATGTTTTTGAAAAAGTCTCTTCTGCTGCATTTAATTGATCTACAATACAATAAAAACTGTAATATTGTGACATACTGTTTACAATCTGTTTGAATATAATGTAATTTATTCCTGTGATTGAAAGCTGAATTTTCAGCATCATTACTCAAATCTTCAGTGTCACATGATCCTTCAGAAATCATTCTAATATGCTGATTTGCTGCTCAAAATGTTGAAAACAATTGTGCTGCTTCTATTGATGTACTTCTATTGATGTTCATATACTTTTATACTTCCACATAAGCATTGTATGATGAATTAGTGTAACAGTGTGGAGCAGGAGTGTTTGTTGTTTACCTGCTCACAGTGGCCGGTGACGCCTGCTCCAGATCCGCAGGCTCAAAGATCAGACTCATTTTAGAACTCATCTGAATGATCTCACCACTCATCAGACACAGCTGTTCAACAGCAAAACACATCAGACACCAGCACTGAACCTGAAGCCCTTCAGATATGTTTTCTGCAACAATAAAAATGTAAATGTACCTTCTTGTTATCATCTAAAACGGTGTTCATGTTCTCAATCCAGACTGCATCAATAGGCCCGTCGAAAACGATCCACTGACGGTCGTCCGTGGTGCACTGGGCCTGTTGTCTGAATGAGGTGGCCAAAACGCCGTCTGACCACTCGTGACTCACTGGATCAAAACAGCCATATAGCTGCCCCATAGTGATCGCCTTCGGATTAATGATGCGGAAATCCACCGCAAACTCTTCCATCAGCCCTTCTATATAGACAAATAACAAACACACAACATGATTACATGCTTGGTTATGACTCCACTTCATGTCAACAAATAGTTATTGATTTATTTTTATATGCAGATGTAAATGTAAATGTATATACACTAACACTCCCAAGTTTGGAATAATTAAGATATTTCTGTTTTTGAAAGAAGTCTCTTATGCTAAGCAAGGCTGCATTTATTTGATCAAATATACAGTAAAAAAAAAAAAGGACGAAATGAATTGATCAAAATCACATATTTAAAAACATTTATGATGCTACAAAAGATTTTTATTACAAATAAATGCTGTTCTTTTTAACTTTCTATTCATCAAAGAATCCTGATTTTGTTTTATCACGGTTTCCACTAAAATATTAAGCAACAAAAACTGTTTCAATAATGATAATAAAAATATCCATTATTAATAATTTTGCACTAATAATAATTGATAATAATTGAGCAGCAAATCAGCACATTAAAATGATTTCTGAAGGATCATGTGACTGAAGTCTGCCGTAAAGATGCTGAAAATTCAGCTTTGCATCACAGGAATAAATTATATTTTTAAAATATACTCAAATAGAAAACAGTTATTTTAAATTTTAATAATATTTCACAATATTACTGTTTTTACTGTATTTTTTAACAAATAAATGCAGCCTTGGTGTGCAGAAGAGACTTATTGTAAAAAGATAAAAAAATAAAACATTATTCCAAATGTCTGAAAGGTAGTATACATGCACAAGAGATTAATTAAAGATAAAAAATTAAAAAAAAACTTATTATGGCCTGATTACCCTTATAAAGGTCTCCCAAAGCTCCAGCCAGAACTTTATAAGCTGAAGTTTTTCCACCCATTGGCTCGCCAACAATCATGAAGCCGTGCCTGACCAGCATCATCTCATACACCTGCACACACAATAAAACTGTTCAATCGTTTGCTTTTTTTATTGAACAGACAGTTTTAGTTATAAAAACAAAGTCTGACTTGTCCCAATAACATAGAATTAGCTTATTCTTTTTGCAACAACTTCAAACAGGATCACCCAATCAAATTTTAGAGTTAAAATTAAATTTTATAATGGTTTTTAATTTAAAATAAAAAAAATTCTGGATCAGTGTTCATATATAAACTACTTTCTAAATGTTTGAATCTTAAGGCAGAATTTGTAGGGGGGGGGGTGAATGAGTATAAAGACAAATGTTCATTGACTGGTCAGATTTCGTACTTGTATAATTTTGCTGATGAACCACGGTACAGGCTGCAGTTTCATCCTGGTGATGTTGTCGTCCAAAGCTTTTAACAGTAAATCATAATCTGGTTTGGGCAGAACCACTCCAGGAAACAAATCAGTGATGATTCCCTAAAACACACACAACCACACCATCATTAACCACACGCAAACTCATTCAAAATGAATATGCAATTTACATTCACACACCTGAAACAGTGGTAAATCCTGCGCGAGGAACTTGGCCATGTTGACATCCATGAGAGCTCTAAGCAGCAAAACGCTCTCGTCTTCCTCTGGGTATTTGAGTTTCAGGTTTCCCGCTGCAGTCAGGACTGATTTCACTGCACGCATCCCGTAATCGTAGTGCGCTTGAGACGAGAGCTGCTCCGAGCACAAGCGATACGTCGCCACAATCTTCTGAGCCAGGCTGGAAAACACAAAACCAGGAAGTAAAACAACTGGAATTTTAAATAATAGTACCCACCAAACTAAAAAACAGTTTAGTTTTATTGTCTGGTTGGACCTGATTTTACCTTCGGGAAGCTGTGAATCCCATTGAATAAAGTGATATCTCTCCAATCAGTCCATAATCTGGAACCATCATTGCAACTGTGCGGAACAAAGCCTAAAACATACAAATATAGACAAAACATTGTGACTTGGCACATTTTTTAATTTAAATTAATTTAACCCCGTAAAGCTCTTGTTTATCTCAAAGTGCTACAAATGGAGCCAAACAACAAGAAAATTACAAGATGGAAACCTGAAAATGAACATCTTACAAGTGATAATTAAGTATTTGGTGTGTTAATTAAGTATTTCTCTGTAAATAAGTATGAGCGTGTTTGTTTTTGGTTACTTTCAGGTTATCGGGTAGTTCTGCTCTGCCTGCGTATCCTGGGTTCATGGTGATAAACACACAGCAGGTTGGGTTGAGAGAGAGCTCAGTTCCTTCAAACATAAATGTCTTCATGTCTCGCATTATGGCTTGCTGAATACTCAAAATCTGCTGAGCGACCACAGACAACACCTCCACCTGAAAGAGAGCGACAAACAAGCTGATAGGTAAACAGATAAGAGTTAACATGCTATTTGTTTAAAGGGGTGGTATAATGACCTTTTAACAAGATGTAAAATAAGTCTTTGATGTCCCCAGAGTGTGTATGTGAAGTTTTAGCTCAAAATACCCCACAGATATTTGTATATAGCATGTTAAAGTTGTCACATTTTGAGGGTGAGCAAAAACACAGTTTTTGTGTCTGTTCCTTTAAATGCAAATGAGCTGCTGCTCCCGGCACAGTGGGCGGAGCTATAACAGCTTGTGTCCTTTTACCTCACACACACATGCACTGAAAATTTCAAAAACTTTTAGCCTTTTATGTTCAAACCGGAGTCAGAAAGATGGAGAGACTCAAGAAGAAGTGACAACATGTAGACAACATTTCTGAATGGTTAGTTGATGAATTTATGTAGCTGATGTGTAGTTCTCTTCTAGTCATTGATTAGCATATTCTGTCATGATAATCTATAAATCGTGTTCCGGGGGCGGGGTTTATGTAAATTATAGGGTTGGTGATGTCACCAACCCGGGAGGAATGTCGTGTAGTCTCTACCAGCCGTTTGTTGTAGTCCTTAAAAAGCGATTTCTTTAAAAGCAAATATCTCCCTTTGCTTTGAACTTTAAGCGTTGTAACTTTGCAGATGTTGTTTATGCTCAAACAGCAACATTACACACTAACTAAAGTTAGAAAAGTGAAATCATAATCAACCACCCCTTTAATTTGTTAATTCAGCGGTCACATTACCACTCTTTTTGATAATCTGTGGTGAAGCTATGGCGTTTTATTCTGCAGTACTGACCTCTATACGGTTGAACTCGTCGAAACATGCCCACGCTCCAGACTGTGCCAGACCCTTGAAAAACTTACTCATCGCTTTGTAGTCCAGACCATCAGAACAGTTGAACACCACACACTAAACACACATTTACACGTTTGTCACTTACATACAATAACATTAACAATAGTAATCAGAGATTAAACTGAAATGGTAGCTTTATCTACACCGTAAAATCCTTTTGAGCACCTGTTTGGCAAGCGCTTTGGCCAGATCTTTAGTCGTCTCTGTTTTTCCAGTTCCCGCAGGACCCTCTGGAGCTCCGCCCAGATTCAGCTTCAAAGCGCCCATCAGAGTCCTGAGGACCAATCAGCATTCAGCATAGCAGACGTAACATAACTCAAAACTCCACAGCTAAGCCCGGATCATTAAAGAGCTCAACACTAGGAATAAATTGAAATATTATCAAAATGTTTTAGTGTGTGTTTATGTGAGTGCACCTGTAGCAGCGATCAGTTAGTGGTGTTATGACTAGGCGCGGTGAATTGCCGAGATATTCGTATCCATATCTGATCACAGTGGTGATCATCCTCAACATGACCTCCCCGTCTTCCCAGAAATACCGCAACTGGGAAATCCACTGGAAATCATTCAGAGATGAAACGCCATCCTGAGCCAGCTTGCACACAACATCACGTGCTGCGTGGAACAAAGGGGCAAAAGTCATGAACTATATTAGACATCAGAGACCACACCTACGGAATATAGATGGGACCATTTGATGCATTCTGCAAACAAATACATTACCACTCAAAAGTTTGGAATAATTAAACAATTTTATGTTTTTGAAAGAAGTCTCTTATGCTCACCAAGGCTGCAGAAAAAAAACACAGTAATATTGTGAAGTAGTATTACAATTTAAAAGAATGGTTTTCTATATGAATATATTTTAAAATGTAATTTATTCCTGTGATCAAAGCTGAATTTTCAGCATCATTACTCCAGTCTTCAGTGTCACATGATCCTTCAGAAATCATTCTGATATGATGATTTGATGCTCAAGAAACATTTCTGATTATTATCAATGTTGGAAAAACGTTATATTTTTGTGGAAACCATGACACACTACCATTCAAAACTTTGGAGCAAGTAAGATTTAAAATAACAATAATATTCTTTTATTCAGCAAGGACGCATTAAGTTGATCAAAAGTGACAGAAATCTTTTGTAACATTATAAATGTCTTTCCTATTTCAAATAAGTGCTGTTCATTGAACTGGCCATGATAAAAATGGCATTTACCATGAACATCAATGACGATAAGAGCACCCAGAGTCATCCTGGCCCCACCTGGCAACTTCCCTCGTACCAGCTCAACTATATCAGCGATCTGAGCATTACTCTGCTCAACGTAAGCCTGAAACACATGCATAACAGAAATTTCACCAAAGAAAAGACCAGCAGCACTTAAAGGGATACTTCACTGATTAGCATTAAGCTTTGTATCAGTAGAAACCCGGTCGTATTTTCGGATGACCGTGCTTCCCTCCCTCATGTCCCCCTGAGACGAGAGATTTCTGTATTGTGTATCAGGAAAAAAAACTCAGATGACACAAAAATCGTCATTTAGCTCATCAGAGGCTTTTTTTGGCCAGAGGCGAGAGACTCCAGCCAGTAGGAAGAGCTCGTCCCGCATGTCTTCAACCCGCCCATAGGGGGATCTCACGATAAAACACCGTCTTTTCAGTTTTGAGTCGACTAGCAGCCTAGTCGTATCATTTCTGCCCTCTGGAACTGGTAGGCGTGGCTTGGGAGTGGCCTCGTAGGGCATCAAAGCAAGTGCATTCTGGGAGTTGCTGTCTTTCATCCACATGAGACAAAAATACATTTTCTGGCTTTTCTCAGTCTAGAAGGCACCCACTTCTAAAAAGAATTCACATTTCTACTACATAAATGACCCAATTTAAATACACATTCATCTTTCCAGCGGTGAAATATCCCTTTAATCAAATCTGCTCTGAATGCGTTTGTGTGCATGTGCTCACAGGAAGTGTGTTGTTCTGTATAGCATCAGATACTTCACTGGTCCAGAATATGCAGGACGCACAGATCACGACCTGACCGGGCCACAGCAGCACCCACTTCTTCCTTGGCATCTGAAACATGCAGAATCAAACACACATGATGCGCTGATCATATTATACATGTTTATAAGTCTTCGTGTGTGTCTATACCTCCGAGTACTGCTCCATTCCTTGCTTTATGACGTCTCTGATGCTCATCAGCATTGTGTTTTCAACCTGCAGAAGCCACTTCTCAACCATTCCCTAAAATTCACAGGAAACATATTACACATTTGCACAAAATCTCATGAAACTTTACATGAAAAGCTCATATTTACTCCAAAATCAAAATAAAGAAATAAGAATTTTATTTTGCATAAACAAAAGAAAATGTTTTTTGGTTTCTTGAGATTCTCCCCTTTTATTTGTCTCTCTGTCTGTACCTTGGCTTTAGCAGGGTAGATGGTTTCTATAAAGGGGACGATCTCTTTCTCTGAGCTGATCATTCCCGTGATCTCCAGGTCAGGGGTGAATTCTAGTTTAGCGATGCCCTCAAAACACTTCTTAAGATGAGGCTGAACACGCAGTGGATCCTTCGTCTCAGACAAGATCTCCAACATCTCATCATTAGATAAGAAGAAAAACCTATACAGTGAGAAATAAAGAGTACGAGAGAGGTGACTTATTTAGTGACTCTGAACATCAAACTGAGATACCTGATGGTGTTTTAACATCTTTAAGAGGTAGATCTGCAAGTTTAATCTCACCGAGGGAAGAAGAGTCTCTTTGTTTCCAGGTATGAGTTCAGACCCTGCTGTATTTCCTCCAGAAAGGTGTTGGACTCCTGAAGGCGACCCAGCATGTTAGGCTGCTCTGTGGCCACCAATACATGTGTGTCCTTTAACTGTTAAAAAATATTAAAAAAACACATGGCATGCTCAATAATGTACACTATCGGTCAAAAGTTTGGAATAATTATGTTTTCCATTTATTTATTCTCCATTTATTTAATCAAAAATACAGTAAAAACAGCAATATTGTGAAATATTATTACCATTTAAAAGGACTGTTTTCTATTTGAATATATTTAAAATATAATTTATTCCTGTGATCAAAGCTGAATTTTCAGCATCATTACTCCAGTCTTCAGTGTCACATGATCCTTCAGAAATCATTCTAATATGATGATTTGCTGCTCAATTATTATCTCATTAACCTTTGAGAGCTGTTGGAATGACAGTATTTACTACATATTAAAACTATGGATTTGGATATGGACATCTTCATGTGCTCTTTACTTGCTATTATTAAACCTAATGGTTGTCAGATACTGGTGCTGGTCATTAGCTTTATGTACTGTATAGTCGTATACAGTTACGGTAATAACAAATGCAATCACACACACCGCTTCAGCGACAATGTTTTTCCAGTAACTGTCTACGATGGCAAACTTGCGTCCATTCTCTGGCATCTGGGCGATGATGTCCTCTGAGCTGAAGATGGGCTCTAGATACATCCACATGCTTTGACACTGCAACATCGCATCCAATATATCCTGCATGCACTGCAACTTCTCCTCCCATGTCTAATGAGAGAGAAAGAACTATTTATCAAAAAAGTCGAGGGTCTTATTATTATTTTACAAGGTCATATTATTTACAGAGTCATACTGTAACATGCACAACTCAAAAACTTCCTCCCCAGTCCACCTAGAATTATTTTCATTGAAACTAAACTGCACAAGTTGTCATTGGCACTGTCGTTTCTCATTCCACAGAAGTCAGGTTATTTACATGTAGACTTCTTACAGGTACAAGAAATGGTCATGGAAACTTGTTTTGTGGCAAGAAATGCTTATGCTAATTCTATGCAGGTGAACGAGTTGTGAACCTTTGCGTCGGCCTCGATGGGTTTGATGAATGGAGACCCTCTCATAGTCTGAGTCTTGATGATGTGATCATCCAACAGCAGCTGAATATCATCGACCGCTGCTAAAACACTTGTACCCTTCACAAACAAATAACAATAATGTTGTTAAAATAAACAGTAGTTCAAAAATAAAAGCCAAATTTTTTTTTAATAATAATCATTTTAGTTTATCAGTAGTGATTCAGCCACTGAAACTGAAAGTTTTCATTTAGCCAAAAACCGAAACAATAAAGAATATTTTATAAAAATATAATTCATCAAATTTATTCAGTAATCAACACTGATATAAAAACAGTTTATAAACTTTTAAAATGCACATAAGGCAGTTTTATATCAGCTTTTTAATAATATAACTATGTTTCTACTCCAATTCGTCATTTAAACGGTGGCTCATGGCAGATTTATTCAAACATACATTAAATATGAATGAGAATAGGTTAAGTAAAATATAATGAATATGTAATATAGATAATTTATTTAACAAAATGCTACATTCATCATGCCACATTAAAGTGTATCATATAAAGTATGTTTTACCGTGTCCTTATACGGTAAAAACCCAAAGCAGAGCTCGGTCCACTCCCGTTTCATTTTCTCCAGAGACTTTTCCAGAGAGTATTCTTTACTGGCGGAAGCGCCAATTTCCTCCAGCCTGCAGACACACAGAGACACGACTCATAAAAGAGTGATCCTGACTAATTCTGATTGCATCAAGCAACATGGTTTCACACTAAAGATAATTTTTAAATGTCAAAGGTAAGCCTTACTGGTCAGAATATTTCGACAATCCGAGCTCCACCATCTTGATTAGTGGGGTGTCCTCGTCTGGTTTAACATCAAATCCCACTATATTACTTATCTGATATCAGCCAAAAAAATAAAAATTCACATCCATCAAACAGTGAGGAAATGCAACAATAATGGTAAATAAACAGTAGTTTGGCTACTAAAGCTATTTATTGTCATAAAGCAGAATTTAGCTAAATACAGCACTTTCGAAGAAAAAAATACATGAACTGTTCAAAGGAATCAAATGATTCAATGTCAAAAATGACTGAGTGCGTCAGTCACTAATAGAGAAAGTGAGTTTCACTAATAAATAAAGCGTTACGTATACTACTGTCGTACCATCTCCCAGTGTCTGTCCTTCAGGCCTGGATTGCAGATAGTTGTCAAAATAGGCAGGTGTTGTTTGAATTTGTCAATCTTTTTCTTGAAGTTCTCCGTGACACGTGCGGGAGCCGT
The DNA here is from genome assembly GCF_963993115.1 of Abramis brama. NCBI lineage: Eukaryota > Metazoa > Chordata > Actinopteri > Cypriniformes > Leuciscidae > Abramis > Abramis brama. The sequence goes on along the minus strand of NC_139986.1, from coordinate 26,858,504 downwards.
CCGCGCTGAGAACGTCTTTGCAAGTTTATACATGGTGCGCCACATGTTTGCTAACTCCTCTGACACCGTTTCTGCGTTCATGTTTCGGAATGGACCTCGAGAGCAAACACAGAAGACTTATGAAAACACACACAACATTAAACATATACAGTCACATGCCAAACTGATTTAGATGCTTAATATATATCTTTGAGGTCCAGGAACAGTTGAGACACGATAGGAAAAACAACAGTTGAGAGTGAAAAACAACATCATCGACAGGACAAATGGATGTCTTTCTTTATTATACAAATGTTTGTCCAATCAGATGTACAATAATTCCAACAGGAAATATGACAGAATGTGTTTTACCATTCATCCACACTTCAGATTTGGTCAGAAAATTAAGCCCCGTGATCCACAGCTGGTCGTACGGCTGTTTCTTGGCCATTATTGTTTGTAAGATGGGAAACTGACTCTGTTCTTTGTCCAGCAAACTCTCTTCTTTATTAATCCCCTGAAATAAACACACATTTTTACATTTCATTTAATCAAAAAAAGATTTTTTTCGGGGGATTTATTCATAATCAGTCTTTCTCTTGTCTTGACTCATCTCCCATTTTTATAGTTATTTATTAATGTTTTTTCTGCATTGCATGTGACCCAGGTAGCTCTTGGAAAAGAGTGACAATATCAAACACAAACCTCTATCTCTTTGACAGTGGCTTCCATCCTGATGCTGATCTTATTGAGTTTCTCCACATTGTTCTTATTCTCATCCAAAGTCATCTTTTCTTTCATCTTAAAGATGTCCACCTCTTTGTCCAGACCCTTCAGCGTCTCCTCTAACTTCCCTATTCTGAGGATGAAACGTATGATAACGGCATGGTTTGTTTAAGCTGTGTAGGATGTGTGTGTGTGTGTGTGTTTGTGTGTGTGTGTGTGTGTGTGTGTGTGTGTGTGAGCGTGTCTGTGTCCGTGTTTAAGCACCTTTTCATCAGATTGATCTCAGCCTGATCTTTCTGATTGTTGAGTATATCCTTACTGAATTTAATCGATGACAGAATCTGCTCAGGCCAGTGGATCACAGTGCTGAACAACTTAATATCCTCCACTGTGAAGAAAGAAAGACTTAAGGAGTTAAAAAAATAAATAAATAAAGACCCAGACTGCCCCAAATGCAGAAGGCAAACACACACTGAGAGATTGTGAGTGAAAAGCAGGTTGAAATATTAGTAAAACTGTAATTGAGTAGTAAGTATTTGCATGCACAGATTACGCAGAGGAAGTTCACCTGGTAGGGTGGCATAGTCGAGTAGGAAGTCAAGTCTCTTGACAGCTTCCTCAATCTCAAGGCGGAGTCTGTGTACGGTGACTTCACTTGTGTGTTTCAGGTACTGGTTTAACTCCACCAGCTCCTCTGTGTTACTCAGCTTGCCCGTGATTCTGTCCGTAATCTCATCGTAACGACGGCAGATACTATTGTAGAATAATAAATACTATATGCTATAAATGGTATATGGTATAATAAAATACCTCATACAAACAATATGTGAAAATAGCTAATGAAACTGCTATCTAACAATCTCATTCCGTTTAAATAATGCGACATGTTTTTGAAGGCAACAGGAAGTTTAATAAGAAAAATAATGAAAATTGAGGCAAGTCACTACAGGTAAAACTATTGTTTTTTCAGGCATTGGTCAATTTTGATATTTTGAGATATTCTCCTTCCATAACTTGTCTTATTCAGACTACTGGAAAGAAAACATCCAAAATACACATTTAAGTGTTTATTTTATTACACTTCATCTATTTGCGTCTTTAGATTTTTAATTATAAATTATAGCTTTAAAGGCCATTTTCTTAAAATTAGTTTATTCTCAGTCAGAAATCTCACTTTAGAAGCACTTTCATTCACCAAACTTTACGGTTCAACTTCTATCTATATTCTGAAGGGTTTTACAGAGGGGTTCGTTCATATATCATTTGACTCATTTTTAGGGCTGTGAAACGATTAATCGCGATTAATCGCATCCAAAAGAACTGTGTGTGTACTGTGCATAATTATTGAATATATATAAATACACACACATGCATGTATATATTTAAGAAATATTTGCTTAAATATACTGTATATATATATATATATATATATATATATATATATACACACACATATGTATATGTATATATACAGTGCAATGCATAAGTGAATACACCCATGCTAAAGTTGACTAAAAAGAGGAATAAAAAATCATATTTTGGAAATTGAACTTAATGCCTTAATTTAAAAAATTAGGAAAAATCCAACCTTTAAGGACACCAATTTTCTTTGTGAATGAATAATGTATCGTAAATAAATAAATGTTCTTCCTTAAAATACATGGTGCATAAGTGAGTACACCCCTATGTTAAATTCCCATAGAGGCAGGCAGATTTTTATTTTAAAAAAATTTTTTTTAGGATACTATGCATCCTGATAAAGTTCCCTTGGCCTTTGGAATTAAAATAGCCCCACATCATCACATAGCCTTCACCATACCTAGAGATTGGCATGGGGTACTTTCCATAAGATCATCTCTCAATGCAAATCAAACTTTGCTTTTAGGCTAACTGAAATAAAATCATGCCAATCTCTAGGTATGGTGAAGGCTATGTGATGATGTGGGGCTATTTTAATTCCAAAGGCCAAGGGAACTTCATCAGGATGCATAGTATCCTAAAAAAAAATTAAAAAAAATACTTAAAAATAAAAATCTGCCTGCCTCTATGGGAATTTAACATAGGGGTGTACTCACTTATGCACCATGTATTTTAAGGAAGAACATTTATTTATTTACGATACATTATTCATTCACAAAGAAAATTGGTGTCCTTAAAGGTTGGATTTTTCCTAATTTTTTAAATTAAGGCATTAAGTTCAATTTCCAAAATATGATTTTTTATTCCTCTTTTTAGTCAACTTTAGCATGGGTGTATTCACTTATGCATTGCACTGTATATATATATATATATACATATACATATATATACACATATGTATATATATATATATATAATGTGTTATATATAAATATTTTATATATAAATAACACATTTTTCTTAAATATATACATATTTGTGCATGTGTGTGTATTTATATATACAAAATAATTATGCACAGTACACACACATATATTATGTAAACACAAACTTTTATTTTGGATGCGATTAATCGCGATTAATCGTTTCACAGCCCTAATTTATATTACACTTTATTTCTTAAAACATGGTGATAATGTATTTCTGGCTGTTGACAGTATTCTCTGAGTGATAAAAATAATTATCCACAATCCCCTCTGTAAAACCGAAACGAAACAAGAATTGTGAAGAACATTTCAGACTGTTTCCACCCACCTCTTGTTGAGTTCTCGGTTCTCCTCCATCACAAACGTGGTAAGAAGATCTATGAGATGCTCTGCCTTGTCGCACAGATCTTGGTTCAGGTTCACCGCATCCAGACAGAACAGGGACAGAGGGACTGTCACATGCAGTGATGCGATCTCCTTCCACACGTTCTGCACACCTGTGATTTTCTACAGGTCACGAAGTAGAAACATCTTGCTTTACAAGGAAGCATTTCACCCTTGTGTTGTCTATAAGGCTGCAATGCACACACTAGAAAAGCTACCTTAGTAAAGCCCTGCAGTGAGTGCTTGGATTTAAGGAAGTTCAGTATGTCTTGACGGTCCAGTGAATCAGTGTACCTCTTATACACATCCAGATACCTACACAAGCACAGACAAACTACAGTGTGATTCAATCATAATTTGAAGCTTTTCTACTAGAAAACATGCTCTCCGAATGATAGCGGACCTCTGGGGCCCAACGGTGTTCCTCTGAAAGATCTCTCTCGCTCGGTTCATGATGTCTGTCACCAGCGACTCGTTGGGACTCACTGAGTGCAGCATTAATGTTTCTCCGATCTCTGGGAAAAGTTTACCTTCCACCTGTAAGAAAAAAATCACTCAACTGTATTTCTGGTTTAAAAATGATGGTTTAAGTATGTACTAGGCTTAATTGTTTTCTGCCTTACACTGTGCCTAAACTCAGAAGCTTAATTAAAAGGGACAGTTAAACCAAAAATGAAAATTAAGTCATCAAGATTAATAAAAATACAACATAAAATACAACTCCTAGAAATCCAGTTGGAACTCCACTTGTCAGATGAGAGTTAGAATGACAGCTGACAGATGTGAACACGATAAACATGACGGATATATTCACCTCAGAGAAAAAAGCACATGGATTGTATTTCATGTGATGTGGCGTTATTATTAATCTTGATTTCTCAAAACTTGTGTGCTAATAGAGTCTCAAGAATGTGTGTTTTCCACCAAAACACTATCATATACCCCCAGAACACTTAGAATATACGGCACGTGTTGCATGGGATCATTCTATGATATTGATGCATAATTTTTTAAAGGTTGATGCTGTTTGCTATTCACTGCCTTTATATGGACAAGCATGAGCATGAGCATTTTTTTTTTAATTCTCCTTTTATGGTCCAAAAAAGAAAGAAAGGCATACAGCATTCAAGTTCAATTTTCATTGTTTGTGTAACATTATGACAAAGTGATTGTGTTTGTGTGCATATTCCAGAACCAAAAATAACTCTTACCAATGCAAGTAAAGATTGGGAGCCACTTTGCAGACATAATATGAGTAATGCAAATGAAAGTCATACCAATCCTCTCTACTAAAGAAAATATCCTTAAAAAATTTACACTATAGTATAACTACTTTAACAATAGAAATCATCAGGGGAGTCCTCTTTTTTGTTAAATAAAAGTGTATGTGTGTTTACCCGTGGTATGTTGTGGGCGCTGTTGATGATCTGTGTGAACGCTTGTTGTATGAGCTCCCAGCAGCTCTGCAGTGAAGGTTCGAATGCAATACTGGGGTCCTCGAGTCTCAACTTCACCAGTAACACTGGACGCTGTGTGTACTGCAGCTCATTAAAACACTCCCCAAAATCATTACCATCCTGCAAAAAAAAAAAACATTAAAAAATCTAACCAACCTCATACTTCGAAATGAGGTTTTTACCTTTTACCTCGAAAGGTAGTGTAAATACAGCAACAATTAGGCAAATGAACTGTACTTGGTAGAAGAAATGTTGGATTTATACTATTAAGAACTGTTTATTAATGAACGTAATTATTTATTAAAAAATTGTGACTGTTTTTTAAAAGCCATAATAGAGTGATATTTACAGTGGTAAAATAACTGTAAAATACACAATATACCAAATATAATAAATATACACAATAACTCTCAAAAAGCATGCATCTGGAAACAAACAGACGTGTACATATACACTCATAAATGCAAGCACATGCTCAGTAACTAGTATACTAACTAGCTGTATAATGTGAAGACAACATCAGCAGGACAAAACATATCAGTGGCTGTGGACCCTAATAATCTGACCGTAATCAGACTAGTAGCATAGTCGGAATAAAAATGTAAATTGGGCAAATCGCTGTCCCAACAGGCCTTGCTTCGGACTCAAGTTTTAGGTGCGGGAAGGGCTGTATTTATTGCTTGTTAAATATAAGCATCATGACATTATTTAGCATTCATGTAAACACCATGTACGAATTCATCAATCGGAGTGATTTTATTTTGAAACAAAAGGTGTCAATGTAAAGTAGTGTCACTGGTTTCAGTACCTGATGTAGCTGGAAAAACTGCAGCAGATCCTGCAGTGATGCGACCACCAGACTGCGCAGCTGCAGTGACATCAGTGCAGCCACACAGAAGAAGAGCTTCTGGGCCTTTACCGGGGCGATGCTTGCTTTCTTCGGCACCAGTGGCAACCACGAGTCTTTAAAGGTCACGAAAAGAGAAGCACAGCTGGGCAGCCAGCTACACAACACACACACACACACACACACACACACACACACACACACACACACACCAGAGGAAACAGGTGATATGTTATATGCAACTTTTATTATTTTGCTTTACCTTCATTTTTCTGCTTGGCTGTGAATCAAAATTCACTTCTCGAGTTGGTATGTTCATTATACCAGTTAACCAATTTGATTTATTTTCTGTGCTTAAGTGCAAGATATTCTCAACTGTCTTAATCTTCAAAAGTTAAAGTCATCATCTTATTGCATAAAATTTACATTTAAAATTCTGTAATATAAAAAAATGTTTTTGAGTGGTAAAATATGATGGGCAGAAAAAAAAGTCTCACACAAACCTATAATTAAGGCTTTAGAAACTAGAAACTTATATAGGCAAGGCAAGGCAAGGCAAGTTTATTTATATAGCACATTTCATACACAGTGGCAATTCAAAGTGCTTTACATAGAAGAAATTAAAATAATAAAAAGAAAGAAGAATAATTAAAATAATAAAAAGAAATAAGAATAATTAAAACAGTTAAAAAAAATAAGATACAGTGCAGTACAAACATTCGGACGAACAGTGGCACAGTGCTCATTCATTAAATGCATAGCTAAACAGAAGTGTTTTGAGTCTGGATTTGAATGTGACTACTGTAGGAGCACGTCTGATCTCCTCTGGAAGCTGGTTCCAGCTGCGGCTGGCATAATAGCTAAAAGCGGACTCGCCATGCTTAGAGTGAACCCTTGGTAATTCTAGCTGATATGATCCTAATGATCTGAGTGATCTGTTGGGTTTATATTCTGTGAGCATGTCTGCAATGTATTGAGGTCCTAGGCCATTAAATGATTTATATACCAGTAATAATACTTTAAAATCAATCCTAAATTTAACTGGGAGCCAGTGTAAAGACCTGAGGACTGGTGTGATGTGTTCATATTTTCTGGTTTTGCTCAGAATCCTGGCGGCAGCGTTCTGTATGAGCTGCAACTGTCTTATGGTCTTTTTGGGAAGGCCAGTGAGGAGTCCATTACAATAATCCACCCTGCTGGTGATGAAAGCATGAACAAGTTTCTCTAAGTCTTGTCTGGAAACAAAGCATCTAATTCTTGCAATATTTTTCAGATGATAGTATGCTGATTTAGTTATTGCTTTGACATGACTACTGAAACTAAGGTCTGACTCTAGTGTCACACCAAGATTCCTGACTTGATGTTTAGTTGTTTGACCCCTAGAGTGAAGGTATGCGTTCACCTTGAGAACTTCATCTTTGTTTCCAAATGCAATGACTTCAGTTTTGTCTTTGTTTAACTGAAGAAAGTTTTGACACATCCAACTGTTGACTTCATCAATGCATTGGCACAGGGAGTCAATGGGACTGTAATCGTTAGGCGATAGGGCTAAGTAGATCTGTGTGTCGTCTGCATAGCTGTGGTAAGCAATTTGGTTCTTTCTCATTATTTGGCTCATTGGGAGCATATACAGGTTGAACAGGAGTGGCGCAAGAATTGAGCCTTGAGGGACTCCGCATGTCATGGATGTCCACTCAGACTTATGATCTCCTATACTCACATAATAACCTCTCCCATCTAAGTATGACCTGAACCATTTTAGAACTGTCCCAGAAAGCCCCACCCAGTTTTCCAGCCTGTCAAGAAGTATGTTATGATCGACAGTGTCAAATATAGTACAGCAGTCAATCACCAACTTTACTTGTTATTGACTGATTCAGTATTGACTGAAATTCCCACTTCCTGCAGTATATCTTCTTAACACTTCACACTGACTGTTGCTGTAGAGCCACGGACACCCTGCGTGTTAAAGCAGGTCCAGATTGCTCTTTATTTCCCCATTGTTCAAACCCTCATTCAAAACTTTAAAAGCTTGTATTGTGTACGATTCTCTGGGTAGTTTGAGGAGACCATGGATACAGAGTTGAGAACAAAGGTAGCCAAGACGAAGAGAACTATTTAAACAACAACACACTCGCTGACCTTATTCAAATGTACATTTACCATAGTCCGGTAAATGTTCAGTATATCCCACGAGAGCATCAGGACATTGCTATGACTAATTGATAAAACAGACAAACATCAATAGTTTAATAGTTCATGTTACATTCTCTTATCTGTAAATGCAAATTTGTTTTGTTTAACTCCAAGTAACAAAGAGTAGAACTGAGTTGTTTCTGAATGATTCAGAGTGTTTGAATGAATGACTCAAAAGAAGAGTTGTTTCACCACTAAATGAATCAGTGTTTTTGAACAAAACAGTTGAGTCAATGATGAATGACTCACTCATAATGACAAGTCACTTGTTTGTTATTTTAGTATCATTAATATGCTATAATAATTTTTATTAGTTTGTACAATTTGAATGAAATTGGATTTTATTTTTATATTTTCTGTTTTCATTTCAATTTTAGTCATTTTGTTTTTTGTTTTTGTTATTTTAAAAATGTTTAAAATATTTTTCTATTCATTTTTATTTCATTTTAGTACTTCAAGTTAAACTAAAAAATGAGAAATGTTTTAGAAATAGTTTTAGTTTTAGTGAATGATAATAAACCGGGAATGAATCAGTGTTGATGAACAAATCGGTTGAACGAATGATTCAAATGACTCACTCGTAAAGGTAAGTCATTTGTTTGTTTGTTCCCGAACTCATTGAACGGGGCTGAATCAATGATTCAAATGGCTCGTAATTAGTCGCTACCTACTACAGTTTCAATGAAACCTGCAAAAAGAAACACTTAAAAATCTCAACCACTAACAACCAGACTAACAGTCTGTCTGGAACAAACACAGACAAGAGGAGTGATGCTGACTATGAAAAGTCCCAGTGCCCTTTTAGAACACTGCTCGACCAATCAGATTCAAGGAGCGGAACTAACTACTGTGTAGACCTTCTGTAGCCCCGCCCCTTTTCAGCGCTGCGCTCGTTGTCTTTTGTCTTCCGGTCTGTATTTTCACAGTGATCTTGCATATTTATGAATGAACGGCTCGTTTTAAAATCTTCCCGGTCTACTGACATTTGTAAAGACATCTGCTTTAAAGGGGTGATGAACTGAGAAATCAAATTTACCTTGAGCTTTTGACATATAAGAGGTCATCATACTATAAGAATATCCTGTAAGTTTCAGAACTGAAAACTTCCTTGTTAGTCCAATAAAAGCTGTTATTGACACCAGGCACAGAGAACGACAGGTTTTTCAAAGTGGGGATCTATGAGGTCAAAGGGTATCAAACCCCGCCTCCGCAGAAGAAGATCAACGCCTACTTCAACACTGCCGGTTTAGCCCCGCCCACCGATTCGTGCATTACATGAAACTCATTATAATATGCAAAACTGTTATCCAATCATAGCAGTGGGCGTTTACTTCCAAGTCTTCAATGCGGCACGCCCATAAAACTGAGTTTCAGGAGCAAGGCTCAAAACCAGGGTAGAAAATAGCCTATTACTTATTCATTTAGATGTTTTTGAATGTAAAAACCAAGCAAACGTCATAAGTTGACCTCAGACAACAATATAAAAAAAATGTAAAAGCCAGTTCATGACCCCTTTAAACATTACAATCCTCATGATAACTTTCGTTAACTTTACATTAAGTAAATCCACTTCAAAAGCGAATTACTCCTGGACAGCGATGCCATAGAAATATACAGAGCGACTGCAAAAACGGAAGTTGAAAGACAATATTCTAAAGATGGCTGCACCCTCGTTTCTCTGGTGCATAAGGTCTATAAAGTTCTATAATTACAGCTTCCTGGACGTCCAGCTCTTCCTTTGCGTGCTCAGAGATGTAATTATAGAGCTGGATTCAGGTGACTACAGTGACAGGTTTACAGAGAACATGAGAATGAAACCTACAGATATATCATATGTCTCTGTAAGACTTCTCAATCTGTACAGGTTCCATTACTGTCCACGGCAGGAAGTTACTTAAACCAGACCTCACAAAAAAACAGACTTCACTTGTTCAGAACAAATATTTACATACACACAAAGTCTCTTACGTGTTAAGCAGTTCATCTCTTGTGTTCTGACACTGTCGCCGCACCAGCTCCTCAAACTCCGCTGGTAAGAGCGGAAGATCGGCTGAGAGCAGGTCCTCCAAACGCACAAACCGCAGAGACGAGAAACTACAAATGAAACATAATAATTTTATAAATCATAAATGGGATCATAATGATTAGGACCATGATGGAGGGATCAGAGATGCCGACCTGCTCATCCAGAGATCCTGTATGTGGAGCAGCATAGGGTTCACAGTGTAGAGGTTCTCCGTCTGCCAGCTGTAAGCTTCCTGCAAGCTCACAGCCCAGGGCACTGGTGCACGAATTACACGGGACGTGAAAGGCCGGGGAACAGCAGAAATTGATAGACGCTCCCTCTCTGCTGGATCTAGCAGGATATAATCGACTGCAAAAAAAGAACGAGATTACAATTATAATTTACTCAAAGGGCCACACAAATGTGGAAATGACTCGCACTAAAAAGACAGTAACATAAATTAGATGGCAAAAAAATTCAATAAATGTCAACAAATTGGGAAGGAAATTAATATTTAGAAAGTCATATCTAGTCTTATCGCCCAGTGTAACAAAAAGAAATTATGTAGCGCACCATTATTTTATTTATGGTGCGCTACATAATTTCTTTTTAAAGAAATTGGGTACATTTTTTGAATTTGAGATTTATACATCACCCGAAAGCTGAATAAATAAGCTTTCCATTGATGTATGGTTTGTTTATAAATAACAATATTTGGCAGAGATGCAACTATTTGAAAATCTGGAATCTGAGGGTGCAAAAAAAATCGAAACATTGAGAAACAAAATCGCCTTTAAAGTTGTCCATTTATGTTCGTGATTGTGCTGCATTCGCTCACAAAAAGAAATGTTTTATATATTTACGATAGAAAATTTACAAAATATTTTCAAGGAACATGATCTACTTAGCTCAAACAGTAGAGCGTTGGCGCTTGCAACGCCAATGTCATGGGTTCAATTCCCAGGGAAAGCAAGAACTGATAAGAATGTAAATGTGTACCTTGAAATGCAATGTAAGTCGCTTTAGATAAAAGCGTCTGCCAAATGCATAAATGTAAATGTAAACTTAATATCCTTATGATTTTTGGCAAAAAAGAAAAATCAATAATTTTGACCCATACAATGTATTGTTGGCTATTTCCACAGATATACCTGTGCGACATATGACTGGTTTTGTGATCCAGGGTCACACATATATATATATATATATTTGTTTAATTTTTTTTTATAGTACTTGTTTACTGTCATTAATATACCTGCTGAACTGTACATCATCTACTCTAGATGGTGTCGTGTGTCATACCGATGCTCTTGCGGAGGCTGAACTCATAGTCTCTCTGGACCTCCTCCAGGAGATCCTCCTGCATCCTCTGCATCTTCTGCTCATCCTCTTGGAAACGGCTGGGTACCAGCTTCAGGATAGCGCTGATCTGCTCTGGCGGGTGGGGGGCCAACATGTGGCCGTAAATACCCTCAGTGATATAGTACAAATACCTCTGAGAGAGAAAGAGAGGAGAAAGAATATAAACTGATAGATGGATGCAAGAGAACCAGTTCTTATTTAAAACCATTTAAAAAAAATAATTTAGATATTATTTATCTATAGTGGTGTATTAAAATGAGGAGGCATTTTTTTATCTACTGTATCGTATATCAAATGTAAATTTATGTTCGTTACACTTACAGCAATTTTCCTGGTTAAATAAACATTACATAAAAAAGAGAGACCAAATACAATTCTCTTTTGAATTTTTTTGCAATAACTATATAATGTTCTATTTATTAAAGTTAGTGTTTTTAGGCATTTTTACATTTATTCCAAAATAATAACTTAAGGCAGTAACAATTTAAACTATATATATATTATTTGTGAACTAATGTTCAGCTTTTATTTTCAGCAGTCCTCAAGCTTGTACACACTGGTCGTCACAGACACAAAGATGTACCTTTAATTTGCCCAAGCTGATTGCTCAATAAACCCGTTATTGAAGTTTTTATGTCATTAGTGGTAAAAAAGCACAACTCAATTAATTACTAAAAAAATGTTCCTTCACAAGCACTATGTGACCCTGGATCACGTCACCAGTCACGAGTCGCACGGGTATATTTGTGGCAATAGCCAAAAATACATTGTATGGGTCAAAATTATCGATTTTTCTTTTATGCCAAAAATCATTAGGATATTAAGTAAAGATCATATTCCATGAAGATATTTTGTAAATTTCCTATCATAAATATATAAAACATTTATTTTTGTGAGTGAATGCAGCACAATCACGAACATAAATGAACAACTTTAAAGGAGATTTTCTCAATGTTTAGATTTTTTTGCATCCTCAGATTCCAGATTTTCAATAGTTGTATCTCAGCCAAATATTGTTATTTATAAACAAACCATACATCAATGGGAAGCTTATTTATTCAGCTTTCGGGTGATGTATAAATCTCAATTTCAAAAAATGTACCCATGTGGCTGGTTTTGTGGTCCAGGGTCACATATATAGTTTTATGCTTCAACAGCTAGACAACCAAAGAGTTACAATGTGTAGCTTTAAGGAACTGGAATCGTTCAGAAGAATAAAAGTGTGTTTTAAAAACATCAATATAGCTTGGGTGGATGTTGCTAATACTGACCTCTAAGTCTCTCTCTGTGGGTTCAATCTGGTCCCTTTGACTTTGTTTCTCTTCATGCCGAATGATTTCAAGCTGCTGGTTCGGTGTCAAAGGGCGACTTCTAAGAATGATGGCATTTTGTTCATTAATGTTAAAAAGATGGTTCCTGGTGTAAATATTACAGTAAATACACACATATGCTCTAAATCTCTGCTTTAAAGTGTCGGCTGTGTGAGAGAGAGAGAGAACGTTTACCTCTGTGCTCGGGTCGGACGTTGTCGCCTCCTCACAACCGGAGCGTCACTGCAGACTTGAATGTGAAGTTAAGATGGGACTCACTTAAAGTGTGTGTGTACAATTTGAAATAATTATTTAATATTTTTGAAAGAAGGCTGTATTTATTTGATCATAAATACAGTAATATTGTGAAAAATATTATTACAATTTAAAATAACTGTATTGTATTTTAATACTGTATTTCAAAATGTAATTTATTCCTGTGATCAAAGCTGAATTTTCAGCATCATTACTCCAGTCTTCAGTGTCACATGATCCTTCAGAAATGCTGCTCAATTACTAGTATTACTCGATTATGAATAATGGTTCTTAATATTATCAGTAGTAGTTGAATTTTTGTTTTGCTGCTTAATATTTTTGTGGAAACCTTTTTTTCAGGGTTCTTTGATGAATAGAAATTTCAATGAACAGCATTTATTTGAAAGAGAAATCTTTTGTAACATGAAAAATATATTTTCAAATTTAATATATCACTTTTGTTCAATTTAATCCATCCTTGCTGAATCAAAGTATTATTATTTTTTAGGGCGATACAAAAATGCAGCAATATGTATCGTGGATAGTGACAATATTATTGTGTATAGTTCAGGAAAAAATTCAAGTTTTCAGAGTTTTAGTCGGTACTACATTAAACTGTTTATAATGTTGAATATAATGTATAATAATGCAATGGGGGAATATTTGTGGGCCCTGATAATGCCAAATGTTACCAGTAAAAAGTGGCCTACATTATTTTAAATATTATTCGTCTAAAATAATTCTGTATTTTCAGCTTCAGAATCATGAATATTTTTATTCTGGTGTCTCTATTGTCCTGTGCATTGGGTTATCAGCACCAAGTCCAAGCCTTTTCATTTACACACACAATGTTAAATCAAATTTAGCATTTTAATCAACAGTAAATTTGTTGTTAACCATTTACCATATGTCTTGGAGTATCGCAATAAAATCGTATCAGTATAGTATTGTGATATGTATCGAATTGTGACAAGGATATAATAACTGATAATAATAATAAATGTTTCTTGAGCATCAAATCATGATTTCTAAAGGTTCATGTGACACTGAAGACTGGAGTGATGATACTGAAAATTATTTGATCACAGGAATAAATTACATTTTACTATACATTACAATAGAAAACAATTCTTTGAAAAATTCCAATAATAATTCACAATATAACTGTGTAAAAATAGTTTTTTTGAATAAATAAATGCAGCCTTGCTGAGCATTAGAGACATATTTCAAAAACATAAAAAAATAGCAATTATTCCAAACTTTTGACATGTAGTGTTTATGCATATTTAATCATAATTGAGTGTGTGTAAGTCTATGAAAGATGTTTGTTAAGGATACATGCAGCTGGAGGACACTGAAGCGAGTGACGTCTGCGGTGCAGATGTTGGATTTTCAGGTTTTGTCCTCTCAGGCTGTAGTTGTTCCCAATGGACTCGCAGGGAGTTCTGTGGTGCCGCAGCTCCTTGTAGGGAACCGCAAGCGTCCGAGAGTGATTCTGCAGGATGGGCGGGTATTGGCTGTTAAGGAGATAAATCTGTAAGAGAACAGAGGGCAAATCAGGATGAGTGGAAAAACATCCAGAAAAGATCAAATCAAATTGAGATTGTCATGTAGACACTGAGACACACACACCTGATATAGGTCAGAGGGATTCTGGGATGCGGCGGGATGGGGCTGCAGCCTCCCAGTGCATCCAACATCATGACTCGAGTTAGCATTCATCTAAGAGGAAAACAAGTACACTAAAACACTTTAAAGCACACATTTTGATCAAACACCGGCTTCATTCTGAGGCATGGTGTCAATGTGTTTCAGAGTATGCAGTATAAAACACAGTACAATGTGTTTTACACACTACACAAACACTTAGACACAAACACTGACAAAATGCTGTCTAGATAGGCAGCGTAACTTAACTTACTATGATGGCCAGAAATGCTGTCTAGGCAACTAACTTAACGTTACTAGCTTTTGAGACACCGACAAGTTTAAATGTCTTGACTGCCGATACAAGACAAGTACGTTAAAACCCCACTTTGTAAGTTATCAACAAGTCTGAAAACTTTAAATAGTGACTGACAAACTTCAGTAATGCTCACTCTTATTTAACGGACAATTTCAATACGGTTTCGTTTCATCAACAAAATGTTTTTCTCCACATTCACGTCTTTTTAAACGGTTACAATGGTCTTACCTTTAGACATTCCTCATATAATCCGACATAATCGCATCCAGAGAAATATACATTTATTTGACCAGATCAAAGCGCCTCACGGCCGTTAATCGCGCACGAGCGGCTCGCTAATGAATTGAGCGCTTTCTGTCTGTCACCGGTTGTCAATATAAATGTTTGTTCACGCGCTGTACATGGTGACAGCCCGCTATAGTTACACTATCATCAGTAAACCATAGGTTTGCGTAAAATAATACATTACTAGTAAACAAAAAAGGGAATATTTATAAAATCATAAGTTACAGCCATTAAAACAACTGTCAATAGTTTTCAAATAATAATATTACACAGTGCTTCATTGTAGTTGTAATGCCACACTGTGAACACACTGTGTCGCTGTTTCACCGATCGTCACTGAGCAGTAAAACATTGGTCATTTGTAATGTCATTTTGTTCACTACACAGAAATAAAATAATACTAACTTTATTTCATTGGAAGAAAGATGAATATAAAAGTATTTGGAGAGGACGCCTGTGGGGAGTTTGAGCCCCTTTATAAAATAAAGTAACTATAAGGGACCTCTCTCCTTGTCCTGATTTAGATCTAATTATAGACATCTTTAACCAGCAGAAACAATGCACTTTTTTAGCACGTTGTATTATATATATATATATATAATGCACTCTCTCACACTCTCTTTATATGTGTATGTGTGTGTGTGTTTTGAGGTCACGCTGTTAAACTCTCAGAATAAATAAGCACAGAACTGGCAAAGGACCTGAGAGCGGACAAGAACCATTCATCACCAGACCTCTATACAGAGGCAGAGCAATCACCTATAGTAAAGTCTGCCTTACTTAAGAGAGAGAAGGCCAGGTAAATCCAACTGTCCCGTCCGATATTCCAGTTTCTGTCCTCTTAGCAGTAATTCTTTATTCCCCTGCATTCAGCTGAAGAACACTTGTGCACAAAGACATCTTTCTTTACATACTTTCACTAACGCACAAGGTCATCAGTAGAAGTGATCAGACACTAGTGAGTGATCCAGCACACGCAGATCAACTAACTCCAGCGCTGTCAGCATCAAATAAACATGACTTCTGTGTTTACTGCTTTCAGATGTCTAAACAAGGACACAGTCTAGCTCTACAACTAGATTACAGACTGACACTGGACTAGATTACACCAGAGATTACACTGGATCACACATGCCGATCAAGACCACAATGAGCCTGACATTCTGGAACAAACAAGTCCGTCAGAATTACACTACCGCTCAAAAAGTTTGGAATAATTAACGATTTTTTAATGTTTTTGAAATAAGTCTCTTATGTTCACCAAGGCTGCATTTATTTGATAAAAGGTACAGTAAAAATAGCAATACTGTGAAAAATTATGAACATTTTAAATAACTGTTTTTTATGTGAGTATATTTTAAAATGTAATTTATTACTGTGATGCCAAGCTGAATTTTCAGCATCATTACTCTAGTCTTCAGTGTCACATGATCCTTCAGAATTAATGTTTCTTGAACAGCAAATCATCATATTAGAATGATTTCTGAAGGATCATGTGACACTGAAGACTGGAGTAATGATGCTGAAAATTCAGCTTTGATCACAGGAATAAATTACACTTTAAAATATATTACAATAGAAAACAGTCATTTCAAATCATAAAAATATTTCACAATATTACAGTTTTTACAGTATGTATTTGATGCAGCATTGGTGAACACAAGAAACTCTCTTTCAAAAACATTTAAAAATCTTACCGACCCCAAACATCTAAGTGATAGTGTACGTGCAATAAAGTCTAAATAATTGGCAAAACTGTGGTCATTATAATGCATGGTATATGAAAACTCACAACAAAGCATCGGATGCATGAACTATGGAACTTTTCCTACACAAAATAACATTCAGCACATCCTTAAAGTCCAATTGAAACCATTTGAATGTCATCAAGAGATGTTAATATGAGTGAAAGACAATATGCATACGAATAATACGAATATGCAAGACAAAAAATGTAGGATGATTTAATATGTTGGGAATACATAGGGGTTGAAAAATAGGAGGGATTTGAAAAAAAAGTTGTTTCAGAGGCAGAGCAAGTATAAAGATTAACATTTTGTGCTTTAGAAAAATGTGCAACACATAATTGTGCACAATAAGACCAGTAACATGCAAGAAAGACCCATCAAGCTGTCATTTCACATTCTCACAGCTCATCTAGAGCTTATATCACATCACAGCTAAACCCAGATTTCTGTATATAACCTGTTAAAACGTAATATTTCGTGCATGGAACTTGATAACGCATCAGTTCTGGAAATAGAAATGGTTACGAGTGGGAGAGACTGAGCTAGAGAGAGAGAGAGAGAGAGAGACAGCATGTAATTAGATGACTAAAGACTTAATTGTCTTTCATCTATAAAGACATTTAGAACACTCTGCTGTTCTAGCATGCAAATACAAAAAGACACATTCCCTCGCTCGCTCTCTCTCATCTCTTTTCATGAAGTCAGCGAATCAGACACTCATTGTAACCGCGATACACTAATAGCTTTAAGTGATTTCTTAACTGCTCTCTCAGGACAGATCCCTCCAGAGCCATTACACTGGTTCAGACTATATGCATCCGTGTGTATTTGAGAGATATTTAGACTTTAATCGCTTTATTGTAGAGGTACACTTTCATCCCAAAACTGAAAGTTTGCAGTCTTTTTTTACTCACCGTCATGTTGTTTCAAACCCGCATGACTTTTGTTTTCATCTGTGGAACATAAAACAAGACATTTTAAGGAATTTTTATGCTGCTCCTAAAAGTACGGTAAAAAAAACTTCCATAAAAAGTAGTTTCACAGAAGACAGAAAGTCATAGAGGTGAATGACAAAAGAATAGTGCAGTTAAACTTGTTTTCTAAGACGGCGAAACAGTCAATAATAACTGGTTTGGTCATGTAACGTACAGTTCGGAAACAATGTTTTTTAAGGGAAAAACTCAATGTAATATATAAGTGATTTCCCACTTTACCAGAGGCTTTTGTATTTTTCCCAAGCATTTTTTCTTCCATAGCGATGAGATCATCAAGATGAAATATTACTTGTCATTATGAATAATGCAATGATGAATCAAAATATTGTCATTGAATGAAGTATATAATACCACAATGTTTTCTTGCAAAACATTTAAATCAGTGTTATTTTAGTATCATTGAGATACTATTATAGTTTTTAATGTTTATTTTTATGTTCAGTTTTCATTTTATTTTTTTTGTTCAAGTTTTAGTAATTTTGTTGTGTTTTCGTCATTTTTATTTTCATTAATATTTATTTCAGTTTTAGTTATTTTAGTACATCAAGTTAAACTAAATGAAAAAGAGAAACGTTTGGCAACTAGCTGAAATAAAATAAATTGATTTTTTATAGATTTTTTTAACATTTATTTTATTTCAAGTAACAACATTTATTTATAATTTAATTTTAGTTTTAGCAAGGATGCGTTAAATTGATCAAAAGTGACAATAAAGACATTTATAATGTTACAAAATATTTATATTTCAAATAAATGCTGTTCTTATGAGATTTCTAATACTCAAAGAATCCTGAAAAAAATATTTTACAGTTTCCACAAAAATATGAAGCAGCAGAACTGTATTCAACACTGATAATAATCAGAAATGTTTTCTTGAGCATCAAATCATCATATTAGAATGATTTCTGAAGGATCATGTGACACCGAAGACTGGAGTAATGATGCTGAAAATTTAGCTTTGTCATTTTTTTGTGTGCAAAATTATAACAATATTTGTCAACATCACTGTTTTTATTGTATATCTGATTAAATAAACACGGCCTCTGAGACTTCTGACCCCAAACTTTCAAACCTACATTAATAAGTAATTTGGAGAATGTATATCTAAAGAGAAATGAACGTGACCACCCGAGTCTTGCTTCAGATGCAGAGGTCTCGAGTTCAAATCCCAGACAAGCCCACAATTACGTTCCACTTGAGCTCAGCGGAGCAGGGCCCGCAAAGAGTGAAGCAAGCACTCTGTAGTCTGCAGTTTCACACAGACTTTAGTTCAGAACCGGCACATTCACCAGTAACTTGATAATGACATGAAATATTAACACGCCCACATACCCCGTCCCGTCCCGTCCCCCCAACACAAACACACACACACACACACACACATTGAATATTAATGCAGCATCCTTTTCTTGCAGATTGATTGTAAACATGCATGTCGTGTATGACACATGATCTTCCCTACTGAGACATGATGGTTTTCTTCAAGTTGAAAACTGTTGTTTCTATCTCTCTCTCTCTCTCTCTCTCTGAGCTCACTTGTGGTCGCAGAGTAAATTTAAGTAGTGATACATGGTAAGTGCTTTCCGTTAATTACGGCTGCGTGTGTGTGTACGAGCGATGGAAAACTCATTAATGGGGCTGTTAATATTTGATGTGGGTTCTGGCGGTTTGGTTTACGGGCCGAGTGGGTCGCTGTGGTGATGAGGAGGGTGAGAAAGGGATGCCGTCGCCGTGGTCGCCCAGTGAAAGTGAGAGAGGGGTGAAACAGAGGAGATGATCAGAGGTGCAGCGGTTTCATTAAGAGAGAAATGGAAAAACGCATCTGTGGCCAGATAAATGCACGTGTGTGTGTGTGTGTGTGTGTTTGGCTATCCTTGTGAGGACATTTTACTGGTCCTCACTAGTTAAAAAGGCTTATAAATCAGCCAAAACATAATTAAATCTAGTGTTCTGCACATGTTTCTGTGATTTGGGTTAGGCCATAGAAAATATCATTAACCTGATATCAAATCAATGGAAGTCTATGCAATATCCTCACCAATATACGGTAGTGAAACAAATGTGCGAGTGTTTGTTCTATACAAAATCATTTTATACTTACAAAGCATAGATTTTCATGTCTAATATGTAGCCTATGAAGCAATAAAATCATTTCAGGTCAATATTTAATGTGCAGTCCCTGTACATTTATTTTGTAAGTAGCTGTAAAAAAAAAAAAAAAATATATATATATATATATATATATATATATATATATATATATATATATATATATATAAATATATATATATATATATATATATATATATATATATATATATATATATATATATATATATATACACACACATCTAGTTATAATTGCAAAATTAACCATAGATTCACTAGCAGACTGACTGACTGTTCTGTATCATATATAGAAATCTATATTTGATAATCAATATAAACTACCGTTCAGAAGCTTGGGGTTAGATATTTAATGTTTTTGTATTTAATGTTTACAGTAAAAACAGTGAAATATTATTGCTATTCAAAATAGCTGTTTTCTATGTGAATATATAGTGAAATGTAATTTATTCCTGTGATCAAAGCTGAATTTTCAGCATCATTACTCACTGTGATGGGAGTAAACTGTTGTGCTCATCAATATTTTGTGGAAACTGTTATACTGTTTTTAAGGATTCTTTGATGAATTGAAAGTAAAAAAAAAAACATTTTTTATAAATGTCTTTACAGTCACTTTTGATCAATTTAATGCGCTAGACAGACAGACAGGCAGATAGACAGATGAAATATGTAAATAGCATTTTATATATATATATGTTAATCAGTACTATGATATGAACCATGGCATTACCATCTGATACCAGTACACTTTTGTCTCGTGTTCTTTTTCCAAATAACATTAATTATGTCCAAATTGGATTTGTTAATTAAAGTTTCTCTCCCAGAAGAAATCCCACAAGCCCCGGCATTTCTGCTCATTAGTTTCCCTCCTGAAACAGACACTCATTCCACTCATTCAGGCAAAGGTCAGGAGGTCACAAGAGTCATTAATGCTAAAAGAAAAGGGAAAGGTCTCCTTACGCAGAGCGTGACCTCTGACGGCGGCCCGTCCTGTCCTCATGCTGCCTGAAATACAAGAATCACTCAGCCCTTGACCTTGACACACACACACACACACACTTTAAGAGCTGTCAACCCTGTAAAACTCTACACTGATAATAAAAGAGTGCGAGAGAGAAATCGAGAGAGAGAGTTAAAGGTCTTTAAAAGCTCGCAGCGCTCCTGGTTTCCTCTCGGGAACGACAGTCCTAATGCAGAATGACTGCACTCTTTCTGTAAAGGAACGACAGACGCACAGAATGAAAGAGGAGCCGTCTGATGCTGAGTTATAGTGACTTGAGTAAAAGACAGAAAGAAAAAGAAATTTTCATACAATCTTAATACAGCTCAATAGAAAGGTTACTCGTTTCTGGAAACGCTAAGGCTAAAGTTAGCGATTAGATCATCTATGCAGTGTCCAACTAAAAGTTAATAAAACAAACATTTAGTCAAATTACTAATAGAACATATGTAAAGTTTGCGTGTTTGTTGACCAGTTAACTCCCATATAAAGTTGCTAATTTAAAGTTTCTTTCTTCTGCTGAACACAGAAGATGATATTTTGAAGAATGTCAGTAACCAAACAGTTGATGGGCCTCATTGACTTCCATAGTACTTTTTCCCCAATA
Source organism: Abramis brama (assembly GCF_963993115.1). Lineage (NCBI taxonomy): Eukaryota > Metazoa > Chordata > Actinopteri > Cypriniformes > Leuciscidae > Abramis > Abramis brama. The sequence continues at coordinate 26,836,910 of NC_139986.1, read as the reverse complement.
TTCCCACATTCAGCAGAAGAAAGAAAGTCATACAGGGTTGGAACAACTTGAGGGTGTGTAAGTGATGACAGAATATTCATTTTTGGGTGAACTATCCCTTTAACACACATCCATATGTAAATATGCTTACCCCAGATTCACCGGATTGGTCCATCGTTTTCAGAACTATTTTTAGATTGACACTGCATTTTAAAAACACAGTACTCTGAAAAGAGACAAACCTTTGGATATCTTCAGCCCCAACGTCATGCTTCATTAGAAAAACAGGAAAGAAAACCATTTGTTAGTATGAGACTGATGTAATAAAACAACAAATAAATAAATAAATAGCTTACCAATTCATCCATCTGCAACCAGTTTTTCGTCTTCCATTTGTGTGAGGGATATGTGTGATGTACTCTCTAAAGCGCTTTTATATTTTATATGGAGCAAAACCCCAGAAGTTCCTGCACCTAGAAAATTAGGAAGAATTAAACTTTACAGATTTACAACAAACAACACACATTTCTACTGAAAATGTGTTTTAAACCCTAAATTGCTGCACAGCCTACCATTGTAAGTGCACGAGTCAATGTAAATGTCTGCGGTAATCGATAAAACATTCACTCAAAAAAATAAGCTGTTGAACGAACTTGATTAAATTAAGGAAAACTTTTCATCGAAAATGAATGACATTTTTCCAACAAAATCTAATTTGTTTGAAATGATTTATTGTAATCTTGTTGTATGAACTTAAATTAATTTAGTCATTCCTGCTAGATAAAGTTTTGTCAGGCTGACTACATTTAATTTTTGCCCTGCCTAAAATCGCCAACGACATAATTTAAGCTAATTTGACTCTACAGTTATTTCCAATGATAGAAGCAACTAGTGTTCAATAAAATTAAAACCACTTTTTACAGAGTAAAATTGAATATTATTTATGCAGGTTTAATGCATGTATAGTGTATACTGAGTGCCCACAGTCCTAAGCTAAACACAGTCGCCACTCTTCTGCATAATGGTAACCACAAAATTCAAAAACATTACAGAAAGTCCTCTAAGTTTCTAACATAACTGAATATTAAACACTAACATTAACTAACAACATCTTTCCATTTACAGAAAAACACATAAAATAACACTTTAATCCCTAAATGTACCCTCCTAATGCGGTCCCTTGCAAAGCATGCTGGGAACTACAGATCCACTGCCCAGTTAGTTGTCAACAAAAATGATTCATGTAGTTTTCACACAAATTAAGTAAACTTCAGTTTTAAATATATTAGGTTGATTGAACATAATTAAATTAAGTTGTGACAAAATATTACACAATCGTGTTACTTAACCTTATTTGAATTCATTAAATTTAACGAGAGGCAAACATTTTTTGAGTGTTGATTTTAAAATGATTTTTAAACAGTTCTCTGATGTTGTCATCAGTGTGACACCTGTATTTGTGTCATAGTGTGTAAAGAGCTGTGTGTGTGTCTGAGCATCAGCTGTGTGAACTATGATCTGGAGCAGCTGTCACTCATTCCCCTGGTGAAAGCGCTTCAGACGTGTGATCATGATGATCGTCATCCAGTCTGCAGCCATTCACAGGCTTCACATCACTTATTAAGTCATAACTTCACACACACTGATGGGTCACGCCAGGTCAAGTTACGCAGCCAGACACAAACATGTCAGGGAATCGCATGCGTAAATGTACACTTTTACACTCTTAAATAAAGCATTTATTTGTGAAACAAATGGACTTATAAACTTTTAAATAGAAGGAGCTGACATTAAAGCCTGTATATCCAATCAAACTCATCAGTGCAAATGTTTTATGTTACAGTTACCGGAAATAAGTCCTTTGAAATATGTCTCTATCATATTTTCACAAATTTGTAAGGCTGGTCTTATAATGTTAATCCCCATATTTTGCCAGCTGAACCACATTATTTTTTAATCTCAGGCCATATGCTGTGAAAAACTGAAACATGCAAACACATAGACAAAGCAAAAACAAGACAAAAGAAATGTAGCACAAAGAGGAAATTAAATCTACCAACGTCTTATCTTTTAAGAAATTAAAAACGCTGTGTATTTAAATTAAAAGCATTTTAAATACAGTAAGTAACTGAAAACATTTCAGCACTTGGAAATGAAGTTTTCATGCGTGTTTCCATGTTATATAACTTTATGACTCAGCAGATATATAAGAATAGATATATGTAATATCAGCAGATGACTTTAGGGTCTTGTTGATTTATTTATGAACTCTTATCAGAGGTGAATCTCTGTCTGTCGAGAGAGATTGAGGTTGTCTGACAGTAAAGGTGCTCTATCTGAAGGATGCTCATCTCCTCCAAACTTTCAGATTTATGCTTTATGACAAGGTAGAGGACGAAGAGCTGGTCAGAGTTTGTGTGTTAGTCCTGTCAAAGCTTGTTTTGTTTATTTGTGTTGCTTTATGAGATGACAGTGTCCGGTGCTCTGTGTGTGTGTGTGTGTGTGTGTGTGTGTGTGTGTGTGTGTGTGTGTGTGTGTGTATTATAGTGTTTCAAAGATACATACAGTAGAATAAAGAACAGATGTGGGCCTCACACACACACACACACACACACACACACACACACACACAAAAAGTAACAAGGAAAAACTAACAAAAGAAATGTTTCGGTCATATTTCACTCCTTAAATCAAAAGACAAAAATGAAATGAAATTTAAAAAAGCAAATCTATACCCACAAACATTAATCTTTATATTTTAAGACTTTATTCACTTTAACATACTACCAGTAAAGGATGATCAAGAAAATCATATACTAATGGTTTTAATCCACTTAAATATAACACATGTAAAAATATATATTTCACAATTTTCTTGTGTTGTTTGTCTGTGGAAAACTCACCTCCGCGACACTAGGGTGTTGTGGATGGTTGCCAGGGTGTTGCTATGTATTTTTAACAGGTTTCTATGTGATTTCTTCCTTTGTAAAGTGAAGTGAGTCCTGCAGCCTCCAGTCTTTGTGATCTTCGGGTCCCTCCTTCAGTGTGTGTGTGTGTGTGTGTGTGTGTGTGAAGCATCATTCATATTCATAGTGAAAACACTGCAGGAAGAAGAATTACACACCAGAGTTAATACTACTGTTAGCAGTTTGATCATATCACTGAATCTGAGAGAGAGGATAGGGATTCTTGTCTTAGCAAACACCACATCAGCTTCTCATGAAGCTTGCGGATAAGAAAGAGAGAGAAGGGCACCATGGGAAAGGCCTACTTTTCTGCCCAAAGACGCTCAGATTAAAATAACTCAAACTAGCAGGGGAAAAACACAAGGATGAGCAAACAGAAGCGTTCTGCATGTGCATTTCTGTGTGTGTGTGTGTGTGTCACCTGGGCATCAACAGGGGACATGTACCGAGTGAGGCAGGTGCGTGTGTGTGATGTGTCCAGGTAGTATTTCGGGGCTTTCTAAAACTGTGACGGCCCTGCAGAAGTGTGTGATGTGTGTTACCCTGATGGTTCTGTAAGTGACACTATGCACCATATACACACGAGTATGGACCGTGTTTCACGAACCTGCCACTTCTGATGAACTATGATTCATCTTATGGCTTTCCACTGTGCCACCTGTCTTATTGTGGTGTTATTGGCCGATTTTAAGGTTAAAAGACCTAAAAGTAGGTCCAGTATATTAACTCTATATCACTTGATGAAATATAGGGTTATAAGTTATTAGTAAAATATACAGGCATTTAACATATTTTTTACAGTGTGAAGTGAATGTGCTGAGCTGGTAAAAGAAACTGTTTTTGCAGAGCAGTCAGGCTCCAGTTTGTCCTGTTTTCTGATCAGTTTTCATAAGAATATAGGCTAAATCTAAAGAAAGTAAATTAAATTTGCATACAGAAAATTAAGTCTATTTTTGACCATTGCATTTATTTTTTACATTATTTTCATGCTAATTAAACAACTGTTTTGATATTACAATAAAAAATGGATTCATGACGTTTAACGAATTATTTAAATGAATATCATGAAACTATTTAATGAATTATTTCAAATTTCTGTGTGCCAAATATTAGGATATTTCCTTTTTTCTTTTGTTTTTGGGGTAATAATAAAATAAAATAATAAAATAAAATTGCATACAGAAAATTAAGCCTACTGTGTGTTTATTACATTTTTTTAAACATTATTTTCATGACATTAAGCATGTTTATTGCACAATAAAAATTACTTTAAAGTCATGAAAATGCAAGAAATCATAAGCTCCTTAAAACTTAATTTTCTTTTTTTAGTAAGACATTTGCATACAGAAAATGCAGCCCAGCATTACGATAAAAATGTCATGAAATATTGTCACAATGCAATAATTCAAAAAAGAATTTGAAAAGACTTTTCCTTTATTGTAAATATTATTTATTGCTCTTTTTTTTTGTAGTAAATTTGATCTTGACTACTAATTAGAAGTAATTGAAGACAGATCTCTCTATGCTGGTGTAGAAAAATTCATTTTCGTAAGATGATCTTACAAAATCATTTGCACTCATACACACACACACAAATGTCCTTGTAACCTTATACAGACTTTTCTAATTACATTACCCTACACAACTAATTGAAATTCCGTTAAAGATGAGTGTGTGTTAATTCACTAATCCTTTTTGGATATCCGTTACTAATTTGATATCTTCAAGGTATTGTATGTTATTGATACACACACACACACACACACGGGACCTCCGCAGGGCCGCTGATGTGAGCGTCACCCCCGCGAGGCATCGTCCGAACACTGACACCCGTGATCAAACCCCACACAGTCCAGCTTCTGAGAGATTCATGACCACACGTTTGATGAACCTCATGTGACCTTTGATAACTAGTAGAAATAGTTGACTTCAATTTTTATATATATGTTATGACATTAAATTATGACTACAGAGGATAAGTAAGTGTGGTGTACAGTTGGATTCTCATATTGAAGCTTTTAAATAAATATATATATATATTTTAATTTCTGGCACTGTATGTGGCAGTATCCATGACAACCGAACCGAGGCTCACTAAAGCCCAGCAGTGTGTTGGTGTGATGCGTTTAAGTGTGTCCGCGAGACAAAGAGAGACACCGAGGAGGAACTGCTGGTCATCACATGATAACGGCTTCTGTCGCACATTTCAACACATTCACCAGAACTTTGCACTGTTGATCTGACAATTTGTTCAAGAAAACCAAAACAAAATTCTTCATAACAATAATCTTACTCAGACAATAATTTTCACAATCACAACTTCTCAGATTGGCGTGATGTTAGTGACTCAAATGAGATTTCCGAAGGCCTTCTCGCCCTACAGTGACCCACGCAGAGGTTCAGTGCCTGTGGAAAAGTGCAAGCCGTGCTGTGATGGATAAGCACTGAATTAGTCCGGCTAAATCCATGTGCACTGATGGGAACAAAGAGGGAATGAGGGGTCCGGACACGGAGCGGAAACACTGCATTACAGCAAAGCCTGGGAGAATGAAGCTGATGCAACAGCCCAGATATGACCAGAACACACACACACACACACACACGCATTTAACAACACAGTGTTGCTCACCACACGTTTACGATGGTATCAGACCATGTTAGGTCACTACTGAGTTACAATATTCATATATTCACAATTATACAATATTGTAACAAACTGATTAACCAAGTTATTTACTTGGCATTTTAACAAATACTATTGCTAGTGTGATATAATGTAACTCTCTAAATAATAGCAACTGAACTTTTTATGTATAATCATTGTTTGTTTATAAATTCAACAGCAGCAGTCCGGATCACCTCAGAAAAAGAAGAAAAAAAAGAAATTATTTGCAATAATTTTATCTATAATATAAAGATTAGGCTTTTATTCTCCATTCTTCTTATATAACACATTATTTTTTTATTTAAATCATCATAAAGGCACAACAAATACTACCATATATTAAATCATTAATATATTTAGTTAAAAATGATATACCCTGGCTTACGTTCAAATGTTTTGGGTCTGTAACATTTTTTAATGTTTTTTTTAAAGACTGCTCACCAAAGATGCATTTATTTGATCAAAAACACACGAATAAAACATAATAAAATAAAATATTATTTCTATTTAGAATAAGTTTTGTATTCTAATATATTGTAAAATGTAATTTGTAATCAAAGCTGAATTTTCAGCATCATTACTCCAGTCTTCAGTGTCACATGATCCTTCAGAAATCGTTCTAATATGATGATTTAATGCTCAAAAAACATTTCTGATTATTATCAATGTTGAAAACATTAATATTTTTGTGGAAACCGTAATGTTTATTTTATCAGGATTCTTTAATAAATAGAAAGTTCAAAAGAACGGCATTTATTTAAAATGGAAATTTTTGTACTATTATAAATGTCTTTACTGTCACTTTTGATTAATGTAATGCATCCTAGCTTAATAAAAGTATCAATTTCTTTAAATATACATACATATATATATATATATATATATATATATATATATATATATATATATATATATATATCTCACTGACCCCAAAGTTTTGAATGGTCATAATATTTCTGCATTACAGTAATGAGAACTTTGTTTATTTCCTCATAAAATAAACGTTTAATTTATGATCTGAATATGTAGTTTTTAGTATGTCAAAACATTTCATTATTCAAAATGAATTGAATGAACAGACACAGTTACATCACTCTCTCTCTCTCTCTCTCTCTCTCTCTCTCTGTGAACTGCCTGAAGTTAGACCTTCTTGTCACTCCACCATATGCCTCAGCCAGTCGGCATATGCCTGACCAACCCATTTACCAAACACAAGCAAACACACACACTCTGCCAGAGACCTGCTGCGTTAAATGTCTATCTCATGCTGTATGTCCATTCACACACCACTCCAAATCAATAGTTGACCTTTCGTCACCCTCATATCACTCCAAGCCTGTATGCTAGTTGACCACAAAGTAGACATTTTTGATGAATGATTAAGCAGCTTATGCCGTACAATAACTGAAGAAGCTAAGCTACAAATCCTTAGCCTCATAGCATAATTGCCTAAGTCATTTTTTAATTAATTATTTCTTAGGCAATTATGCTATGAGGCTAACGAAATAGGACAAAAAAGCATGAAAAAGAAAACACATAAACGTCTTCTGAAATCATGTTTACAGATTTTATTCACTAGTAATTTTCCCCTTCTCATGCCTTATCTGCATTCATGCCCAAAATTCAAAATTGGCATTGTTCAATTACAAAACACAATTAGCACACAGAACCATTTTTGCGCTTTTTTTGGTGCGTTACAAACATGGACATATGAAGTGTCAATTTATGCAAAAATGCTGCGTAACAATTATTTAAAAAAAATCCACAAAACAACAACATACAGGTTTGGAACGACACGAGGGTCATTACAAATAGCCAGAATTTGTATGTCTTTTGTCACTGTGTGTTTGCAGTGGATGCAGGATGTTCATAAAGCTCATAAACTCAGTATTATAGATCAGGTTTGGGTTGCCATATAATATGCTACTTTAAAAAAATATATATATATTTTAGGTAAACACTGTATTTACTTTTTATGCCAGATGGTAGTATTATACATAAACATACACACACACACACAATTATTATCTTGGTGCGAGCATACACAACTATATTCTCTGACTGATTTAGAGATAAGAAATGCTTTAACATGTCAAAACAAATGTTGATTTATTGTCTTTTTTGTAAAGCAACAACAAAAATAAGTTAAACTTCAAATATTTCATGAATGTAAAGCATATTAACTAATCTAATGAACAATATGTGTTTAGTCTTTTTCAACCAGTCCACAGAGAAGTCATTAAGTCATCTTGAATGTTCTATAACCTTCGCATCAGCAATTTTCTGGAAGAACTAATAAAGACCTAAAATAATGCAGACAGGAACAGATCTCTTGGCTGCAATGTGTGTGTGTGTGTGTGTGTGTGTGTGTGTGTGTGTGTGTGTGTGTGTGTGTGTGTGTGAGAGAGTGTGTTCTGGACTAAACTGGGTTCTGCTGGCAGATGGATTTAACTCCCTGAGAGGCTAACCGGCTACAAATAGCACCAGTCACACATACATACACACACAAACACACACACAAACACTTGTCAATGCTCAGGCAGACACACATCACTCTCACGATTTATCTCTTCGACACACACACACGTCTCTCTCCATCATGAGAGGTCCTTAATGTTAAGGAGGCTAAAATTAGCACTAAAGAGCTGATGAAGTTTACAGCCAAGAAAACCTTACAGGACAAACAGGTGGTAAAAAGAGAGCAAAAGAGAGCAAAAGAGGACATTCTCTTGTCCAATTTTTCCCATGATGCTCTGGGGCTGGCACAGACCTGGCACACTCGTGGAGAGCCCCGCTGAGAATCGGCCAATCAGAGGGAAGATCCGCCCCCAGGAGCCGTCGAAGCACATCACATCTCACGACCAGAGAAAGTGGCACGACACTCGCACACTCGACACTGACCCGCCTGTGTGTGTGTGTGTGCAGAGATGGAGGAATGGATTTATAATAAATATAAATATCGAGTTTATTGTGGTCACCAGAAATTATATACCTAATTTTCTAAAATATTTAAATATTACATATTGCAACTGCAAAAGGAACCTATAGGCCTAGTTATTTATCATAACATACTGCAAGTTTAACCTATATTAACCCATATTAAGTGTTATATAATATTTCAAAATTATAATATTTTAATATAGGAAATTATATTATTTCATTATTATTGTGCCAAAATACAAAAATGCTTTATGGCTGTGAAATGTGACCTGGACGTGTTTCTGTGAGACTGTGAACTGTGAGACGTGTGTGTGGGTCTCTCTCAGTCACAGGGTGTTTAGCGCTGATCTCAGTCTGTCATTACGAGTCCGCGGGTGCGAAAAACTATCGGCCATTAGATCCGCACTGCTGTCACCTCTGTCCTCGCTTCTGTCTCTCTCCATCCCTCCACCTCTCTTCAGCCTCCCCTCCACCTCAACTTTAACCCAACCTGTCTCTCTCTTTAACCTTGCTGAGTCGTTCTCTCTCATCTCCACACACACACACACACACTAACCCGACCCCTAAACCTACCCATCACACACACAACTTTCTGCATTTTTACATTTTCAAAAAAACTCCCCACAATGTAATATAAGCCTGTACACACACACACACACACTTTCTTGTACATCTTTATGAGGACATTCATTGACACAATGCAATCTCTAGCCGCTTACCCTAACCTTACCCATCACAACTAAGTGCCTAACCCGACCCCTGACCCTAAACCGACCCTTAACCTCGTTATAACCTTATCCCTAAAACCAAGTCTTGACCCTCAAACAGGCCTTTAAAGGACCGGCCAAAATGTCCTCACTTTACTCTCTTTGTCCTCACTCCAATGGTCGAAAACTCAAACTGGTCCTCACAAAGATAGTTGTACAAGTACACACACACACACACACTAACCCGACCCCTAAACCTACCCATCACACACAACTTTCTGCATTTTTAGATTTTCAAAAAAACTCCCCACAATGTAATATAAACCTGTACACACACACATTTAAGTAGATATCTAAATAAGAACACCCCATGGACTTCAAACTGGACATTTTTTAATTAAGTTTAATTATAATGACTACAGAGTAACACAACCCAAATTCTACCACTAAAAGAAAACTTTTGGATATACTCCATGAAAATCAAACTGGATTTTATAACATTTAAAGGGATAGTTCACCAAAAAATTGGGTCATAATTTACTCAAGTTGTTCCAAACCTGTATGAGTTTCTTTCTTCTTCTGAACACAGAGGAAGATATTCTGAAGAAAGTTGGTGACCAAACAGTTGATGGACCCCATTGACTCCCATAGTAAAAAAGGAAAAAATAAATAATATGGAAGTCAATGAGGTCCATCAACTGTTACGTTACCGGCTTTATTCAAAATATCTTCTTCTGTGTTCAGAAGAAAGAAACTCACGGAACAACTTGAGGTTGAGTAAATGATGGCAGAATTTTTGGGTACGATTTTTTGGATGGATGGATGGATGGATGGATGGATGGATGGATGGATGGATGGATGGATGGATGGATGGATGGATGGATGGATGGATGGATGGATGGATGGATGGATGGATGGATGGATGGATGGATGGATGGATGGATGGATGGATGGATGGATGGGGTAGCGTTTCTGTAGTTCGAATGAGACATAAGAAACTACAAATTTGACTTGCTTTACGGCAAGCATTACAATAGTCATTATTTTGTTTTTCTTTGTTTCTGATGTCGCAATACATCATACTTTCATAAAATCATGCAACATACTCTACCTTGTCTGTAGACATCGTTCATTCCAAAGCCGGTGCTGGATAAACAAATAGTGTGCGTGCGACAGTATATTTACGACAGCGGTAATGGACAATTCCGCTTCCAACCTGTAGGGGGACCGAAGAGGAAAAGTTATTTGGTGTTGCTTTAAGAGCCTCCATAAATAATCTCAGAAACAAAAGTAAAATCAGCAGATGCTAAAGATACTAAATACCAGGCCACTAGAATGCAATAATTATAAATGAATATGAATAAAACACACAACCACAAAATAATAATGTATTAGGCACTGTAGACACTCTAAGCGTTACTTTGATAAGATTTCACAATAAAATTAGGAATATATATATTTACAAATATTTGGTTGAACTACCTGACAATAAAATGATTTTTTTTTAACAATTGAAACTTGTTTCAAACACACTGTACCTCAAAAACACACATTACATCAATTTTAACAGCCCTACGAAAAGAGCAACATCCGAGTAATAAAATATTCTGCTGGGCAAACAGAGTCACACACACAGAGTCACACTTAGTCACTGAATGTATCCCAGAACAAAATCAGCACTGCAAACACACAGCGCAAAAAAAAGAACAACCAAAATATGAAGGTGTGAAAATAAAGAATGGATAAGAAACAGAAAGCACATATTATGAAAGAGAAGAGAAACGATGGGAACTGGCTCTAAGACTAAGGGCCCTATCTTGCACCCAGCACAATTGACTTTGTACACCGACGCATGTATCATTCCTATTTTGCACCCGACGCACAGCGGACTTTTCCCTCCACAGACGCACGCCGGTAAATTAGGGAATGAACTTGTGCTCCCGGGGGCGGTTCAGCGAAAAGAGGAGGCGTGTTCCCGCGCAAACGTTCCCTGGTGCTATTTTGCAGTTTCAGAAAACAATTCCGCCACAGACCTGGAAAAACCTAGTCTAAAGTCAGTGGCGCGTTTTCAGTGGCGCATTATTCAGATGCTATTTTAAGGGCGCATGCTTGGCCATAATGTAGCGTGTGCACAACGCGCATACACTTTGCTTCTCTATCTACACACAGACGCAGCAGTTCTCATTTTTGCAAACCATACATTATTACAAGGAAAAATATTACCACACGAAGGAAATCATTGTGGTGTCCATGAAGATGTAAAAAAATAGGCATAAATCTAGCTTACACATTTAACAAAATTATTATACACTAATTTGGTTGTGTTTCTCCATCCCCATACAATGTTACTTCTCTGTGTTTTACGGCCCTGACGAGAACGGTCTCCTCGGCTGTGAACCGCTCCTGGCGTGCGTCTGGCAAATCCGCCGTTATAATAGCAATCCGCCATGAAACAAGCGCGCCTGCTCTTAAAGGGAATGTGAGATGACGCTCTGATTGGTTTATTTCACGTTACGCCCAAACCACACCTATGAATAATGAAGCTACTTCAGACCAACACATTTTAGATTTGCGTTTTAGATTAGATCCCCCACAAAGTTACTTGCGTTTCGTGTTTGATACTTGCGTTTCAGATTGTTAAAATAGGGCCCTAAATCTGAGAGAGAGAGAGAGAGAGAGAGAGAGAGAGAGAGAGAGAGAGAGAGAGAGAGAGAGAGAGAGAGAGAGAGAGAGAGAGAGAGAGAGAGAGCGCAAGTTCTCAGAACAATAGTCTGCATGTGGGAGGACAAGAATCTTCTATTTTACATTTCCAGAAGCGAACAGAACACAGGAGTCTGAAGAGAGGGATGCGAGTAAACCAGGAGCTGCTTAGCTAGCGGGGTTTTTAGTCAAGTATCACTATTTTTAGTGATCCTACTTGGGGTTAGTGATTTGAACAAACTAATAACCCCAACTTATCCTATCTGAGCTGTTGAATCATTCCTGAAATCATGCGGCTTGTTGTGCAACTGTGCTAAAAACACTCTAAACACTTTAAGCAACCCTATAGTAAGGCCCTAACAACCCCTAGAAATGTCATAGCAACATGAAAACAACCCAAACTGAATTGCAACATGTTAAAAACAATCAGAAAATCTTCCCTGAACACCCTAGTAACCACAAAGCAACATCTTCACAATCCCAAAATGCTCTATAGCAACTATATCTGCATGTTAAAAATACTTAGAACAACACTTGGCACATCCTAAGAACAACACTTGGCACATCCTAACTGTGGAAAGTTTTGTAACGGAAAACACCATTCACATTTTTCTTTAAAACGTATAAAAATGATGTAATGTGTTTCTTTTTTTAGCGCTGCAGAAAAGCCGCACTGACTGCTGCACATGACATTAATGAAAGCATCAGTGTGAGCACTCTCCAACAGGTTTGTGTGTCATGCTCTGGTTTTAGCCTCCAGTACTTCACATTTCCATCTATCTATCCGTTTCATTTTTGGAAACTGTGATGCTGCCGAGCTCAAGATCACCATGGAGACCCTGACTCTCTCCAGGAAACACCTCAAACGCCGCAAAGCGCTGAGAGTGTGCCAATCACCATGGAGACTTCAAGTGTTCAGAACCTGCCTGCTGGACACACACACACACACACACACAGAGTTTCACAACAGTTTTAATGAAAACTGACATCTTCACAGTTTTGTGGGTAAAAACAGAACCGCTGATGTTTGGTATCAAAAATTCTGAGCTAAAATTGTGGCAAATACTTTGAAACACAGAATGCCAGAAGTGGTAAAACTAGAAGAAAAGCATCACTATTAGTTACAGTTAGTAATATTTTGTGATACTAACAAAAAAACTCAAGTTCAATGCGTGGGTCATCCATATTTTTTGCATTGTTTATCAAAAGCAAGTCAAATCCAATTGCATTACTGTAATGAAAAAAAAAAATCATACATTATGAAAGCCTTTTATACATTTTGATTTTATAATTAAAAAAAGGTAAAACTTTACAATAATGTCTCACATTAGTAAATGCATTAGCAAACATGAAATAACAATGAGCAATACATATTTTAAAGCATTTATTAATCTTTGTTGACATCAGTCAGTGTGAAAATGTAATTGTTTCACTGTTAGTTACTTCTAAGAGCATTAATGTTAACAAATACAACTTTTGATTTTAAAAATGTAGATTTTAAAAGTTTTCTAATATAGTTAATAATGTTAACAAATGAAACCTTAATTTAAAGTGTTAATTATTGTACTATAATACTCTTTACTACAATACAGTAAAAAAAAAAATATATATATATATATATTTAATAATAATAATAATAATAATAATAATAAAAAAAAAAAAATTATATATATATATATATATATATATATATATATATATATATATATATATATATATATATATATATATATATATATATATATATATATATTTAAACTGTAATATATTTATACATTATAATGGTATGTTGTACTGCCTTTAATATTTGCTAATTTTATAATTAAATACAATTATTGTACTATAATACTGTACTATTATACAGTAAAAATTTTAATTGTAAAACATTTATACATTATAATAGTCTTTGTTGTACTGCCTTTAATATTTGATGATTTTATAATTAAAGTTATTGTACTATAACACTCTTTACTATTATACAGTAAATATAATTAAATTAAATTGTAAAATATTACAATTAAAATAAAGTAAAATAAAATATTAATATAGTATTTTGTTCATTTGTACTGATTTTATTTTTAAATTAATGTATTATAACGCTCAATACACTATAAATGACTGTATTACAGTCATGAGAATCTAATAAGAATGATAAAACATTACAGTAATGGCATTGTGATTTGGTGGTAAAATTTGCTCAGATGTCATGAAATTGTCACGAGTGCTGTGGGAAAACGTCAGACACACAAGCAAATAAAAAACCTTTTCATGGAGGAAGATGAGAAAGTTAGTGAGGTTCTCTCTCTCTCTGTGTGTGCGTGTGTGTGTGTGTGTCCGTATGACCACAGCAGAGCATCAAGTGACAAAACGCTGGAGCGCTTGTGTCGTGGGAGGGAGAAACGAGCGGGTGGGGTGAGAGAGATCGAGAGAGAACGAGAGAGACGGACAGAGAGATGAGAAAAGTGAAGCACTGATAGATCTGATGGCAGATGAAGATGAAGCAAGCAGGTGCATGAGAGACAACTGCCGTATTCCTCCCTCGTTCTGGGGGACAAGAAGATCTGACTGAGTGCAGAAAGAAAAGAGGACAGTGTTTAATCCATCAGGAGTGGAGGAGAGGAGGAGGAGGACATGCACTTCTCCAAACTCAAGTATCTCTTCATGACTTTCTGCCTATCACGAGCTCACTGATGCTTTGATTCACTCAGAACTCATTGCTCGTTCACTTACTCAACTGGAGTGAGTGTTTGGGGCCGTTTCTCTGTTTCTGGTTTGGAATATATGTGCTTTTAAAAAATGGGAAGAATGAAAAAACAAGTGGGACATAGGATATGAATCTGAAATGGACAATGAGTGTGTGTGAGGTCGAGATGGCAGAGCTCTGGATCCCCATCACGAGCTGCACAAGCTCTCATCAAATGCTCCAGTTTGGATAACGCAACCACAACGCCATAGCACACTTGTCCTGTTTTTGTGCACACACACACACTCACACACACACACACACACACACACACACACTCAGAGGGCGAGGACCCCTTACAAAACGCAAGGTAAGCAACATCCGTCTAAAACTTTACCATGTGTTGGTATTTGATATACTTTTAGCTGCTAGAATCTCAATTATATGCATAATTTATTACATATTACATCATTGCTGTCAATGCTAATTAAAACAATGCTCTAAAAATAAACTGAGAAAGTTTGTAAAGGGTTAAACAATGACTGCACAGCAGCTGGGGTCTATGAGTGTATTACCGCATCAAATACGACGGGTCTAAGCACAAGTATAGTCTAAAACTAACAGAACTAAACTGTTTAGATACAGTAAACATGAAATAAGAAGTTAATATGAAATAACTAGCAAATAATATTAAAATTATATTTCATTATATGCAATATTTCTATTAATAATAAGAAATATTAACACTAATTAATTATTTAACAGTTATTTTAACTCCCAATTGGATAAATGTTTTAATGTGCGCTGGGAAGAATCAGTCACTGAACTTCATTAGAACATCGTTAACTGACCCGATTATAATGACCTGATATTGAGCAGAAAGTTATGCATACTAAGTATGCATGATGCGTGTTTTTCCGAGCGTGCTTTAGGAATATTTTTGCTGCCATCTGAGTAAAGTTAAAATAAGCCGTACTTACAATAGTGCAAGAATGGACAGAATGAGCCTGTAAACTGTCTTTATCTCTGATATTATTTCCCTGAGATTCAAATAGTGAAGTACATCATAACAGACTTCAAGCTTTGAATAACGAACCCACACAGCAAACACTGTAAGAAAACTTTCCGCATTTACTTATGAATTGTTTTCCTAAATGTTTGGTCAGATTTAGCTCACTTCTGAGGACAATTTTGTCTCCAGAGTCTCGATTCGCACATGCTTCTTTTCAGGAACTACTTGTGACACAGAACGCAATGTGTGCAGATGAAAGTGTGTGTGTGAGAGTGTGATGGTCATTTTAATGTCATCCGTTACCCTGCTAAAGAGGCCAGAGCTCCTCTCACTCCTGCTGCCTCCAAACTACTCATTCATCTGATACACGTTTAAAAATAAAGGGTCTTTATTGACATTTATCGATGCTTCCATTAAGAACCTTTGACATCCACCTTTGCATTGCACAGAAGGTTCTTTATGGTGGAAAGTTCTTCACAAAAGATTTTAAAATGTTCTTCACAATAAGAAGAACAATAAGAATAACAATAAGAAAAGATGGTTCTTCTGTGGTATTGCTGCAAAAATCCCATTCTGGAACCCTTTATTTTTAAGAGTATTTTATAGTATTTACACAGGTTAAAATGATAATGAATCACCACCATCAGGATGATGACCAACAAAACAATGTAAAATCCACATGCATATGAATAATTCAACCAGACGTGTAGAAATGCATCACTGACCACTTTCACATGGACACTAACAATCCGACTAGGGCTTTACTCTGCATAATACATTATTTGTTGAACTTGCATTGCTCATGCAGCGACTTATGTTTTGTTTTTTTGCTTTTTGAGGCACAGCTGAGCATGTAATTGTCCGGTACCTGTACCATTTAACACAAAAATTCTAATAATACATTATTAAAATAGTACAGTAAAATGTAACTGAGCAAAGTTTCAAGTTCAAATATGAATATGCATGAAAAGGCTTTTTGACAATATAGGCTTGCATATTAATTCTGAATTTCTGATTATAATTTGAATAATTATCATTTTAACATTACCTAATGATCTGTCAAGCATTGCATAATGCATTTTTTTTAAGTGTTACCAATATTGCTGTGAAATAACTGCTTGACACAGAAACTGCATGAAGAAAACAGCAGGTAATGTCAGATTAGCATTAAATACTGCAGAAAACTAGGCCACACGCAGCCAACATGGAGTCATTAATCATGATATTCTCCATATCATAAGAACGGCTCTGTTAGGATGTCAAAAGACGTTAAAAGAAAAATGTCAGTCTGTCACATTTAAACTAAGTCAAATACTCAAAAGATATTTGGAGACTAACGTAGGCTTTGAAGTTCAGGTCAGTTCATCGTCAAATACAACCAAATCAACATAAGCAACGTCAAAGTACATTGTAGGAAAATGTAATTCTGGCGTGACAGTAATTCCTCTCATCTGGACAGAATCTCACCTGCCATCTCAAGGTTTCTGCAAAGTTAGATGATGATAAAAAGCAATTCAATACTGCAAATTATTAAATAATTAATCGACCACATGGTAACCTGATTAAAAGCCAACAGAGAGAATTTGAGAGTGACAAACCGTTGGTTTATCTATCGCAACTAGAGATGCTGTCAACATTGCAGCATCTGTTGATGTGACCTGGTAGTCTTGTTCTTTTAGTCAGATTAGATTATATTTTTGACTTGACGTACAGTAACAACTTTTAATTACAAAAAAATGCTTGTTAAATTTACTTTAAAATGAATTAAAGCAAAACAATTGCTGAATGATTTGTTTCTACTTAATCTAATTGTGTCCAATCTACTTAAAAATGTAAAACTTCAAAGTTTACTTTCGTTTTCTGAGTTGAAATTTTGCAGCATTAACTGAAACTGGGCAGTGGATTCCCAGCGTGCTTTGCATGGCTTGATCAGGAGAGTATATGTTGAAATTAAGTGTTATTTTATGAGTTTTCGAGTAAAGGGAAAGACCTGTTTAATGTTCAGTTAACAGTTCATATTACTCACTTATATAAGGAATAATTAGTTGGCATTGCATTGTTAGATTTACTCAACATTTGGGATGAACATTACCCAAACAAATAAGAGTGCAAATTGTTACCTAAATTTGATTGAGTACGTTTGTTTTTACAGTGATACTTCAATATGCAAGTAAGTATATTGAGCAAACACGGTTAACTTAAATCCTGTAACTTTCATGCAACAACTCATTTGTGTTTGGGTAAATTTTCTATATTTTCAAGTCCAAATACACTTCTGAGAAAAACCCTGCCTCTGTCATTCCCATGACCTACATTCTGCTCCGCTTCGGTTCACGGACAGACATCATGACATTCCCCGGTCAAATCTGCTGCTACAACCTAGAACTCACCGTTCCCTTACAAGTCAACTACCTCCTGAGGGTGAACCATAGCCCAAAAATCAGCCAACACACCACCATACGTCACAACTTTAGTTACAATCTCATTCACTTTTTGATAAAAGATCGCTTCTTGTTCATGCACAATACTTCACAATTTGTTACATTTCTACATCTACGCAGAACAGTTGCTAAAGTGCTATTTCTACCTGATCTGACCCTTAAAATCACTTTCACTGGTGCAACTTTGTGCATTTTTGTTTTATTTAAAACTTGAATCACATGAAAACATTGCATTTCCTTTTTACAGTGAATGCATTTAATTGCATGAAAAAGTAATGTTTTTATTCTGTGTAATTTATTTATTTAGATCTATTTACATCTTACCAATTTTACGTTTTAGTTGCAGGATTGCAGATTTTTATCTAAAGCATTCACAAGCTTTCTCTTTCAAACTCTGTTACTCGAGACAACTGTGGCCTGATGCTGTTGATGGCCCTGAAATGATGCAAGACACCGAGAGCTCAGAGACGAGACAACACTACGGTGGTTCTGTGTGTGTATGAATGCATGAGTGTGCACAGATCAGGTATCATGTTTTCGGGTAGAAGGCAGACAGCACAGAGACGCTTCAGCCGCTGTAATTATGTAATGATGTTATCATACATCAGTATCAGTATCACACCAAACAAACAGACCCTGTTATGAAAATTGTGAAAAGGAAAGGAAAAAAAGAAAAATCACAAAAAGTGTATTCTCTTCATAGTTAACCATAGTAGCTAGATGGACCAAATCTAGAGAACAGAATATCATATAAACTTGAGGTCGGGCCAGGTCACACGGCTGGTTTGACAGGTCCGCAGACAGCCAATTAATGACCATTGCGATTAAAAGTGAAATTCTTGCAGCGTCAGACGTTTTGAGGCACAGTCCTACAGTGTGACTTCTCCAATCAAATCAAAAACTTATAGGAACACAGAACCTCATTAGTGACGACGACAAACCAGCACTTGCTCCACACACACGTCTTCATTTTTTCCCAGTTTACTTTTCAAGAAAAGCCATGATCAAAATTAACACTAGAGATTGTTTTTGTTTGCTAGCCACCATTTCTATCCCACATGAAATGCAGTTTAGTTAGCAAACGTGTCACAGATTGATGATGTAAATCTCTAGTGACAACTGAGACCCTACAGTGCTTACAATGGAGATCATGTTTGTACAGTCTGACACGCAACAGTCGTAAAGGACTATAATAGATCATACAGTGTGCACACGGCTTTAGACCAGTTGGCAACATCCACCCATATCCCCTAACAACCAACTAGCAACCCCGACACATGCTAAATTACACTTTAAAAGTGACACATAGCAACACCCTGGCAACCACCCACAACACCCTAGCATCATGGAAACTTTTGCACAAGTAAACACCACTTACAGTTTGTTCAGAAAATGTAAAGAAAATGCAAAGAGGTTATATATTACGGATTGCTCCGAGAGTTGGGTTAAAGATCCAAATGCAGCTTTATTGGGACAATCCTAGTCCATATAAAGAGCAAAGGGGCAAACAATCCAAAAAAGCAACAGGGGAAAAAACACAGGCAAAAGGATAATCCAGAATATGGGCAGAGAATCAAATAACTAAGACACAGGAATCCAGGATAAAGCTCAGAAATGCAGTGTAACAACATACAAGACTTCGCAAAGAATGAGTGAAAACACAGGGCTCACATAGGCAAGCGTTAACAAGATAATGAGACACAGGTGGAAGTAAAAAGATCATAATGAGTCAAGGCAATGGGTTATGATAACACTGATGTTCTCCAGAAGAACAGAAATTCATTTGAAATATAAATGGGAAGTGTAAGTGTGACAGTAATGACGTCGCTCTATGATATGCAGAAGCAGGCCAGACAAATAAAGCACGAAACCTCTCTGAGCGCTGACTGTATATATTTAGATATCAGGCCACAGGGTTTCCTCCCTTCTTGGTCTTTGTCGTACATCAGTTCTGTCTCTCTCCCCTATTTTTTGCTTCATAACCTTCATTTTTTCCAAGTCTTATGTTAATTTTCTGTGTATGCCCAGCTAACTCATCGCCCTCCCCCCCTTCAACCCACTTAGCGTCTCTAGAGGATTGTGGGACGGCACCCATGGCCAAAGCCTCATACAGACACTGGTCTCCTGAGTGTCTGAATGATGTGTTTAAAACTCAAGCATGTGTGCGCAAACACTCTCAAACACACACGGGGCACTCGCACAGAATCCAAAATTGTTAACACCCCTTTTACGTCATCTTTACTTTGGCGTTTCGGAGGGTAAGATTTGAGCCTCTTGAGGGACATCTGTGGTTGTGTGTGTGTGTGTGATCGGATAGCCAGAACATCTCTGTTGTGTTAAGCAGCTTTAAAACAGAGCTCTGATCAATAATGTAGAAGCCGAGAACAAAAACACATACATGAGAAACCTGAAATGAATCCAGCAAGGGTCCATGTCTCGACACACTAATTTCATACAATATCCAGCCTGTGCAATGCCAAACTAATATCATAAATATCAGCAGAACAATTGACCCCTAAACAAAACAGCCTGAATTCCTCTTTACGATCGTTTTTTTTGTCCAAACATCAAACACAATGTCACAGTCTGAATCGAGGTGAAACTGAAGTAAGTAGGTGAAAACACTCCTTTTGGCACATTTTGCCTCTAAAATCTAGTGACCTTCCAACCTAGATCGCATTTTAAGGCATCAAAGGCCACAGATCTCCTTTCCATCACATTTTATGGCAGCATTGCATGTATTCTTCAGAAAGAAAGCAGAAAGACCTGCAACAAACTCATGAAACAGAGGAAGTAAGCAAAATAAAACAGTTTAGTTTTTACTATAAACGTAATTTTCTTTAATTATTATAAACAATATACTGCAAATTGCTTTGCATAAAAACAATTACTTTGATATAAGAATGTTTTTATATGCAGAGTCACTCTCAAATGCACCCACTCTCATTCACAGTTTTATGAACTGATGATGATCTGTTTGTTTTTCCCAAGGGTCTGAGGAAACCGAAGTGCTTCTACTGTTGATTGGATTTGACCCAACATCACTACAACTAAACCACCCACCACCCTGGACTTGTACTACTACTAATCCGCTCCAAAAGAGAGGGAACACCAGATTGGAAAAATAGGAAGGTGGAGCGCTAAAGAGAATGAGCGTGGGTCGGATCGGGCGCTACAGTATCGTGTCGACGGAGGAGGATGCTCTGCGTTTAACCACCATGCATGGCGGAGGGATGAATGGATATGGCAACGGCAAAATCCACACTCGACGGAAAAGCCGCAACCGCTTCGTGAAGAAGAATGGACAGTGCAATGTGCAGTTCACCAACATGGACGAGAAGTCCCAGCGCTACCTGGCGGACATATTCACCACTTGCGTGGACATCCGCTGGCGCTACCTAGTGATCGTTTTCACGCTAGTCTTCGTGATTTCCTGGTTGGCATTCGGCTTGGCGTTTTGGGTTCTCGCGCTTCTCCACGGTGATCTGGACAACCCGGCGGGCGACGACAACTTCACGCCGTGCGTTCTGCAGGTGAACGGTTTCATCGCGGCGTTCCTGTTCTCAATCGAGACGCAAACAACCATCGGTTACGGGTTCCGCTGCGTGACGGAAGAATGTCCCGTCGCGGTGTTTCTCGTGGTCTTCCAGTCCATCGTGGGCAGCATCATCGACTGCTTCATGATCGGAGCAATCATGGCCAAAATGGCACGTCCTAAGAAGCGAGCGCAGACTCTATTGTTCTCGCAAAACGCCATCATCGCCATGCGTGACGGGAAACTGTGCTTGATGTGGCGGGTGGGGAACTTGCGAAAGAGTCACATCGTCGAGGCGCACGTCCGAGCGCAGCTCATCAAACCACGGGTTACGGTCGAAGGCGAGTACATCCCACTCGACCAGCTGGACATCAATGTCGGTTTCGACAAAGGGCTGGACCGCATCTTCCTAGTCTCGCCAATCACAATCCTGCATCAAATCGACCAGGAGAGTCCTCTGTTCGGCGTCGCTAAGCAGGATCTCGAAACGGCGGATTTTGAGATCGTGGTCATCTTGGAGGGAATGGTGGAGGCGACGGCCATGACGGCACAGGCGAGAAGCTCCTACTTGGCTAGCGAGATCCTCTGGGGGCATCGATTCGAGCCGGTGCTGTTTGAGGAAAAGAACCAATACAAGGTTGATTACTCACACTTCCACAAGACCTACGAGGTGCCGTCCACCCCTCGCTGCAGTGCCAAGGACATGATGGAAAACAAGTACCTGGTGGTGCCCAGCGCCAACTCCTTCTGCTACGAGAACGAGCTGGCGATCCTGAGCCATGAAGAGGAGGACGACGACAGTCCGGAAAGGATAAAGCCAGAGCGAGCGAGGAGCCTCAGCCCGGAGAGAACGCCTCGACATGATTTCGAACGACTGCAGAACCCTCGCTGTGCGGAGCAAAGGTCATACCGAAGGGAGTCAGAGATATGAACCTTTACTATGACCTTTTTGATACTCAAATTTCGTGTTTCGTTCCTGGAGACACTGGAGCTTCTAAAATGCAGAACAATGCAAAGTGCCATACGGAGAGATTGAGCGAGTGAATGAGCAATGAACAAACGGGTGAATGTGTGAAAGCTGGAGCGACGTGTAGCGGAGGGGAGATGCCGATTCGAAGAGAGAGAGAGAGAGAGAGAGAGAGAGGCAGTAGGAATCTTTTTATCCTGCACGGAAAACTTGAATCTTTTCCTCGTTTTGTTTCATGATACTAGTTTAGCTGTTAAACTCTTGATTCTTAAAGGGATAGTCCACCCAAAAATGAAAATTCTGACAAATGATTTACAGGTGAAACTCGAAAAATTAGAATATCGTGCAAAAGTTCATTTATTTCAGTAATTCAACTCAAAAGGTGAAACTAATATATTATATAGACTCATTACATGCAAAGTGGTATATTTCAAGCCTTTATTTGTTATAATTTTGATGATTATGGCTTACAGCTTATGAAAACTCTAAATTCAAAATCTCAGAAATTTTGAAAAATGTCTTAAGCTGTAAGCCATAATCATCAAAATTATAACAAATAAAGGCTTGAAATATACCACTTTGCATGTAATGAGTCTATATAATATATTAGTTTCACCTTTTAAGTTGAATTACTGAAATACAAGAACTTTTGCACGATATTCTAATTTTTCGAGTTTCACCTGTACTCACTCTCATGTAGTTCCAAAACTGTATGACTGTCTTCCGTGGAATACAAAAGGAAATATTTCAAAAAGTTATAATAACAAAAATATATATATACTTGTAAAAAAACATTTTTTATAATTATATTAAATGATATATCAAATTCTTAATTTTTCTTAAATATGAAATTAAAAATTATATAAAAGATTTAAATTATATGTTTTTTAATATATTTATTATAAATTGTAATTTATTTCTTATTATGTGTTTCGATATATTTTATAAACACTTATATCCACCCTGCACCATTTGTTTTCAGAAATCTATAATTTGGCTTCAGAGGACTGAATAACGGACTTTTACAAGCCATGGTCACAATGAACTAGGGTTGCAAAGGGACAGAAAATTTCCTGTAAATTTCCAGAAACTTTCCATGGGCAGTTAACCTAGGGAATTTTGGACATATTCCAAGTTGAAAATGTATTTGGAATGAATTGGAAATTTTGGGTAATTTATACAAACTGTATCATATACAAACATAAATATAAACATTTTGTTTGGTCATAAGCAGACATGCATGCAAACTAATACACATTTTAAAACATTTTTGATTTATTTGTGAGTAGAACTTTAATTGATTCTTTCATTAAACAACAAATAAACATGAATGTTGAATAAAATAAACATATTTCCTATGATTCCCCACCAAAAAATCCCATTCAAAATGTGAAACGAAAGCACATCCTCCCCTCCCCACCCAAAATATGTCCCATTAAAATTGTTGTTTTAACCAAGATTAAGCTGTAAGATGTTTTTCCAACTAAGTATTTTAAGTTAAACTACAATTTTAAAATTTTAAAATAATTTTAATTAATAATTCCCATATATTATTGTTCATTCCAATAGATACTTTGAATTTTGCAACCCTACTTTAAACTGTCATTATGTAGGAAAGCATTTTCTTTAAAAAAAAAAATAATAAAAAAAATCATCTTCTTTTGTGTTCCAAAAAATAAAAAATAAAAACAGCATACACATTTGAAACACACATGAGAGTGAGTAAACAATGACAAAATAATGAACATTATTTTTGGTGTGCTATTCCTTTAATGTGTAAATATTTCTGCATAGATTCATGGTTTTGTGTGCGATATTAATTTCTAGCAAGAGAAAAACAAAGACAATGTTACATTTACAAAGAAAAGAAAGAAAGATATTAGTCAATTTATTTTTGCATTCAACCCAAGCACAAATGACAAGCAATGCCGGGGCACACTATCCCTGGAGATCTACACACACACTGATCAGTGAGACATGATAAATTCCCCTTTACAACTGCACTACCCAGACCATGTGAACAATGTGAGCACCTGAGTGTGTGAGTGTGTGTGTGTGTGTGTGTGTGTGTGTGTGTGTGTGTGTGTGTGTGTGTGTGTGTGTGTGTTTTGTGCAGCTGAGCACAATGCCTCATGTGAGACGCACAAGGAGAAGGTTAAATGGCAAACACTCCTAAAACTACAACATGCTCCTGCATATTTGTTAGATATATTTACAGCAAAATAGAGATATATATGTAGGTAGAGAGATATATAATGTAGACATTATCAGTTTGCACCATGTAACCTAATATAGCGGCAGATCTTCAGAGAGCTCACTGGGATAATCATCTTATTTGAACTGTTTAGATACTTAATCTTTTGTCCCTGAGGCTCTGACAGAAACGCCTGATAGAAAACTCTGTGTGAATCCAGAAACTTCCCTTCAAATGTCGTATTTTAATACATTTGTCTTAATATATTTCAACTTCCTGCCGAATTTTTCATAAACAGAATGGGATTCAAGAATGCCAACATTTACTGCATTTCTATTAATATTTAAAAAAGAAACTACATGCCGAACTAACTTGAAATATAACGATTGAGTATGATAGTATTCACTGATCTATGCACACGGTCCGAGTGTTGAGTACAATCTGCATTTCATCATCTTCTCTTTTCTATTATTGTGACAAAAACCTCACAACATCTTGATGCATTTTAGCAGTTCATTTAAAGGGATGTTCCAGGTTAAATAAAGCTGTCAATTATTACAGAAATGACATAACTTCACCAGCATTTCATGTAAAAGCAAACAAAAATCATGTTTACAGTAATGCACTAAGGAAGTCTATGGGGGCAAGGCATTAAAGGAATAATTCACCCAAAAATAAAAATAAACTTTATTCGCCCACACTTTACTCGCCCCTCAAGCCATCCTAGGTGTATATGTCTTTCTTCTTTTTTATTTTAAATAATATCCTGGCTCTTCCAAGCTTTGTAATGGAATTGAATAGTGCCTGAGTTTTTGAAGCCCAAAAAAGAACATCCATCCATCCATCATAAAAGTAATCCATACGACTCCAATGGGTGTTTTTGTAAGAAAAATATCCATATTTTAAACTTTCTAACGTTGGGTCAGAGGTCACCCGGCGATCATGAACGCGTGTACGTCCGTTGCCTGAAGCCAGTGATTATAGTTTATAAAGTTTTAAATATGGAATTTTTTTTTTGTACCATCACTTCGCTTCATTAGGCATTTATAAACCCACCGGAGCCGTATGGATTACTTTTATGATGGATGGATTTGATTTTTGGAGCTTAAAAAACTCTGGCAAATATTCAATGCCATTACAAAGCTGGGAAGAGTCAGGATATCATTTTCATTTTTGGGTAAACTATTCCTTTAAAACAGCCAGTGTCTGTTTCAAAAACTAATTAGCTGTCTCCGTAGGCAGCCTTTCAAGACATCTCGATGGACCTGGCCAAATATTAAAGCACATCTAATACTTTGCTTCGAACATTGATTTGGAGCATGTATCAAAATGCTAAATCCCCATGATTTCAGTAAATGCGGCTGCGAATCGCTCTTGTCTCGCGCCGCGGTACTATGATGTAATACACGATCACCGCAGCGCCACTTCAAGCCGAACACACCTTTCATACTTTATAACTATTTCGATTTTTTTTTGGAAATTCATTCTCCGCTATTGTGCATATTTAATCTCAGAACAGTTTTAATTACACATTTGTATAATAAAAAAGGAAAATTAATCGTTAATTGTCTCTTATTGACGTGATTAGTCAAGCCCTCCATAAAACAAGCCCTACAAAACACATAGCTATTAGACACTACATGTTTATGGTATTTGATTATTTAGATCTATTTAATTGAATTTACTAGATCTTATTTACAATTGGTTCGTAAAAGGTGTCTATGTTTTGACCAGCAGATGTCGCAGCGACAAGTTCAGTAAAAAATCCACCCAAAATGGCGGATAAGGAAAATGTTGATGTAAATATATTTCACTTACCAAAACTAAAGTAAAAATCATTCAATCTGATTAAAAAATAAATAAATTATCCAATATTTGTGGTAGCCTATATTTTATACTAATCAAGTTTTTGGTATTTCCTAATCCTCCAGTGTGATGCTAGTTAGCCGTGTGCTTCATATAAAAAATGCTATAGCAAAGATGCTTAGGCCTACTAGATTTTGTAGCCTACCTGTTGACATGGAATTATTGATAAAAAACTACTTAATTACCTTGATGTGTACAGTTAAATCCAATCTCTTAATTCCTGGCATGACCATGTGAAGCCAGTAAACAGCAACTCTTGTGCAAAAACACCAGAAAGAGACTTTTTACCTGGAGAAAACGCCACCTACAGGCGTTTCGGTGCAGAAGATGTTCATCCGCTTTAGTTAGTTCCACCTCAAAACGATGATTTAGGAAACTTTAGAGCTAACATAACACATTTTGCACTGAATAATGAATATAGCCGCTTTAACATAAGTTTAAAAATCATGTGCTGCGCATTTCTGTTTTTAAACATTTATTGCCCCATAGACGTATTTTAAAAGTGCAAACACAATTTTTGCTTGTTTTCATCTACAAATGGACACAATGATTGTCTGAGGTGATCGACAACATGTCACAGATGTTTGAGATGAGCTTTAGCTGTTTTTGACCCGGAATATTGCTTTAAACAGAGGGACAAAATAATCACTCATTAGAAACTGTGGCTCAGATTGAATGCTGCTGCATATCTGTCTGTCTGTGTGAGTGTGAGTGTGTGTGTGTGTTATGCCACTGTATGTTAGTATGAAGGGCACATTCATGCAGCAATAATGAAAAGATCAAAGCAATATGTGATGTATCAACCACAATTTATCAGGACAAAAACATTTCGATTTTACCAGTTTGAAGTGAAGTGAAGCAATGTATTCATTGAGAAAGCACAGAGAGTTATAATAACTTTTGTGAGCTGTACTGTACTTTTTTGTAAAAAAAAACAAAACAAAAAAAACAGAAAGACAAAAATTTAAAAAATGAATACTAGATCACTCTCTCCTTCTGCTGTTTCATTATTATTCCAAAGCCTTTTATATGAGATGATACACCTGTGAACACATTCATATATATGGATCTTAGAACAGACCACAAATCAAAATTAATTAAAGAAATGATGAGGGTTATAAAACTGCCAAGTTAAAGCAGAGATCTGAATCATATAGAAATGCTGTGGGGAGTTGAATTTCTGTATAGGGAGAAATGAGCAAAACTGTTGAAAACAGCCAATTTAGGAGACTGAAGGACAATGACAAGAAACGCCTACGAGCCGTGATTTCTGCCAGAGAGAATGACACCTGCTACTGAAGCTAGAAGACAAAACGCCATTTTAATTTGTGTTGTACTGGAAACAAAATCTTTACAGAGACTCGTCTGGCTGGTTCTTTGTCAAATTGGATCACATCCAATCTCGCTTATGAAGATCAAAACATGCAAACATTTATGGGGTGTACAAACTTTTTCACATTCTCTAAAGTCATCAGTCTTTCAACCACACTAGAAAAAAAATCTATGAAATTTGCAGTAAAAATGGCAGTTTGTAGTAAAAAAAAAAACATTTTATTAACTGAAATAATGTTAATATACCATATTACAAATAAACTAACATAAACCCTACTGTACATAACTGATACAAAAAAAAAACTAATAAGAAACATAATGAATTTATCTAAAAACCATCAAATGTGAGTTTTACACAGGGAATTCTGGGAATGTCAGTTTATGGCTTTTTACTGTAAATTATATGATTTATTTTAACTTCCAAAAATGGTACATTTAACAGTATTTTACTGTAAAATTGTAAGCTGTAAGGTTAGAGAATAGTTTTTCTCCGTAAATAGTAAGGGAACTAACCAAATAACAGGTTTTTACTGTAGCATTTTTACCGTCCTTCAGCCATTCAGAATTGTATTGAGAATGTCTTTTAAATTCACTTTTGTTACGGAAACACGATGAAGAGTTGCAGTGCGAGTTAAAGTGAGCTAAAACTCATATAGGCTACTGTAAATGCTGGCTTGATAAAGCCTTGTTGGAAAGTTTTGAAAAATGTTTAAAAAGTAAACATGTTTTTAAACCTTACAGATAGATGCATTTGGTCAGTTTAGTGTAATACAAATATTTTTGACCACTGACCAAGACTCCGGTATTCCAGAGAGATGTTTAATAGGTGATGATAATAATATAACCCAACTGAATTACCCTGCAGAACTTAATCGAACACGACACTAACACAGACAACCAGTGAGTCTGAAGCCCCAGATCACCTGCACAGAGAAACAGATGTAGCCAACAGATAATGGCTTCTACTAATCATTTTCATATGTATTTATTAATACACGTATCTGGTCCAGCAGGATGCTTCTCGCTCCGTCTCTGTGGTTTCTGTTTCCATGGAAACGTAACAGACCATTGTGGTTCCAGGTGTCCTGCATCGTCTTTCATGCAAATAATAATTCAAGAACAGGAAAGTATAGGGTGAAGGAAGCTCAACATTAAGAATATTCCCTGAATAGATCATTATTACAGCTAGCAACAACCCTGCAACAAAGTATCAATTTGTGATTATTTATTTGTATATAAGAGTTCTTTAAATATCATAATAATTATATCTGCAGTTAAGGCAAGACACCATACGGGTGAAATGTCAGTGCATTAAGACAATTGTTTTGCATTACAAGTTTTCTGAAAAGTTAGGTTTAAAAATGCAAATTATATTTGAATGTAATTTAATGTATTGGGTTCGTCATTTAACATGCAATCAAAAGTTTGGACTCTCCCAAAAAGTCTTCCAAAGTCCAGAGGACAGATTTATTTTTCTCTCTCTCTTTCTCTCTCTCTCTCTCTCTCTCTCTCTCTCTCTCATACACACACACACACACACACAGCCTTTAATGTTAATGACTCATGCTGAACTCTGATGCATTGAATTAAAGCCGAACTATTAACACCATCATCTCATGAGACGCTCAGGGAGGTTCTCGAAGAATATCTTACATACCCATATATATATATATATATATAGCCTATATATATATGTCTATGTGTGTGTGTGTGTGTGTGTGAGTGTGTAAATGCTATTATTCTTATGTTGGAGTTCTTGTTGTCAGCCTTCGAAAATAAAAAAAAAATGCTTAAAGGAGTGGTATAATGCCCTTTTCACAAGATAAAAGTCTCTGATGTCCCCAGAGTGTGTATGTGAAGTTTCAGCTCAAAATACCCCACAGATATTTGTATATAGCATGTTAAAGTTGTCAGTTTTTGAGGGTGAGCATTTGCACTGTTCCTTTAAATGCAAATGAGCTGCTGCTCCCGGCACAGGGGGCGGAGCTTCAACAGCTTGCACTCACACAGACATGCACTGAAGATTTCTAAAGCTTTTAGCCTTTTATGTTCTAACCGGAGTCAGACAATGATGGAGAGACTCAAGAAGAAGTAACAACATGTAGAAGCAACAGGACATTTCTGAATGGTTAGTTGATGAATTTATGTACGGTAGCTGATGTGTAGTTATCTTCTAGTCATTGATTAGCATATTCTGTCTTGATAATCTATAAATGACGTTCCCAGGGGCGGGGTTTATGTAAATTCTAGGGTTAGTGATGTCATTAACCCGGGAGGAATGTCGTGTAGTCTCTACCAGCCATTTGTTGTAGTTCTTAAAAAGCGATTTCTTTAAAAGCAAATATCTCCCTTTGCTTTGAACTTTGAGCGTTGTAACTTTGCAGATGTTGTTTATGCTCAAACAGCAACATTACACACTAACTAAAGTTAGAAAAGTGAAATCATAATCAACCACCTCTTTAACTTCATAAAAAGTGAATGGTGTGTGGTTGAGATGAGTGACAGACATGTATGATGGAGATTTCACACACCAAACCCACATATGCACTTACATAACTGTGATCATAAGAGCGTTAATAGAAGGAAGCATGTTTGTTTCCTTTCGTGTTACAGATATAATGAAACGTGTTTTACAGTGGGAAACAAATTATCTTTAACCTTTAATCAACTCAAAGTTTTAACTTATTTTTATATCTGAAACACAAACATAAAGGAATAGTTCAGCCAAAAATAAAAATGTTCATCCTCTATTGACCCTGTCATTAAAATGCATGCATTATTATTGAAATGCTATGGCATTTTGTGACAGAGATCAAGCACTCTGCGTTCACAAAAGATGTCATTATCAAAATGTCAAAAATGCTACATTCATTCAACAAAACTATAATTACCACTGGCTGTCAAAGGCAATTGCTAGGTTTATTATAGAAAATGTCAAAATTTGAACTCAAAACCCTTGTAAACTAACCAAAATCTACAAGGTCAATTCAGGTAAATTAAAGCCTGATGCCTAAAACTAAAACTTAAACTAAAAGCATTTAAAAAATATTGCCTGAAAAAAAATAAAAAATAATAATAATAATAATAATAATAATTATATATATATATATATATATATATATATATATATATATATATATATATATATATAAATTCAGCTAGTTGCCAAGGCAACATTTTTCATTTTTGTTTAAAGTACTAAATAACTCAAACTAAAAAAATAATAATTAAAAGACATTTAAAATAATAATAATTACAAACGAAACAAAATCACTACATTTTTTAACTAAAATTAAAATAGAAATAGACAAAGAAAACTATTAAGCAATAGGTCTATTAAGAAACACTAAATGATGGTCAAAAAATGGCCCTAGTATCTACCATAATTCCACCTGACACAGGATCACTGGATGTGTCTTATCTTGCTCACTGGTGCACTTGAAGAAAAATAAAAAAATAAAAGCATGATAAAGAACCAAGTAAAGCGCATCCGTGACTCCCCCTGCTGGCCAGTACTAACATTACTTCTCAAACGCCTCGTGTCGGTCCTACACTGCAAAACGTTTTTTTAATCGTAAATAAAAAGATCATTGTTATTGTATAGTACGTTATACATCTTAATACAATTTCAGTATCTCTACTTCGAAATTTAAAGCTTCATTTGCAAAACTTTCTAGCAATTTCTCAGTGAAAATAGTTCCTGAATGACAGTGGAGCATCAGATTACTAGATTAGCTGCTAGGCTTCTTCATTCAGTGTTACGGTAGTCATCCGCTCATCAGTTTCACCCTATGGTTTCACCAGATCATGTGTTCAACTCATCGCACTTCATTCTACGAAACACGGTTGAAATAAACGACACGCATGTGTCTGTGTGAGATTTACAAAACACTGACTGCATCGAACAAACCTTCATGTCGTTCGCAGTCACAACATAGATATATATACTTTGATGCCTCATTGGTGTCTGTTTCCGGTGGTTTTTACAGCCATATGCTGCACAATGCTGTGACATTTTCGATTACAATTGATTTTGTTAGTGTGTGTCAGTGATGAACTGCGTCGCGTTAACCGTTCCAAGATGGCGGACACGTGTTTTTTTTTAAAGGCCCACTGAAGTGCCTTGAAACTCACAGCATTTTTCAATGTGTTGACATAACTTCCACTGAAACAGGAAGACAAGTAGAGACATATTGAACCGCTCCTCCCATTTTTTAAAATAGTCAATACCATTTCGTTTTCATCACAGCTCGACCAGAGCCGTTGAGCTCAGTAAAGCCGCAGTTTCCTCCTAATCTCTAACCGTTTCTCCTCCTAATCGCTTTAAAATATAGCATTCTGTGCAGAATTCAAATGGATCCGATACGTTTTCTTGCCTGTGGCGATATGATCCGCTCTGTGTGTTGTGTTTCTGGACCGGAGCTGCGGCGGTTTGCGTGACACTAACGTGAAACCTTCATTCGGCATCAATGAAAAGCATGTTTAAACTGTCTGAATGGTTCCCTATCCCTTCTTTATGTGCGATTCATCATGTAGAAAATAGTAAATGTGTGAATAAGTGACTAATTTTAGCTGCAGCGTCTATTTATAATGTAGGGGGCGGAGCTTCAGATTCTAGAGAGCATTTGATTGGTCAGAAAATCTGATGAGTAGCTGAAGTGCAGAGTGATGTCATCAAAATCACTGATCCATATTGGCAGAAGTGAGAGACCAAGTTTTGAATGCTTATATCATCTAAATGCGAATTTTGTCATTGTTTTGGAGCACTAGCTTATAGATAACAGTAAGGCTAACATATTCATGGTAAAAGCAACAAAGAAAAATCCAATTTTGATTTCATGGGGACTTTAACTTAGTGTATTTCTGATTCAAAAACATTTTATTACAGATGCATCACATTCACACACACCAAAATAAAAATATTCATACAGATAGGCAATTAGGTGTAGACATACCGTGTATAGATAGATATAAAGATTTTTTTTTTCTCTATGCAGACAGAGAACAGGATAAAGAAATCTTCTCTAAAACCAAATATTTACATAGCAAACATTGAATATTATACAGTGAGTTTTCTTTGTTGTGTGTTCAATACTTTCTGACTTCTAGAGCAGAAGGAATATGGAATTACATGTTTCAAAACCAAGAACACAAAAAAAATAAAAATCAATGACTCAAAGTGCTTCATATTCATGCAAAAGCCAGTATTAAACATCTGAAACAACACAACGAAACCATTAAAATGTCCCGTGTTCGGATCGAATTACAGGATGAATTAAGCTCACTATCAGTAGCCGAACGAGCGCTTTACGCCGCAACACCCACAGCAGATATCACGTTTGGTTGCTCTATATTTTGCACGTTCATATAAACCAAAAGCAACACAAAAGCAATTTAAACAGCAATTAGATTCTCCTCAAGTAAATGACTGAAGCACATAATCTCTGACGATCAAAAACACTCTACAAAACACTCGCACTCACGTTACCACGTCATTTTATCTCAAGGTTACAGTACTAGAAAGTCTGAAAAAGAGTTAACATCACGTACACGCGCAACACTTATTTACAATATCATTGGCAAAATAACATCTCTCTCTGTGTCAATAATTCTTCTTCTCTCAGAATATTCATAAAAATGTCTCCAGCACCCCGAAAAGACACGACAGCAGCCAGTTCTCCATTCAGAAGATGTTCAGATGAGGAAGACACACACGTCTAGTGTTCTAGTTCAATACTGAGTGTGTTCATATATACTGTGATGATGAAGAACAGCTTCAGGACTTATAGAGACCAAAAAAGGGTAAAAAAATATGAGGTTCATCAGAGCTGAAGGTTGGCAAAACGACGTGTCAATATTGAAACGTAATTCCCTTAATTCACACGAACAATATTAAAACACAATCAGAAAAATACAGTTCTTCACCCCTGCTTCATCTACCAAACAAGAAGATCTCAATGAAGACAAAAAGAGAGCGAGAATACAAAGAGGAACAAAGAGTGAAAGAAAGAACGTGTTATATCTTTCTGGAGTCTTTAGTTTCGAAGAGCTTCATCCTCTCCTGTACGGTCAATCCCTCCTTCAAACTCTGTGGAAGAGAGAGAGAGAAATTTGATATTTTTCATACTTGGGAATAAATAAGTCAATAAAAACAGTCCTTAATAAGACTTCAGTATGCGCACATAAGAGAACGCATGTTTAATTTCAATCATGTGATCTTTAACCGCACATAAATTACACTTTAATGAGGAAAAACTCAACTTTGATATCATTGGTAGATATGGAAAAATAATTTTTAAAATGGCTGGTTGAAATGAACCATGTTTACCAAACAATGACAAATAAAATGTTCAATTAAATTATATTCTCTGCTCTTTTTAATAGCCTGAATAAAACTGTAAAAAAACAAAAACTAAAATCTAATTATTAAAAATAAAATTCAATATTTTCAATGGCCAACATAAATTACAGTTAAAATATTTTGTCGGCTGTATTTAATAGACTGTAAAAAATAAATAAAAAATGCAATAAATTATTAAAACTCAAATTCAATCATTTCATTAAAAAGGCAAAAAATGCTATTAACAAACAAACAAATAAATAAATAAACAAACGACTATGTTAGATTGCAAAACTACATCAACCAAAAAGTAATTTTCTCTACAGTTCTTTAAATTCAATGGCCAATATAATTTAGTTAAATCCTATTCTCTGCTGTATATGAGTCTGTCATTTAAAAATGCAAATAAACAAGCCAACATATAAATAAATAATGTTAAATAATAAATATATGAATTCATAAATACATGTTACATTGCATTTCCTCATGTTTTCTCATTTGTATTGTATCTTAAAAACACTGTTTGTCTAAACCACTAAAAACTATC
This sequence comes from Abramis brama, assembly GCF_963993115.1. Classification (NCBI taxonomy): domain Eukaryota; kingdom Metazoa; phylum Chordata; class Actinopteri; order Cypriniformes; family Leuciscidae; genus Abramis; species Abramis brama. The sequence goes on along the minus strand of NC_139986.1, from coordinate 26,802,036 downwards.
AACTTTTATGACTTCTTGATCATATTTCTCAGACATGGCAGTTCATTAGAAGACTTCAGACTGAACTTTGACTCGTTTCTAAACTTGACTTGTGTGTTGGTTCACAACAGTCCACCGTGGACACGAACATGCACATTCCTCGGCTTAAAGGGACATTCAGGGGGTTTTAAACCAAAGCCTGTTTCTATATTCACTTGTTTTCCTCTAAATGGTTTTAGATGTATTTCTTTGTTTTCACATCTGTCATTCACTGTCTGAGACTGTGGCTGCTTCATCGTGCAACGCGACACCTGCAAAAGACGTTCACATGAACACTCTGTGCTATCTGAACACACACACGGGTGTCGGGTTTCTTTATTATTACACTATTAGATCGCTCTCATTGCCTTCAAGAACTAAACGAGACACATGACACTTCATTTACTCGTGTCATTAAGTAATGAAGAATTTTCTAGCAGGAATTCGAGATGTTATTTGGTGACAATTTACCCCAAAAGTACACAAAAATAGTTTCCCAAGAAAGTGAAAGAACAGGGTTTGAGGTAAAAAAACATTTCCTTAAATGTCCCTTTAAGTTGTTTAATAATATATTCAGTGCTTATCACAGAGAAACATACAAGAAAAACGACAATGACACACACACAAGTCTATTAAGACGGTAATTGTTTTACACATGTGGTACTTTGTAGGAGACAGTCAATGATTTAATTACCATCGTCAGACTTAAAAATGTCAGTGTTTTTCTCAAACCATCTATCATTAGTGTGATATAATTCTCATGTGAATCAACACATTTGAGTTCACAAGTAACCATTATCATCAGAGCCACAGCTGACTTTGTAGTGCACATGAGGAGCACATAAGAGCGAAAATGAACATGAACAACTTAAACTTAAAGAGGTGGTATAGGGGTGAAAAGGGGTTACTCTTTTCACAAGATGTAAAATAAGTCTGTGATATAAGTCCTAGAGTGTGTATGTGAAGTTTTAGCTCAAAATACCCCACAGATATTTGTATATAGCATGTTAAAGTTGTCACTTTTTGAGGGTGAGCAAAAACACACCGTTTTGTGTCTGTTCCTTTAAATGCAAATGAGCTGCTGCTCCCGGCACAGGGGGCGGAGCTACAACAGCTTGCACTCACACTGAAAATTTCAAAAACTTTTAGCTTTTTATGTTCAAACCGGAGTCAGACAATGATGGAGAGACTCAAGAAGAAGTGACAACATATAGAGCAACAGGACATTTCTGAATGGTTAGTTGGTGAATTTATGTAGCTGATGTGTAGTTATCTTCTAGTCAATGATTAGCATATTCTGTCATGATAATCTATAAGTCGTGTTCAGGGGGCGGGGTTTATGTAAATTCTACGGTTTGTGATGTCACTAACCCGGGAGGAATGTCGTGTAGTCTCTACCAGCCGTTTGTTGAAGTCCTTAAAAAGCGATTTCTTTAAAAGCAAATATCTCCCTTTGCTTTGAACTTTGAGCGTCGTAACTTTGCAGATGTTGTTTATGCTCAAACAGCAACATTACACACTAACTAAAGTTAGAAAAGTGAAATCATTATCAACCACCACTTTAAGTCAAGGGAGTCATGCAAATATGCATTTACAAACAATTACCATCCAAATAGGGATAAAGTCTGCTTAGACACCAAAAAACGCAAATCACACACACACACAACGCAAGAAAACTCCACATAAAAACAGTAAGAACACATAACATTCAGAAAAAGGTGATCTGTGCTGGTTATGTGTCGACCTGCCAAACCAGGTTAAGTTGGTTGAGTTTCAAACTGTCGGGAAGGTGTAGGGCTCATGCAGGACTCAAAGGCTGTGTTCAAAATGGAATACTAGCTTACTAAATACTGCACAGTATACAACGTACACCACCTAGTGTTTAAAAAGAATATCATATGAAACAATAGGTATTATTCCATGCTAAAACTGTAGTATGTTACATTGTTAATTTCACATTGCATGTGAGTGGAATCTAATTTTGCATTTTAAAGTGCCCCTATGATGCTTCTTCTGACATTACCTTTCATGTAGTGTGTAATATAGCAGTTTGTGAATGTAAGTATCAAAGACAAATGAAGTTATTGTCTCTTAAAAGCAAGAAGTGTTTCTGAACTGCCTGAAACGAGTCGTCAGTAATTCTAGTCTTGCTTCCTGCTCGAACCAATGTAGGTTTGTAACTAATTTGCATAATGCCAGCCTATGGTCTTCATTGGCTGCTGGTGAACGTCTACTTTGCCCCGCCCTCAAACACTGTAGCTATAGACCTTATGCGCCAGAGAAACGAGGGCGCCGCCATCTTTAGAATATTGTCTTTGAACTTCCGGTTTAGCGGTCGCTCTGTATATTTCTATGGCATCGCTGTCCAGGAATAATTCGCTTTTGAAGTGGATTTACTTCATGTTAAGTTAACGAAAGTTATCATGAGGATTGTAATGTTTAAAGCAGATGTCTTAACAAATGTCAGTAGACCGGGAAGATTTTAAACGAGCCGTTCATTCATAAATACTCAAGATCGCTGTGAAAATACAGACCGGAAGACAAAAGACGATGAGTGCAGCGCTGAAAAGGGGCGGGGCTACAGAAGGTCTATAGTTGAGAGCGGAAGAGTTTGGTTTGTGTTGTCGACACGTCGAGAAGACGCTGTTTTCTGCGCTACAAAAGCAAATCCACTTTAATGCACTTCCAAAGGATGAGACTCGCGCTGGAATTGATACGGTAAAACGGACGCCATTGTTACTGTTCATTTCACTGTGTATCAATTGCTGAGGAAGAGCTGAAATTCAGATATGGTAATGGGTGTTTGGTTTCCTGCTGTAAGCGGTCAACCAAATCACAACAGACTGGGCCATCTGACCAATCAGAGCAGAGCAGCTCTCGGAAAGGAGGAGTTTAGAGAGAATGAATCCTTAATTGAACCGTTTCAGACACTGTGAGAAAAGAGCTGATGCTGCAATATATATAATAAGAAAATTAAAAGTGTTTTTTGACCTTGTAAACCTATTGTAGGAGAATCCAAAAGAAAATTAGGTACCTTTACAATAGCATAATAGGAGCACTTTAATTAAATACTGTGTAAATATGTCAAATAAGAGAGGTTAAAATCATGGCAGTAATGCTTTCGGTTAGTTCCTCACACTGGATATGGAAGTGGGATGCTTTGCATTTTTGTGGGATACAGTATTCTGTGCAATATGCTCCATATTCCATGCTAACATAGCCGTACTCTCACAAGAGCGATGAATGCTTCACCTGTTGCACCTGATGGGGTCACAGCGGTCAGCTACCCCCGACAAACCCCTCACTCTCTGCCTGACAGGGCAACGCGCACATGTGAGGACACACACACACACACACACACGTGTACACGGTTTCATACTTCATACACATAAATACTAGGCCTGTCACTTAAAAATAAGATTAACAAATTAACAAATTCTGTATAGCTTATTTTTAAGAGAAAAAAGTCAGAATTGTGAGATCAAAATTTGCAGTTACATTTTTCATTTTTTATTCCGTAGTGAAAACAAGCTTCCATAATTATGTAACATTTACTATAAAAAACTGAAAAAATAAACAAACACTGCAGAATTTTGTCACTGCCACTGACAGATTCACAAACTCAAATGTAAAATGGATTGTAGTGGATCAATGACTAAATATAAACTATATATTGATTTTTTGTACAGTATAGTCTATATCAATTTTTATTTTTAATCGAGTGACAGCACATAAACATAAACAACAAATTTCCACATAAATGTACAGGAATATCAATACATTCAGAGTTGTCACTGGCTGACAAGAATATTTATGACACAGACAGACACACACACTCACACTCTCTCTCTGAACGCTCACCTTTGACCTGACCCCACGCATCTGTCTGGATTTTTCTTTCTTCAGGAAATCTGGGTTACTCTTTGACTTCATAATGTCTGTATCGAACACAAATACACTTCAGCTCATACATATACACAGACACAGTAAAATGTTTAGTGTTTGTTCACACTCTTATTGTAATAATTTGGCCAGAGTTTGGGAATGATCTGAGACGATCTAATATGAAATCCTCTGCATCAGCCAATAACTGATATTAACCCTATTTTGCACTATAACACATGATTTAAATCTACATTTCTGTTTTCAAATATTTTAGGTGCATTTTGAGTAAGTTAAGTAAAAAAGTTAAGTAAAAATTTAATAAAATGATTATAATACATTTTTTGATATATTTAAAAAAAATAATAATAATATATCGTTTAATTTCAGTGTATATGTGCACTTCTTAATTGCTATAATTAAACTGAACATTTTAAATTAATTAAACTTTAGTTATGAATATCAGCATCAGTCACTGAAAAATATATATGGGTTAATTACTAGTACTTCTATGATGCTTTTTTTGTCCTTCAAATAATTTTCCTTTGGTGCACTATGGTTTCAAATATTTTTATTAGAGCACATTTTCACATCGTTATATTATCTACATCATACACAAGAGTATAATGTATATCCACATAGAAATGTGTGCAGTTAGGACATACTGTCCTCTTTTTGTTTTTAGAATATACAACAATGGTAAAAGAAGAACAGAATCAACAGATAGACATACAGAGTACAGAAAAAAAACAAAAAACAAAAACAAACCTAAATAAATCCCTCTTTCCCACCCTACCCAGCCTTACCCTTCCGTCTAAATACTACTTTATTATAGTTAGAGGGAAACATTAATTTCCACTGCCAGGTGTGAGATAGTGAATGAGAGGTGACCACACTTTTTCAAAGTGTGGGAGTTTATCCATAAGAATATATTTTATTCTCTCTAAGTAGAGAGTGTTAGTAAGATCACTAAGCCATATCTTTGTGGTGGGTGTTTCTTTATTTTTCCAATGCATGAGAAGTAGCTTCTTTGCGGTGATGAGACTATAGGACAGGAGGCATTGTTGATAGTTGTTTAACCTTTTAATATCGTCTGAAATTCCTAAAATAATAATGTGTGGATTAGGCTCCAATTGTATGTTAAGTATCCTAGAAATTAACTTTGGTACACTATGGAAGAAACCAAATCACGTGGATTTGAAACGCCATGAAGCTGAGTAAATTATTGACAGAGTTGCCATTTTTGTGTTAACTAATCCTTAAAGGGGTCATCGGATGCCCATTTTACACAAGTTGGTATGATTCTTTAGGGTCTTCATGTAAAGTTTGTAACATACTTTGGTTAAAATTCCTCAATGGTTGTGTAAAACAACACCTTTCTACCTCCTCAAAAACAGCTCTGTTCACAGCGACCTGTATCGGTGCATGTCTCTTTAAATGATAATGAGCAACTGCTTGAATGGCTGAGGTTAGAAATATGCTAATACAGGACAGTCTGTCAGTGGTCGTGGGCGGAGCTTGAGCAATATGACATCATAGTGCTCAGAAAATCCAAACGGCCAGATTATTGAGTGTTTAGACTTTTTGAGGATTAAAAAAAAAGTGAATGGATTTTTTTCATTGTATGATGGTTGTGTCCACACAACATTGCACATTTATATGCAAACACCATATAAAAGTGAATTTTGCATCCGATGACCACTTTAAAATGTCTCACCGTATCCAGCAGTAACGCCTTCAGCGTCTAATTCCCCAAGAGCTTCTGTAGCAGCCAAAAGTTTCTCCCTCAGCTTGTTAATGTCACAGTCAGCTTTAGCCTTCACGATACTCAGCTCCGTGTAAATGTCCTTGTACTTATCTGAGGCATACTTCTTATCCTGCAACACATATGAACGACACATCAGAACGCGCTAGCATGTGTTCGGAGAGCTGTTAAAGAGAAACACATGCACTGAGAAACACAACTCGTGTGTGTGCATATTACTCGAAGTGCCGTGTGCAGCTCGTCTTTGAGAGAGTTTATTTCCTGTTTGAGGTACTGGATCTCTGACTCCTTCACTCGCAGCAAAACCTGCAGCAAAACAACATTTAGATGATGTGCATGACACCGTTAATTGATGAAAATTCAGATGACAGGGTTTGTGCTGTACCTCCAGTTCATAGATGTCTTTGCCTTGTGTCAGAGAGGAAGTCAATTTGTCTCCACTGATGCAGGAGTGCATTCTGGTAATCTCCTCATTCAGACGATGATTTAGTTCCTGTAACACACACACAAGTTTATGTTTATATCATGGTGGGGAACTTTATTGACTTCGCAAGTGAATACAGGCAAAAATGTGGCCAGGCAAACGTTATTTGGCTTTAGATAAGTGACTACACTTTTAAGGGTTTTTATTTTATCACACTTTATTTTATCTATTTTGTTGTAGAGTTCAATTACAATACATATATTTGAAGGCCGTTTTCTCAAAATTTGTTTTAGTCAGAAGATTTTTGAGTCAAAATGAGTCAGAAATCTCCACTTCTATATTCCGAAGGGTTTGTTCATATATCATTTGCCTTATTTTATATAACATTTTATTCCTAAAAACAGGGTGATTTTTTTTTTCCTGGCTGATATTTTCTGATTTAAGGAGTGATAAATAGACGTATCCAAAGTTTACATTTATAGACTCTAATGTGTCAACAAAATGAGACCCAGCTTCATCCAATGTTTAAATTTATTTTCTGGAACTGTATGCAAATTATTGGATATTTAATTAGATAATGCCTCATTTGCATATTTAAAGTAAACATTTTAGAACTTGAAAAACAAAAAATGTCGTTATAAAAAGTTCTGTGATTTCTATTAGTTCTATAATCCTATTCGCGTGGGTTGTCTTGCCATAAATTAATATTATTTATAGTTTACAAACCTTAAAGAAAATTATTTAAATAAACTTTATTAACTTTTTATAAGACAGTTTAGTCTCTTTATCAGGCTGTTTTCAGAGAGTTTTCAGAAAGTTCTGGTTGACCTGGTTGTGTATATGCAGTTTCTGGTTCTCTCGCTGGCACTGCCCCAGCGCCTGTCTCTCTGCTTCCAGCGCTTGAGCCAAATGTGCGTTTTCCAAACACTTCTGAGAATATTGCTCAGACAAAACCTCCAGCTCGCGATGGATAGACTGCAACTCCTCTCTACATGGACACAATGTAAATAAACACATCAAAACTTACAAAAATTTGCTTGGTTGAAAGCATTAATGAATAAATGAAAATCTTCTTAGTGACAATGGTAAACCAAAACAAGAGTGATTTGTGCAGATATAGTGATGTTTGGTGTCTTACTCGTACTGTCTGCGCAGCTCCTGGATGTCTGCGCTCCCACTGCTCATCTGCGATCGTTGGGTTTTCTCCAGTTCTTCGCGATGAGCGTTTTTCATGGCCTCAATCGCTGCACACAAAACAATCTACTGTGATGCTTCAACTCAAACTGGAAGTAATTCATTGTCAATGAAAAATTGGTGTATTTAATATACAGTGGTGTTTTTATTACCAGCAATAGTGGCATTTGTTTCCTCCTCCAACAGTCTTTCTTTCTCCTCTAGAAGTTTCCGGATCTCCCGCTGATGCTGTCTCTGGATGTCCTCTATCACCTTCTGGTGCGTCTCCTCCATTGCTACAAATCCACGCTCGCATGTTGCCTGAGTTCCACAAACAACATCAGATCACAAACACAAACAAACACCAAACACAATCTATCTACCCTAGCAGGCTCTCTACTAGGGCTGGGTATCTATTGTCTTTATGGTCTTGCTACATATTTTTTTTGGTACACCATCTTGGTGGCTTGATGGTGGATAAAACGTCTATAAAATTTACTCAGCAAAGCCCATTTTTCATGCATTTGACACTTTAATGGTCAATTTGGAGTCTTTGAAGAATTTTGCAATGCATTCATTTGACAAGGCATACATTAAATGATCAGTCTTGGGATTTCAAATTATGCAGATGAAGATCTTAATCAGAAAACCAATCTTTACACAGCCCTACTCTCTACAGGAGCAAACATAAGTTACAAACAGGGTTGGGTGCTATCAAAAGGGATGGCTGGATTCATCTTGTTCATCATTTAAACATTTGCTCTTGTGATGAGAGATGACAGATAGCACAGAGGAATGAAAGCAAATCAGCATGACTGATTGACTAGAGCGAATTCATGCAATCAAACTCTCACACTAACACAGTAGACAGACAACAATGCTAACACTAAAAACACAAGGTGTTTTGAACACTAAAACACAAGGTGTTTTGAACACAGTAAAAGCATGTTCGAGCACAGTAAAAGTAAAGAGTAATTTGTGATAGGTGTCAATCATGGTCATTGTATGTGCTCAAAACTCCCAGTGCAGCTAATGTGCACTACAGCATTGAAACAAAGGAAAGCATCATGGTTATGAGGCTACAGGGTTGCAGTTATTTTCAAAAATCCAAGAGGCCATAAATCATAAATAATATATATATATATATATATATATATATATATATATATATATATATATATATATATAAACATAACTGTGTTGATTTGAAATTTCTGTTTCTAAAGGTGATGATACACAGGGCAACTTTTTGGGCAATGTTGCCTTCAACAGGTAACCAGATGAGACACAGGGCCCACGACCGATCTAAATTATCCAGATATATATTTATTGCCCATTTTCAATGGGAAAGTGCCCAAGCAACAATCGCTAGGCAAGATTGCCCAGCAACATTGCTCAAAAAGTTGCCCTGTGTATCATCACCTTAAAACTTGAATAAACAAATGCAATATATTCCCAAAATGATTATCAGCTAAAACCACTGCAACCCAAATTAACAGCAACAAACTAAAAACATGGCGCCATGGCGGTGGATGGGTGTGACATTAAATTTGAAAGGTTAAACCTTGAGGCTGTCCAAGTCTCGTTGGTACTTCTCCCTTAGGCTGGTCAGATCTCCATCCAGTGGTTTCTGTTCCAGCTCCTCTCTCATGCGGCTCAACTGCAGTTCCAGCTCCCGGACTCGGAGCAGGGACTCTGAATCCCTGCACGTTACCTGATCAGATCCATCCCCTTCCTCCATGGGACATGCATCGACCTCAGCTTTGTTCTCCACTTTCTCGTTCCTCTCCTCCAATGAGCAGATGGTCTGGCTGTAGCATTCTTGTAGCTTGTGGAGCTCCTCTCTGTTGGTGTGTTCTAGTTCCTGGACCTTACTCTGAAAATCCTGCTCAAGTTTTCGGATGTGCTCTTTGTGCCTCAACTCAGCATTTTCCATTTCTAGTAGCAGGGTCTCCACTCTGTGTTGGTTGTTTGCGGCACACTCCATTAAGTCGAGCTCTCTGGTTGTCTGCTCCTGCTCGGCCCTTCCCATCTCTTCTGCATGCCTGCTCTTCAGCTCCTCTTTCTCCCTAAGAAACTCCTCTTCCAGCTGGGTTAGGTTCTGCCGTTGCTCCTGCAGCTCCCTGAGCTTATAGGATAGTTCCCCTCGTAGCATGTCATTCTCCTCCTGCAAGGAACTTATAGTGTCAGTGAAGCTCAGATGCTCTTTCTCCACGCAGCTCTGGTAGTGCCTTTGGATGGCTGCAACACTCTCAGCGTGTTCTTGGACGAGCACTGCCATGTTGCGGCTAGTCTCCTGGCAAAGAGAGAGTTCCCTCGTGTGACCTGCTCGCAACCTGCAAGCAACATACGTGACCTGCACCTGCATCAAGGCCTCTCGCATGCAAACCGAGCTGGAGTCGCTGCGCCATGAGCTCATTTGGATGGCATTCGCAAGTCCGGAAAGTGAATTTGTTTCCCCTTCCTCGCAGACCCTCTCAATTTCCTGAGAGAGATTACGGAGGGCTTTTGCTTGCTTCTTGAGCTCAGCAATGAGATTTTCCCAGCCTGTTTGCAGATGTGATTCTGATTCTGCACTATGGGATAGCGTGCCGATGGCCAAGTGTCTGCGGACAATCTCTGCTGCTAAACTTTGAGCTTCCTCCATCTCAATCTGCTCCATGTAGGGAGCAAGTTCAGGAGGAGTGACATCAGCAAGATGATCAGTATTGCTTTGGGGCATGCTCTCAATTTGAGCATGCTTTGACGCACTAACAGCATCTTTCAGAGCCATGTCTCTTTGTTTTAAAGTTTCATTTGCTTTGACCAAGTCCTTTTGAAGCTCATCAAATTTTTCCTGAAAATTCATTGTTAGATTCTGAAGTGAATAGGCAAGCTCGGCACTAATACAGGCATTCTTGATGGCATCCTGTGAAAAAGCACTATTTGCTAGTTTACCCATCTCAAGCTTGTCCACCTCTGCCAAGAACATGGCCTCCAGCATAAGTTTTCTTGTAAGTATATCAGCATAAACAATTGAGAGACGGCCATCGCAGTCCTTCTTGATGTTTTCAGCATCCTTGTGAATGGAGTTTAGGGCCGACATAATATCAGAGTTCAGGTCCTGCAGAGAGAACCCCATCCTCTCCAGAACTTCAGCCTCAAAGGATAATGTTCTGGCAAACTGTTTTATACTTTCCTTCCTTGATTGCATATCTGGTGCATCAAAGGTCTGGCACGACTCATAAAATGTGCTACCCTTCCTCAGGTATGTGGTGGCACAAACCAGCAGTTTCTCTACTTCTGCAAGGGTACAAATGAGAGATTCAGTAGAACTGGTCTCTTTCTGATTGCTAAGAATTTCTCTGACTTTTTCTGTGCAAGACTCAACCAGTGCCAATGCCTTCTCATATTCATCAATGTCTTGCTCACCAAAAGTCTTGAGGGATTTCTGACTGGATTCATCCATTGGTAATTCATCACAGGTTTTAGTCGTGCAGTCCTCCATGGTTGCTCTGGTGCTCAGATGTTCCTGCATCGCTGAAAGATCAGGCTGGTCCCGTATCTTTTCAGTGAGGTGTCTGAGCTTCTCCTCTGTGGCCAATAGTTTGGTTTCCAGAGCATGTATAATGGAGACGAACTTCTCTGGATCTCTGCACTGCTGGAATGAACTGTCACTGGCTACACTGATATCTTGGGTCAGGCTCAGGTCATGCATGTGGTCTAGGCTCAGATCTTGTGTCAGATCCAAAGACGTGTTTTCCATTTGAAATCGGTCTGCTCCCTGGGACTGCTGATAGGAATGGCACTGGATGGTGGAAAAGCGAATCCTCTGCCGCTTTACCAAGGACATTTCCGTCTCTGAGCTACTTCTTGCAATAGGAAGTTGGGAGAGACTTGAGTATGAGGAAACATCATGTTGCATATCTTTCAAACCCTCAAGCATGTCTTCCTGTGAGCGGCAACGTCGCATTCTGAGATCTGCATATCCAAGTCGCAGGGCATTGAGGTGTTCCTCCAGCTCAGCAATTCGATCCTCGGCAACCACCAGTTTTGCCTGTAGCTCCTGTTCTGCTCTTCGGGACTCTACCAGTCCTGGATAGTCATGCTCCATTTTAGAAAGAAGTTCCTCTTTTTGCTGCAAGCAAACTTCTGTTTCTTCTAGACTACTGCCTAAGGCAGCCATCTTTATTAGGGCCTCGCTCAAGTCCTGCTCCTTCTGTCTTATTAGCTGCTCATACATTTCCTTTGTCTGCTTCACCTCCTCTTCCTTCTCTCGTAGCACTTGACTTATCCTAGCAAATTCTTCCGAGACACGCTCATACGAGCTCTCAAGGGAGTGATAGTCTGTTTCCACCGTCGTTAAACATGCCTGTTGCTTTCCAACCTCTCGGTCAGCCTCGGAAATCTGATTGAGGAGTTCTTGACAGCGGCAAGTAAGCTGATCACGTTCCTCCTCCAGCCTCCTCACACTCTCCCGCAACATTTCCACCATATCCGTCTGCACCTCCAACTCCTGCTGAAGACGATGTACTTCATCCCTGAGTCCCATAGTTTGTATCCCACCACTCCCTCTCAGCAGCGCCTCCACTTGTTCTTGTGCCTCTTGCAGTTGCTCTTCTACTTCACGCCTCCTCTCTTCGGATTCTGACAACCTCCAGGTCAGTCCCTGTCGCTCCCGCTCATGTTTCTCCTCCAGGCTCCGCTGCTCTTTTCTCTCCCGCTCCTCTCTCATAGTCTGAGCTTCCTCAATGGAAATCAGACGCCCAGTGGCCTCAGAGAGTCTCTCCTGTAACCTCTGCACGTCTCTGTGCTGGTCTTTCTGCAAAGCTTGCTGCTGTTCGAGCTGCCTCAACTCCTGGCTCTTCTCTAGCAAACTGGCTTCAACTTGACGTAGACGTTCCTCGCTCTCTCGCAGCTGTGACCGCAACGTCACCTCATTTCGGACCCATTCTTCCTCACGTTCTTGACAGCGAACCCGTTCAATTTTCAACTCGCTACGCATTCGTGCCACAGCCTGCTCGCTCACGACAATCTCCGCCATGGCAGCCGTTAGCTTTTCCTCCAAGGCCTCGATCTCTGCCTCATGGTGTCCTATGATATCTTTTGCTTCGCTGTAGCTACGCCTCAAGCTGCTAACTTGTTGACTGGACTTATCTTGCTTCCGACGCTGGGAATCCAGCTCGGACTTTAGATCCTGGTTCAGTTTGCTGAGGCGCTGCCATGGTGCTCGGTGAACAGGGGTAGACGCTGCATCAGACGAAGGCTTTGCAGCGGTTGTGTCACTCTTTAAGAGATTAAGAGGAAAGTACAATTAGTAACAGGAAGACTTCTCTTTTATGGCCACATACATGATGCTCAACGTCTTCTAGGCTGTGGCTGGGAACCCAGGAACGTTTGGAGTTCAATTTCCGAAGTTACATACTTACTCAAGCTTTCCACTGTGCTTTTTCAAGATAACATCAAAGATGGAGAAAATGGTGCTCAACAATGAGGGAAAAATGTGAACAACACAATTAAAAAGGGAAATAAATGATCTAAAGAGGCCGTGGAACTACAGAATGCAACTATGAAATGCAACTGTGTCTCTGTGGATAATATAAATGACACTGTACAGAAAAAAATACGAGAGGAAACTTAAGAGATGAAGGAAGAAACAGATGGAGTAACACTACACCAGATTATAAAACAGCAACTAAAGGAAAATGAAGAACAGAGGAATGATAACACCATGCAAATTATGACAAGAGTTGAATGAGACAACAACAAACAAAAAACAGAAAAGCACAGCTGAAAGCTTGCCAGATGTTCACATTTGTTATCTTCAGAAAACTTGTAGTTTGGTTACAAGAGTTTTAACCAAAACCCAGTCAGAGCCCAGGGAAAGAAAGACATTGCAGATCAGTTAGCACCACTCATGCTGAGAGTTTCATTAACACCCAAAATTATATTAGTATTGAAATCAAAAAAGAAAGAGCCACAAAAAACTACAGAAGATTTTGATTTCTGTATCTTTTCTGGCTAGGTTCAGTTCTGTTTGGGTACCTGTAGTACATATCCTTCCCGGGCATTCTGCTCTCTCCCACGCGCATCCTGAAGTTGCTCCTGTAAGACACTGTTCTGCTGCTGGAGTCTGGCTAGCTCCCTTTGTGCCTGACCCAACTGTGAACATCAGCGTACATCAGTGGAAAACAATCAGATTTGAATGAGGAAATTACTTAAGTACATAACATAAGCACACAAGTAGTCGGCACCTGCGCATACTCATCATTTTATGATGGAAAATGAGGCGAGAAATAAATACTGATGGTTCTTACCTCCTTTTCCAGGATGGTGGTCATCTCTTGTGGAATGACTCTTTCTCCAAGAGGTGTATTTGAGGTGTTAGGGGAGCTGCCAGCGATCGGTACCTGCTTTTCCTCTCTGAGGGGCGTTGTTTCTACCTGCTGCCACCTCTGCTCAATTTCCACTTGGACATTAGAGTTTCTGCGGGCCGCTCGGTGACCATCAACCTCCTGCGTGTCCCTGAGTTGGTCCACATCCATTTTTCCTTGTTCCTGTGGCACTTTATGGGGGAGCTTTGACGAGAGCTCTGACGCATTGACTGCACCTGGTGTCGGTGTGGTCTGATGGTGGTGCGCATATTCCTGCACCACTTCTTCATCTCGCTGTGGCAACTTGTCAGTATGGCTGGTGGTAGTAATGGAGGACGACGTCTGATGAGAGGAGGAGCTAGAGATGGGGGAGGAGGCAGTAGAGGAGGTGGAGGAGGGTGAAGATGAGATAGTGACTGAAGTGTCTGCCCTCTTCATTGAGGGTTGTCCGCTCTCGTTTTCTTGTCCTGGGCGGAACTCGGACCAGTCAAATGTTTTAGAGCGCCCCTCTCGCTTGTTGACTCGACTCTTTTGCTCGGGAGGAGGCGCAGAGTCTGTGATGACCTCATTTGACTTTTTAGCTTCAACTACAGAGCTGTTCGAGAGTTGCGAAGAGTTAGGAGGGGGTTGGATGAAGTTTTGCTCCACATTTGATCTGGTTCGCTCTTCTGGAAGGGAACTGTGACAAGAGAAGATACTGAATCAATACACTATACAGTATAAGTATTTGAATTATTATTGGTGCTTGCTAAGGTAAGCATCACTGCCACTCCATAAATATTCGTTTTTTCACAAAAAACTGTTGCATATGGCATTGTGGGTCAATCTGAAAGGTTACCGAAAACACGCAGAATCATTCCCTAATTGTGGACATAACTATAGAGGGTATGCATTGACGTCACTTTCCCGCCGGAACACGCACCCCTCAGTCGGACTGAGTGGCAAAAGAGCTGCTGTGTGACTGGATTTAATAGTTTAAATGAAAGGTTGGACTTGATATAGTGTTCCTTACAACTTACCAAAAATCCAGTGATCCATGGATATTGAAATGCAGCCAGGAATCGTGGTTCCTGACATTTACAGTATATGTGCCTGATATCGACGCCGGGGAAATACATAAAGCAAATTTGCCTATGAATGCTTTATATAAATACAATATAGGTAGGTCTAAATCCGGTGATCACTTACAGTATATAAATGTTATATATATCATCATATCATTCAGCCCTAAAACATTTTTGTCAGTGTTTTTTTTTGTTAAAACATCCAATTATGCAGAATATACGATGGTAAATATTTAATTGATGAGTTATCAATACAATATATAACAATACAATATATAGGGTATGATTTTACCCCAAAATTCAGCATACTGACACAAAATGATAACTGCAAATCCACCTTTCGCTGCCTGGAGTCCAATTGTTTCTATGAATTGCATTGATCCATTTGCTTCTCTTTTCTGTAGCTTTCGGCAGTCTGTAAAAATACACCTCAGATTTCTTGTCAAATCTGATTGTACAGTCAATCTCAAAGCTCTTTCCCATTTAGATACGTTTTGTGTGTTCTTCGTGGCATTCACGCTGAAAACCAATGCTGCCACTCAGTCTTTTTGCCACTCAGTGGGCGTAATCACTCCAGCCGATGGTGACGTCACACGCATACCCTCTATACCAAGATGAAAATGTGTTGTGAAACATGCACAGTGTTAACAAAGAGACTACAGCTGTCTAAAAAAAACACACACACCCAAACCACTGAAGACAGGATGGTTTGATTAATGGTTAGTAGGGTGAGGAAAACCATTTGATCACTGCATGGCATTCAACCACTCTCAAACATGTCGGTAAACACTCATGTGTGTCTCTGCGCGCTGCAGGGTGTGTTCTAAAAGTGGACACTGATGCAATGCTATTTTTCATCTCCTTCAAAGAATGAGGTGATGTAACATCACAAGAAGAAATAGGGAGACTGACGAGGTGTAAACATAAATTGTGCTGTACCTGCCACCCTGTTTACCAGTATCTTCAACAAAAACAGTCAATAGATGAAACTTCAAATTTTGAATGAGCTGATATATGCTTGTAAATATATTTAAGTATTAAAAATATTTTCCTTTCAAAAATCTATTACATTTAGTTTTAATGCATTAAATGAATTATTTTAAGATTTTTTTTGTTGATGTATATGTTTTTTAATTATTGGATATTTTTAACAGGCCTAAAATAAGAATAAGTATCATCCAATAATTGATAACTGATAATTAAATTCTGTACTGTGATGACTTCAGCTTTGGTAAATGTCCCATATGGATTAGATTTATAATTAAATTAGCTGTTTAGGTCTTTACCAATGCTTTCAGATCCATGAAAGTTCTGTTGCATGTCTACCTAATTTCTAATTTCCTTTAGAAATTACACAGAACACCACCACTAAGCAGACATGTTTTTTTCTAATGTGTGTCTTTATATGATTTTATTTTAAGTTGTCTGTGCATAATAAAAAGGTTTAATTTAGGTCTATCCAATGTGAAGCTGACAAAATGTCCTTCGGTCAGACAGGATTTCACACGTATCACTTTATCATGTTGCGACTGGTTAACGTGGTGTGAAACAGCTGGAATTTAAATAAATGTAATGCTGTTAAACATAATTAATGAATTAAAAAAATTAAAAGCTCAGACAAAAACTCTAACACCACTATGATAAATAATCTGGCCACACACACACAGCAGCGATGTAACACTCCAAATTAACTAAGCATACATTATTAAAGGCTCTTCAATTTCATTTATCTCTTTCCATTCTGTTTGTAATACAATTAAGTGTACTAAATGAACATGTTAAATTAACAGCCCCATTATAAACATAGCAAACAGGCAAACGACAGAAGCAAAAAGGGAACAGGAATTACTAACATAACATCACAAAACACATCGCTAAACTCAGCTGACACAACAGCGGACACAAATACACACACAGGTTTGAATAAGAACAGGAAATGCCAACCTGGGCATAAGAACTGAAAGTTTCAGAGACACATTTTTCCTGTGGTCAGATAAACGGAGCAGGAAAAACACAATAAATTATACAGGTAAGTTAGGAACAGAAGAAAACAAAAATAATAATAAAATAAAAAACAGTTTTTGGGGAAATCTCAAGAGGAAAAATGGAAGTTGACATCTTTCCAAAGCTCAAATGCTTTCCAGAAAGCATGTACTGTTTATATAAGGGTGTGTATCTTTAGGTTAAGTTTGTAATTTCTGCATTACTAGTTGCACCAAACAGAACTGTCCGCCGAACTCACAGCATTGGTTGAGCCAGTGTTGTTATGCCAGGCACAGGTGAACAGACTGACAAAACAACTGTTGTCACTAGAGGTGCAGAAATTACACTTCACCTTTATAGTATAGATTTTCCTAATTAAGTTACAGAGGGAAGTCTAATTTGTAAATGTTTGATGTTCTTTTTCCATACTTTTCAAACTAAACATGATGTGGAAGCTCACCGTGTGACATCAGGAGCGACGGTGGGCCGCATGTTCTTCAGAATGGCCTGGATCCAGTTTCTACGTATCCCAGAGGTCATGGCAGACAGTGTGAATGCCCCTTCTTTACTCTGAGAGGAAGACAAGGACACCGAGTCGATTGATCAGATGTATGACAGCTGAACTAAAACAGACTATTTCTGTTCAATTCGACTACAAGCGCCACAGAATATTTTCTTTTCCAGTCATGATTACTGAACGACTGTTATTTATAAATAAAAAAATTGTTAACAAGTTTACTTAAAAAAAATAATTCAAAGGTTATCTTGAACTATATATATATTATTTTTTTTACCACTCTCGAACAAATAAGAATTTCTTGGCTATTTTTTCAGCTCTAAATATTTTAGATCCAATGAAATATAATAAAATGTAAATTATTATATTTATATTATAAATATAAAAATATAATAAATATATATAAATATTTCAGAGGTGAGCATAGCTATTAAAATATATATTAATTATAGGAAATATTATCTGAGCAAATATATTTTTATAGGCCTAGATATCACAATTTTAAAATTCCTTGATATTTCCATTTTGCCACGACTGTGGGAACCTTGCAAATTCACAAAAGAACTGAATGAAAGCATGTCACAGTCCGGCATCTTTTTCTCAGTAACAAGATTATCCCACAAGAAATGGTCCAATCACACACTGGAATAAAAGTTTATGATATACATCTAGTGAAAGCTAGAATCTGGCAGATCAGACGGCAAGAGGAGTTTAAGATGGGAGTTTAGTATTACGTTAGTTTATCCGTGGCATTCTCTATCCAAGGCATAAAGATAGCAGGCTGAAGTTATATTTACAGTTGTTATTCATTTCTTGACACTGACGCCCCGCTGTACGTCTGTACACAGAGGCGGCCAACGCTTTCTGCTATATCTGACATCTCTAAAATAACTTTAAAAACAGCACCAAGGAACCTATCATTCGCCACCTAGACGAACAACACAATATCAAGTACATCTCAACAGCTTTATTAATAAAACACAGGAGCATGTAAATTAAACATTTATAAATTAAAACTTTATCAATACATTTGTACTTTTTCTGCCCATTTTTGCATCCACCAGATGAAATTGCTTATTTGCAAATTAAAGTGACTATCCAAAAGAAGAAAAAAAACGATTAAAAATATTTAGTTTTGCCCTTTAGTGAAGGAAAAAAAGAGCATTAGACAAACGTCTGAAGTGTGGCATTGGACCTGTGGGGTGTTATTTTAGAGGGAAGTGATGATGTCACAGCTGCTGACGGATCAGGTGACATTAGAGATGAAACAATGCTTAGTGAGGAACAGCGTTAGGGTTACAGATAATATCACCAGGGCTTTATTTAGGTGTGAAAACATACCACTGCAATCCTAGTAACATATTTGTCTAGCATCAATAACTCAAGAGCGCAGGGATGGACGGCATCAGTTCACTGAGTCCGAAATTTGTGTATGCGTTTTTTCGTATTCGTCATTCGGTGGCTCTGAATTGTCAAAACACCTCTAAAAATGCTTGCTACGGATGCGGAAAAAGTTTTTTTATGACGGACGAAGGTTTTGGAGGCAGTGTGTAAACGTGATTGACACAATGCGAGGTCGTATTTATGTTTTACGGACGGACTCAGTGTGCAAGGACCTCTACGGTTAGATCACTGAGCAGTTTTGGTATATACATAAACAAATGTTATATACACTACTGTATGTTTGGAATAAAGATTTTTTAATGTTTTTGAAAGAAGAGTGTTATGCTCACTAAGGCTCCATTTATTTGATCAACTACACAGTAAAAACAGTAACATTACAAAATATTACAGCAATTTAAAATAAATGGTTTCTATTTGAGTATATTTTAAAATGTAATTGAATCCAGCATCATCTAATTTCAGCATCATTACTCCAATCTTCAGTGTCACATGATCCTTAAGAAATAATTCTAATAGGCTGATTTTCTGCTTAAGAAACATTTCTTATTATTATCAGTTTTGCAGTGTAATATTTCACAATTTTACTGTTTTTACTGTATTTTTCATCAAATAAATTATGTGTCTCTTCTGATGAGCAGAAAAGACTTCTAAAAAAAAAAAAAAAAAAAAAAAAAAAAAAAAAAAAAGCACATAAAAATATCTGAATTATTCCAAACCCAAACTTCTAAAGTGTACATCACTGGTAAACTCTTTATATATATATATATATATATATATATAAAAAAAAGGTTCTTTATTGGCATCGATGGTTCCATGAAGAACTTTAATCCATTCCATAAAAGGTTCTTTATAGAGGAAAAAGGTTCTTCAAAATAGTTCTTTTAAGAACGGTTCATTGAAAGTTTCTTTGGGGAACAATAAAATAACATCACTCACGAGGATTTGGAAGCCATAGTTCCTCTGAACTGGGAATTCGGTCACATCGTAGCATGAGGACAGATCGATCTCTCCGTCCAGATCAGCAGCCTGAGGAACACGAGGGATGTTGTTATGTTAGTTAACAGTGGCGTTTCAATCGCTGCTGAAAACACTCACCTCCTCAGCGATGGAGTCACGGTAGAACCTCAGGCTCTGGTCGGTCAGAACAAACCAGTGCTTCTTCCACTGAGACACCGAGAGAGACAGAAGCAGAACAAACCTTCTGAATAATCTCCACCTTAAACGTTCAGACAAGCCGTTTAAGACTTTCACTGGTTCATTTTAGACTCACCAATCCATCTTCGTACAGTTTGGTCATCCATCCTTTCTTAAAGTTCAGCAGGTCCGGCTGAAAAGAGATGAGAACAAAACATAAAATGTATAAACTTCAAACATTAACAGGAACAGCAAATTGTTAATATACATTAATCAAGTTTTCATGACCACAAACTAAAATTCAATGCAACAATTCACTCAAAAATTTACATTAACCTGTGTTTCATAGTGACTTCTAGTTATTAGTCTTCTACCTTATTTTCTATGATTTTTAAATACTTTTTCCCTTAAAATAAATTGCATCTCGCCTACAGAGAAAATTAACACATTTTATTAAAAAATACAATTTATATGCCTATAGATAAAGTAAAATGCAAATACAGTTTTGCAACCCAGGCCATCGGGAAAAGTGGCTTGTCCCTGTTGTTCTCAATAATATCGTTTGCTATTTTTTGTCCGTGAGATATTTGTTCACAATTCATGATTTTTTAAAATGTACTTTACATGCAATCAAGATATCAACAGTTAAGACTTCAGAAACAAACACACTAATATAACAATGCATCTATTAAATATGTTAATATCAATGTTAATTTAAATACAACAATATAGAAAAGACATATATATATAATTTTTTTATTTTAAGTTTAAGTTTAAGTTTAAAAAGTGCTTAAAAAGTCCTAAAAATTACTTCTGCATCATAAAACCATCACCATAAGTCATAAGTCAGAAACTGCAAGATTAGAACAGGCAGTGGTACCTCACAAAGCCATAAACAAACTAATCTTCAACCTAAAATTACACAACCAATAATAATACAAACCCTCTCCCATAGTATCTAAAGCTGCAGTATTGAGCAGATCTAGTCCGGTGAAGATCACACCCACCAGACGTTTGGTAGTTCACCATTCACAGTACCTTAGTCTTGTTGAGTTTCATCTGTGACCTGTTCTTCACACGCTTCTGACTCACATGCCGTCTCTCTGTGTGTATGAACATGAATCTGTGTTCTCATGTGTGCATGTGTGTGTTTGGGCATGTGTCTCTGGTCCTAACGCTCTGAGTGAATGCTATTTATAATCACGGGTGATGAAGTGGTTCTGGGTTGGGTTTGCATGAACGCAGTACTAACAGCTGAAACACACACACACACTCTTAGAGCCTAGCAGCCCCTTAGACATAAACATGCTGTGTTCTTAAGAGTAATTGATTATATAAGTAGATTTTCAAAACACACTTTAGTTTATATGGTTCATATTAGATTTTGCATGTAATGCAATATAATTCTAACCAACAAAGTGAAAGTTAACTATTGTGAGAATCAAACAGTCATAGTCTTGCATCTTAATGAGCGACACAGAAAAGGAAAGTTGTTCAGAGTTCAGATGAGGGTTAAGTCTTTGGTCATGCACATCAGTCTTTAAAGGTCCCTTTTGAAACACTTACAATGCAATTATAGTATGTAGAATTCAGAAAGATTTATGTCGACAGGTGAGGTAATTAAAATTACAATGTTATGATAGTTTGATTATAAAGTATATTTGAGACTTTAGACTATATAGATCTGGCTATGTGAGGCTATAGTTTGAATTAACCTCTTTGCATGACACACAGACATTACTGTACAGAATCATGGCTCTCACGGCATTATCCTGAACGTTATATTCGTTTCATGTGTCATTGAACGGAAGAGAGCCTCTCAGGAGCGAGTGTAAATGTCAAATCCTTTTGATTTATCACCATAAAAAAAAAAAAAAAAAAAAAAAATCACAGACAAGCTTGGAAGTCGGAGAAAGTCTATTTTTTAAAGTTTCGTTATAAGCCGTTCACACACTGGCTATAAAAAAGTGATTAAAAAGGGAAAATTCGTACATATAGTCCCATTAAAAGATGATATTTATGGACAATATAACATTTTTAACTAAAATGACACATTTGAATTCAGAGAAACACTTGATTAATGCCGATTTTACTGAATGACGTGATAACATTTGAAATTAAACATTTTTCTATATTCACAAAAATGTACAATAATGTTTATTTTTCTCATTTTATTTAATTAAAATATCTAAAAAATTACAATAGATAAAATTCAGTCATGACTTAATATTAGCCATTTTTTTTTGTTTATAATTTAATAATAAAATAAAAAAACTAAAATCCTAAAACTTTCTACCTTATGTTTAATAACCATTAAATTACTACCTACACTATTTAATTTAATACATTACCAAAACTGTAATCAAAAAAATTATTAATGTGGATTTGTGTGTTATTTATGTGGTCTTACAGTCATGAGTGTCTCTGTGGTTCTGCGGTCCAGACTTTTGGCCCTTCGGTAACCAGCTAGTGAATAAACCTCATCCGTCTGGCCTTTAGCCGAATCCAATGAGAAATCCTGAAACAGTTTAAGATATAAATTAAAAATGAATTAATTCAAAGAAACATTACTGATGATTTTAACGAAATACTGCTACCAGGCCTCCTTGAAATATCATTATAAAACAGACAGTTCTGATTCTGAAATCTGATTGGATGATCCAGATTGAACTGGCTTATTGCTGTAAGGACACTCAGCAACTTCCTGAACAATAGCAAAAATGTTTAGTCCAATCATTTCACACACTCAAAGTGCTATACTGCAATTTATACACTAATTTCAACCGATGCAAAACGTTTTTTACTACAAAAAATTGTATTATACACCCTTGTATAATCATTAATTAAACACCAAGTTAAATGAGCACCTGTTTCTGGTTGGAGAGCCGTTTCTCATTGCGTCCTGCTCTCTGATTGGCTGTTTTAGAGTAAGAAGGGGCGGGGTCTGTTAAAGAATTCGTTGTGTCCATTTGTTCTGGAGTGTTGACAGCGTCATGACACTCAAATCTCTCAATGACCTGTGAACGTCTGCTGCAAAACACACACAGAGGTCAGAACAGAAACAATGGAATATATGGCATAATCAGATGCTTTCCTTTCATCACAGATCTTCTCATACCTTTTTTTGAGATTTGTCTAAAATAATGGGTTAAATAATAAACCAGAGTTAAATGCGGTGCATAATAAACTAATAAATGCATTAATAAAGAAACAAATTTCACTGTTTCTACCTACAGCACTGCAGGATGTTTACATCTACAGAGGAAGGATGCCGGAGCATATTTTTGTGAAATAAAATGAAAAATCACTTCCTCGGTTCATTACTGGTCAGTCAGCAGAAACTGACCCCATAAATGACCCGAACACTGTCATAACAATGTCTCAAACAAAGGAAAGGAAATTGTTTCTCATTGACATTGCCTCAGAATGACTTTGTATTATAAAACAGATTCCTGTTATAAAAGCCAGTGTAATGTGATTATTATAATTAGTGGTGAAAAATCACTTTTTACTTTATAATGTAGCAACTTTTGCCATGTATTGCCATTACATTTGCGATTAAGGAGCTAGCTAACACAGAGAAGCTTAATTCCCTCAGCAAAATTACCTTTAGGAAGATTTTAGTGTTTGAAACTGCAAGGCTTTTCTCAAAAGAGAGAATCTGGGATGTTAGCATGTCATTAATTTGTAGTATTTGTTTAACAAGATGAATTTTAGATGTCTTATACGAGCAGATGGCAGAGCAGAGGGACAGACACAGGACACCAGCCATGAGCAGAACCCCAGTCAGCGGTCAGTCTTTGTCCCAGTGTACACCCATGTGTTAGTAGGAATAATTAATCTTTCACACCCGTTTCACACCGAACTGAAGCAGCAGCATACGTGCACTATGCTTTCTCATTTCTGATGCATTCTGGGGTACCACATTTAGCATTTCCTTTAATAACAGACATAATTATTCTAATTTATATAAAAATATATATTTTATATACTGTATTGCATATAAGTGGGTTAATAATGGAACCTCATTGGGGGCGGAGATCACATGACCAGATGAATACAAATCATTTTTGTATTTACAAAACCCCTAAACAACATTTCTGCCATAGCATCAGTAAAACGTTTGCTATTGAGTGAGGCTGCATTCAAGCCATTTTAGCAAAATTATTAGTGAACCTTTAAATTCCAATGGAGCAAAATGGACCTCGAACCTCATTGTGAGGCTATAAACTAAATCGTCTGTGTGCATAGTTGGGCAGTCTGAATTCAATGTTAATCTGTTTTCCGAAATAAATATGCGCTGCTTGCGGTGTGAAAAAGGCTTTTGTCTTTGATTCTGAGATATGCGTGTGTGTGTGTGTGTGTGTGTGTTATAATTTGGCCCCAGCAGGTGGAATGAAAGTAAGCAGTGGGTGTGTCAGAGGGCGTGGCAGGGCGTGGCGCAGGGCAGGAAGTGCAGAGTTTCAGAAGACTGCCTGAAAAAGAGGAGAAACAGATCAAATAAAAAGCAAAAAAGACATAAAAAGCACGAGAGAAAGAAAAAACTGAAATGAAAGGAGAACAGAGCAGAAATAAAGAAACATTTTAAATCACAGATACAGAACTGAACAGATACAGCGTTCAGTTCTGCCTTGAGATTTCAACAAAATGGAAGAGAGATTAGATTGGAAGTTCAGTTCTACACAGTGTTCACTAGGTGGCGCTAAAGCTGCAAGAATGAGATGAATGTCATGATTCTAAGTGCTAAAGGCACAGCAGTAGCTCTGACAGATAGCAGCGCATCCTCCCTGCGTCTCAGTCTCTGAACTTGTTCATCCTGAGTGTCATTGACCGATAACCGGCTGGTTTTTTCCTGCCGGCTCCAGCAGGTGGAGATATAACCTCCACGCTCGCTCTGAGACGTAAACACAGCAGGCGTGTTGGCTGGGTCTGAGCAAGCAGATTGTGTTTATACTGCAGGGGAAGTAGCTGCGTATCTGCAGTTCCCTGTACAGAACTGTGTATCTGCTCAATTACGATCATAATATAACCTATAAAGCATAAAATGGCTATAAAACAGGAATGTCTTCATTTGTGTGATTTAAATGCATGTATATTTAACTAGAATGTGTGTGTGTGTCATTGGCTCTGGTTCAAACTCTAGTGACATACCTACCTAGTAGACAGCATTTTTAGGCATCATAAGCACATCAAATCTATTTCAAACAGTACCAATATGGGTCCGGAGATCACATGACCAGATGAATACGAATCACTGTTTATCTCAGTAACTGGTTGTGGAACAAATAGAACAACATTTCTACAATGACATCAGTGACTGAAAACGTTTGCTATTAAGTAAGGCTGCATGCAAGATACTTTAGCAAACCATACAAAAAAAAAAATGACTGAGTGAACCTTTAAATTAAATTAAAAGTTCATTAAAAATAAACTATTTCATCAAGTATTTGTGTAGGCTATGCTATTATTTGTTAATTTATTTATTTTATATTATGTACATTTTTGATAATATTAATCGCAATATAATATGTCATTTTTGTTGAGTATCATATTTGATACATTAGTCTTTTATGGCTCATATAGTATGATAGAGTGAGAATATGGAGCTCATACTCGAGGTTAGTTTTGACTGACTCACTTCCGTTGCAAAGATCATTAGTTATTAACTTACATAACCGCATACACGACACTGTTCTAACAGAAAACCCTCAATGCGCTCCGGCCCGCTCATTCGCATGACAACAGTGTCTGGTTAGCCTGGCAAGCCAGACCTACATCAAGATGTTAGGTCTGGAAACTCACCATAGACGCGGTTTAATCCGAGGGGCGGGATAAACGGCTGTCTTTCAAATTCCCTCTGCACGCAATAGGACAGCGCTTCAACCAACCAGAGCGTTTTCCCAACAGCGGAGCTTAGTTAATAGATTCAACTTTTGCCATATCTGGCCGGCAAAACGACGAACACATCTTCCTTTTTTTAAGAATGACTTAAGTGCCGTTCTTTGCTCTTTTCTCAAAGAAAAACTTAACTCCAAGTCCTCCAAAGCCGATTCGAAAGACCGTTGTTCTCCATCAGCAGCCGTCATTCTTTGTTTTCAAGTGGCAGCCGTCGCAACTCTGTCGTCATATGTTAAGCCCGCCCCCGCCTACTCTATACACGACGTGATTGGCCTGACCCAATTTAGGTTTTTGCAGCTAGAAGGTCTATTGAGAGTTGCTAGACCCACCTGGCTGCGAAATACATTTTGCTGCCGCTAGGGTGCGTCTAGATTTCTAGGCTAGTGTCTGGTGGCTCGAGAACGCAAACCTTCCAAGCGTTGAAACATTTTGAAAAACGTTATCATCTCCGCGTAAATGCTGTCTAAGGAGATAGCTGCGTCACATGGGTTTGAAACAGAGCTTTTGTGTGTGTGTGTGTATCACTCATCACCTTCGTTCACGTCCGAACAGTCGTTCCACTTCCTCCCGGCCTGGGCTCTTCGCGCGTGCTCGCAGCTCCTGCCGTTTCTGAGTGGGTCGGTACGCTTCCCGATGACTGAGTCTCCGTGCCCGCGGCACGTCTGCCAGGGCGGCGTAACCCTGCCCGCCTCGACCCGCCCTGCCCACACGGCTCTCCGGACTCTGCTCTGAGTCCAAAGAGCTCTGAGAAGAGGACAGGGATGACGGGAGGATGTTTGCGTGGCATGTGTGTGAGTTTGGACTGGAGAGCGTGTCTGGGCTGGGAAGGGGACAGAGATTGGCATCCGTCGAGGATGGGAACTCCAGCGATGGGGCGTCCACTGAAAGATGCTCCTCTGATTTGCTAAGTCTTTGTGTGTTGTGTTGGTGAGAGCGGGCGTTACATGTAATGCGCACATCACCGGGAATCTGTGTGTTAGTAGCAGTGTGTGGGTTGTGTGACGTGTGTGAGCTGACTGGAGAGCTGAAGAGCTCTGGAACAAATGAGAGATACCTGGAGCGTGAGGAAGAGGAGGGTGATGTGGAGGAGGAAGAAAGCAGAGGTGGCTGTTGTTGCGGTAGTGGCTCTCGCTCCTGCTGGCATTGATGCTGTTGTCCTTCATCTTCTTCATTTTTGGGTTTTTCCAGCGAAAAATATCCGCTCTCCACCCGTGGCTTACGACCAGCACTCAAGTTTCCTGAATCTGAGCGTGAGAAAGACCGAAAAATCACAGTCAGTACCCTTACAAAAATGTACCATGGTAACATTACAGCTGCCAAAATACCTAGTTACTACTGTAAAATCATACTAAATTAATCTGGGATCTCTTTCAAACAGAGTTAAACGATCTGAGAATCCGTCATTTTGTTCAGTCTTGTTTTTAATGACAGTGGTGACTAACAACAAGTTACCACAGTTTTATTAAGGTAACAATCACTGTAGCATTTGGTCAGAAATTATAGTGACTGTGGTTTTTGTGAGTAAGTGAACCTACGCATTTAAATGTTCTTTTCATTTTGCCTGAAATTGGAGGTCCAGTGACTTTATTATGTGTGAAGTGGACATCTTTCTTCTAAGACCAAAATAAAAAAATTATTCCTGGTGATGTAATTCAATATTATAAATCACATGTACTGAACATGACGGTAATAGTGAACCGTGGCAGTGGGATAGACCTCGTGAGTCAAGAGTAAATATTTCTCTAGATTTTAATGAAGAAAATTTGACAGAAACTCACTGTTGCTATGATGATCTGAGAGGCATTTGCACCAAAACTCACCACCACAATAGAGTAACACGGTGTCCGCCCAACTTTTAAGAGGCCTTGGCTCCTGAATTATTTTTCCCATTCATTTTTCCCATTTTTTTAAAAAGCCATAACTTTAACTGCTGGTGTCGCTGCTGGACAGGGTTGAGTGATTTAAACATGCTTTCGTAATATTCATATTTAACAGTTTTATTTTTGTACTGCGGATTATTTTCTCATCCAATTTTTAAAGATGCACTGCCTCTTTGCCTCCTCGGAGGAAAGACCCCTGATACAAATATTTAAGTGATTTGAGAGCACAAGGAGACCTGCTTTATGGGCGGACGTTAAAGAGTTCCTTTGGCGAGATTAGCTTGTTGCGATTCCTTGATTGGTAGGAATTTATTTTGCAATATCAGGGGTAATGTAGTTCTTCACTATGAATTCTGCTGTTATACAATTATAAAAAAAAAAAAAAAAAAAGGCTCTGCTTTTAAATAACAACTTTAAAAAAAAAAAATGTTGGTAACACTTTATTTTGATGGTTCCTTTTGAACATTCTGTTGACTATAAGTAACTTTGCAACTACATGTCAACTCTCATTAGAGTATTAGTGTACTGTCTGCTTAATATCTGATAACTCTTTATTGTGATGGTCCTCCAACAGACACTCTACTGACTATAAGTAACTTTGCAACTACATGTCAACTTATTCTAACCCTACCAGTCTACTAATACTCTACTAATACTCTAATGAGAGTTAGTAGACATGTAGGTGCAATGTTACTTCTAGACAACAGAATGTGTTAAAGGGACAATAAAGTGAAACCATTTTTTTATATAGAATAGTAAGTGTTAGTATTAATGGGTCAAGTGTTGATGAAAAAGATGCGTCTTCAGCAGTTTCTTGAAAATGGCTAAAGTCTCAGCAGTTCGGGTCGTGTTAGGCGAGGTCATTCCACCAGCTTGGACAGTCAAGGTAAAGGTCTGTGAAAGTTTCATAAAAACTGCCTTAAATTTGAAAATTGCCTTTTTGTCAAAGACTTTTTCAGGACCGATGATCAAAACATAGATAAGATTAGGTGTGCAAGGTGTTTGTTTGCACATGCATACTTGTGTATGGAATATTTCTGTTCTAAATTCAAAATTTAAAATGTGTTTTTGTGGAAACAAGTCATTTCAATATTTCATCAGCTAATTATTGACACCCAGGTTCACAAGAGCATGTCATAACCTTGTTTTTGTTAGTTTCAAATGAATTGTTTGTGTGTTGGTACCCAGTTGACTCAGGCTGCCGGCGCTGCAGCTTGTTGGTAAAGTGGCCCGACTCCATGTTCCCTCTTGCCACAGGGTGGCCCGCGTGGGCGGCACTCGCTCAGCGTGAGCTATAGTGCTGGGAAGACACACCAAACTGCTGCTGCTGCTGGTACTGGTGACCGTCACCTTCGCAGGGCCTGGTTCCTGAACACAGAAAAAGAGAAACATTCAGACAAGCATAATATTTAACTAACCCCTAGTCAAGAACAAAGAGCTCTTTGATGTTGAAAACACCTGTGTGTATGTGTGTGTGTGCAGACAGATAGACACACGAATGTAACTGTCTAAACTTGCAGGCTGATAACAAATGAGCTATTGTGCCATGATTTCATACACACACTGGTTTACGCTCAGCACCACACCCCACACTAAACACACACTCGCAGATTAACGTCTGTGTCTTTCCTGTTTCCACCTGACCGCCCAGTAATACCTTTTTGATTAAATCATAAAATCACTCAGCGTATTTTTCTGCATGAAACCAAACACACACACACATGCCTGTGTGTGAGCCACCCAGCATCCCAGCGGAAGCACACACACATGAGAATTATTTACTGGAAAAATTATGACACGGTTCTTGCTCCTTACAATCGTATGATCTCCAAAAACACCCATAATTCATGTATTGATCAGATTCCAGTGCTGTGCTCTGATTGGTCGGATCATGCTGGTTCTGGACTTACAATAAACCCATTTATGTTCTGCTGGGAGCATCGAGCTGTATGAAGAGCAGCAGTCTGACAAAACACAGGTCAGGAGGTCAGAGCAAAGTAAATGAACCCTAACAATACAAACCAATCCATTTAAAACATTCCATTATTCTATTAATTACAGGACTGAGCAATAAAATAAATAACCAAAAAACAAAAGATAAAATAGAGTTTGAGAAAATGGCTGAGATTTGTTCTAAAAACTATTTAAAAATATAAAAAATTAAATACAGAAAATATTTACCAAAAACATCATAGAATATCAAAAAATGTTTATTTACAAATATGTTTGTTCAAAAAAATAAAATAAAAAAATATCTAAAACAAATAAAATTATATTATATTATATTATATTATATTATATATATATATATATATATATATATATATATATATATATATATATATATATATATATATATATATATAATTAAATATTTTATTAACAAATATAGCTGAGTTTAGGATTGTTTGTTCTAGAAATATGTAAGAACATACAAAATGTTTAAAATATAAATACAATATCAAAATATATAAAATATATTTAAAAAAAGAATAAAATATTTAAGAATTAATAGATTTAAAATCTTTAATATTGTTTTTCTAAAAAATATTTTTTTTTTTTTATATATAAAATATTAAAATCAAGTTTAATATAACAGACAAGAAGGCTTTTCCCTAAGTTGTGTACTGGCCTTCCAAGAAGACCTGGGTCACAAATCCTGCTTGGTAGAACAAAATACTATTAAACCATCTTTACTAAGAACTAGGAATAATAAGGATTTTTATGAGATATCTGCTCAAAGATGACAAAGAAACTGTCATTTCAAGAAATTTCATGAATTTTGTCATTCACCAAATAAGGTGAAGTTGAATTGAGTTGCGAGGTTAAATGAATAGTTTTTATAAACAGATTCATTTTCGGGTGAAATACTCCTTTTAAAATCCCTCAAGATGGGGTGTGTGTGTGTGTGTGTGTGTACCTGTGGAGTTGGCGTTTCCACTTTCCGTTTCTTCTTCTGGTTTTGTTTGTTGGTTCGAGGGAACACCATCAGCGCCTCCTGCCACCTGAACACATATACAGAGTTTGGGAATTATTTCAAAACAGCAATATTATTTATTACATATTTTACTAAATTACTATCAGTGAGTGATCACTTTAGTCATTCCTTCACTTATTAATGTCTAAAACCAAATCCATATCAAGCTTTACAGGATGAACAATGAGGATGCACACAAATTGTCCTTTCAGTTAAGATTGTGCCACTGCAACACATTTATAAAATAAAAACGGTCTTTATTAGTTTCATGTTAGCGTTGACATCTCCTGCTGTCCAATATGGTTATCAGGTGTTTTTCACCAGAAATAATATATTTGGCTGTTATATTCTTATCTGCAAGTCTTATAAATGAATGCAAATGAATGCATTTTTATCCTTCAAAGTAGCGAGTCCTTACAGCACTTCTGGCTCTATGACAAATTGCTTGTGATGTTCTCCTTTTGTAAGTCATTTTGGACTAAATCAGTAAATGTTAATGATTAAATGCATCAAAGTCACAATTAAACCTCAAACAGATCATGAAGTGAGCGTGCATGCGTTAATGAAAATGAAAACAATTTGATGTGGGATGGTAAATTTACATTTTTAATCATCATTAAAGTAACGTGTTAACATCAGACAGTTGTCAATATGTGTTAAGATCAACTCACCCATGTATGATCTCTTTGCTCTCAGCACGTATGTAATGGTCTTTCTCCGGTGTGCAGATGCACAGTGAGTGTTTCTGACCCGTCCGGCTCTCACCGTCCACAACATCCACACACTGATTTAGGTTTATGGTGCCCTGTGGAAGAGTGCTGGCCTGAAACACACACACATACATAAACGCATAAGTAGCTTCATCAACATTTCAATATTAAGCAGCACAACTGTTTTGAACATTGATAATAATAAGAAATGTTTATTGAGCAAATCAGCATATTAGAATGATTTCTGAAGGATCATGTGTACAAAAAACCAAATCACCAACAAAACCAAGTCAGACAAGATGTGATAGATTGAGAAATGAGTCTAAATGAGTCCTTTATAATAAGGTCACAAAAGCATTAACTAACACTGAGCAATGCATTTGTGACAGTATGTATTCATCTTTGATAACATTAGTTTAAAAAAAAGAATGTTTATTTTTAGTTCATGTTAGCTCTAATAATATGGTAACACTTTACGATATAAGGTTTCATTTGTTTACGTTAGTTAATGCATTTATTAACAAACATGAACCAACCATGAGCACTACATTTGTTACTGTATTTGTTCATCTTTGTTAATGTTAGTTTCCAGCTGTTCATCATTTGTTCATGTTAGTTCACAGTACATTAAATAACGTTAACAAATACACCTGTTTTTTAAATAATGTATTAGTAAATGTTGAAATTAACAATAAAGATTAATAAATGGTGTAGAAGTGCAGTTTATTATTAGTTCATAATGTAGCTAACTAATGAAATGTGTTACCAAATGTTATTAACAGATACAACTTTTGATTTTAATCATGTATTAATATTATTAATTCTTGTTAACTAATATAGTTTAACTAATGTTAACAAATGGAGTAAAGTTACAGGAATGAATTACATAAATTATTTAAAAAAATACAAGTTTTCTTTTAGGGTTATGGTTTGGATATTATAACTGCGTAATATAAAAACAACAGAAGTCCATGGTACGTCCTCATTTAGACAGTGACGTAAACATGTATGTGTGTGTGAACGTGTGCCACATGACCTCACTCAAATACACACCACAAACCGGTTCATTCTCCCTGTATTTCTGTCATTTCCTCACGAACCTCCTCTGACATTCATTCAAGTTTCTCTCTCAACATCTTTCACAACATCTCTCGGTATTTTACTTCGTCACAAAATTCCTTCTTTGTTGTGCAGGCCAGCATTGACACACACACAAACAAACACAAACACACACACACACACACACACACACAATAACTCTTTCAGCGGGAAAGACTGACACACACAGAAACAGTGACCAAGCAACACACACATACTCATCAGAAATTTGGAAAGAGGAACAACACAACACTAAGAAACAGGCCTTCACTAAACCTTTCTTTTTCAAAGTTGCATTTTCAGCTTCCCTTTGATCTCTTGTTTACGGTGTTCCTCATTGGCACGGCTGTTGAACAAGTTTGCTTGTTTTAAAACCTCTGATCACATGATGCCGACACGACTGAGTGATGACAGCTGAGGTGCAGATAAAGCTGCTGAGGCATCATGGGAGAAATTCAAGTTCCATAAAAGAGACATCATCCATTTCTAAAAGCCGGTGGGGGGTTTAGTCCGTGTAATAAGCCCTGCAGGGTTCATTCGAAGCCAGAAAACATAACCCCCTGAACATCTCTGAACTTGTTGCTGAATTTGTTCCATATTCGATGAAGTTTGCAATCTGTTTATTACTGTGAAGCTGCTTTGACACAATCTGTTTTGCATAAAGCGCTATATAAATAAAGATGACTTGACTTAACTTAACTTGACTCCTAACCAGATGTAACATGACATTTTGTTCATTTGAAATCAAGTTGCTTGATTTCTATTTGACAGAGTTGGATCAACTGCTCCATACAGTAAAATTTGTTCTGATTTAGCATTTTCATTTATTGTTCTTCACAACTTAGCCTACATTTGAACTGTCTACGTTCAACTCGCACCGTCAAAAACAAGCTTTTATTACAGACTGATTTGTTTTTCAGTGAATCATATTTGCAGATCAAAGTTCCTCAAGCTCAAATATTGTGTTTGACTTCTGCCATCTATTTACTTCCAGACTAGCTCTATCAAACTAACCACCACTGCACTCGTTTATCCACAACCTGTGCTCATTCTGGTCTTACATATAAAAAAAAGAAATAAAAAAAAGTGCCCTTTTAGAACTAAAACCACATTTGAAAGCATACAGTTGTCAAACTGCATGTACACCAAAATTAGATTAAAATTAATATCAATATATAAGAGAAAGCATTTAGGGGACTAGTCACAATTGCACCATTTTTGTCCTGCAGTAAATGTTAAAGGAGAACTCCGGTTAATTTTAACATTGAGCTCATTTTTTTGTAAATTTGGAGTGCTGTCAGTACAGAGAACAACGACAAAAATCGGTGTTGCTTACACCGTGTTATCCTCTTTTTAAAATTTGCACCCTGTTGACTTCAATAGGGCAAGTTTTAAACCTGCTTTTAGCCTCTTAACATCCTTGATGTGTCATTACAAGTGCCCAGCCAATGTGAGTGATTCCTTCAGAGTGAACACGGGTGAATCTGACTGCAGTAGATGTGAAAGATATGAATAAAAGTGATGTTAATTCAGCCAGCGCTCATACCTGTATTTACATCCTGTTTTCGGTCGAAGTCCACAGTAGTCGATTGTCGAGTTCACGCGCGTGATCATACGTACTAAACCTATGCGCGTGAACTCGACAATCGACTTGGCTAAAAGCAGGTTTAAAACTTGCCCCATTGAAGTCAACAGGGTGCAAATTTTAAAGTTCTCCTTTAAAAGTCTAAATAGTTTAAATTTATGAGTTCAATACATCTTCATGCTTAACAATTATTATTTAATAAAAGTTATTAAATTAGTTGGATTTTACATTAAAAATGTACATATATGTATAAAGTCATTAACAAGTCACCATTTCACCATTTTGTTTTCGCAGTTTACTTAAATGGTCCTGCAGTTTGACAAATTAATTTTACGTTTGAATATTCGATGTAGTCCACAAATGAGTTGAAAAATTTGATCATATTGATCATACAAAATTTTTTTTAAATTAGTTTCAGGTGAATCATAACATGTCAGACTCATTATAGCAGGACACTTATTTTCACGTTGAACTACACACATTTATCTCGACCAGGGATTCCCAAACTTTTTTTAGCCAAACAACTTTGAGCTAAAATATTTTCTTGTACTCCATGAGATTTCCATATGTAATATATTATACACATATATTTAATTTTAGACATTATGGCTTTGATTTTCTAGCAATTTTATGGTTAAAATTATTTTATACAAATATATATTTTGTATAAAATAAAAATGTTTAGTTCATAAAATTTGTTTTACATTAAACTTTAAATTCTATCACTTTTTTTACTCTAATCTGCTGAGTGAAGCTTAGATCTGTATTCCAAAGCATTCATGAATTACACTGTTAGATCAATGCTAAAAAAGACGAATGACAGTTAACAAGTTAAATAAAAATAATGATGAATTATTAGCTTTTCATCAACCCCAGCTTGGTAATAATCCCTGATCTAAACGGCTGATAAACTACAAAAAGAAACACATTTGCGAATGGGAAGACTGCAATAATGATAAATCACATTAAACTCCTCTACTGCTGTGTTTAGAGAGGTGCCTCTGGGAAAGCTGCCCGACTGACTGAGCGTTTTACGCAACACAAAGAGACTGCTGAATCTGTGCTCAGCTTTAACCCTCGCCCGGCCCACGGGTCATCATCCGGGGGCAGATTCACTGAGGTCGTGAACCACAGCAAGTACATGTTCAATAACCAGCTGTCTAATCAACGCTCACATGCATTCATACAGAGATACAGCTAGTCTGAAAATAGCAGCTAGGCTTCTGTTGTAATCTTCCTGTTCTTTCCTCCTACACATCTCTCTCTTTCTCTCTCCACTGGCTGCAAGTCCAACAGCAGAAGAAGAGGAGAGAAGGACTGTCACTCAAATTAATTATGTAACATGCTGGTTAATTCATGAAGTCGTTAAAAATTCATTGCCTATATGATATCGAACGATATAGAAGCCACAAAATAAGCATGATTTTTTTTAAACATTACAAATTGTCTAGTAAATGCTATTTCATGTTCATGTTAAAGACCATATGAAATGGTTTGATGCTATTTTCTTTCTAGGAAGATATATATATTTTTGGGTCTGTTTTCCAGGAAAGACTGTACATTTTACATGCACAAATGTCATTTGGTTAAACTTAACAATAAGATTCCATTTGTTAACTCGGTTAATAACTACGTTAGTTAACATGAACAATGAAAATACTTGATTTATCACTGAAAAGTGTTAACATTTACACTAGCATGAAACACTGACCTCAAATCTAACACACATAGACTAAATGTTATAATGCAAAAAAAAAAGTTTGGCAGTTTTCATACGATGACAGACTTTTGCTGAATGGAATAAAAATTTAAAAAACACTGATACATTTTTCAAAATATATTATTTTGTGCTCTGCCGAAGAAGAAAAAAGGTCGTCCTTAAAGATGATGACAATAATAGTCTGTAATAAGTGGCGTTGTCTTTATGCAAAACATAACTCATTTTTCTGCTGATGTTGGGGGTTCTTGACATTATTGAGATTTACCACTATACTACATTATATATTGTAGGGTTCGAGTGGTCGTTATGGAAACACATGTTGAAGAGCAGCTATAAATATAGCGTGAGGCTCAGAATGTGTTGAAGCGTTCTCCACACACACACACACACTCACTCTCAGAGCGTCCAGTCGACACCAGACATCCTGACCTGTCACGAGACGACATTTCAGCACCTGTTTCTGATGGGACTGACACAATGAAAACCCTGCTGATGACATCGACACACACACACACACACACACACACGTCAAAATCATCTGCATTAAAAAGGATTTTTAAGTGCATTTGTGTGCAAAATAAACACCTATGGCCAAAAAGCAAAGACTCTATCAGTGCTATATTAGCATTATTTATATATTATTATAGTACTTATTAATGTTTGAATTAGCTTTTATTTAGTTTTCGTTTTAATTTTAGCTTAAGTTTTAGTCATTTTGTTGTTATTTCGTCATTTTAACTAGTTTTTGTTTGATTTAAATATTTATTTATAGCTTTAATTAATCTTTATTTCAGTTCACCCTAAAAGCTTAAATTCATTCCGTTCATCATATAAAGTGATCGAGTCTCTTCAGAAAATTTGGACTAAACCGCTCAATTCATATGGATTTGTTTTTCGATCTCTTTATGAACTTTTTGAAGTGTCAAAGTGGTAGTTGTGTTGCTGTCAATGGAGGGACAGAAAGCTCTCAGATTTCATCAAAAAGATCTTCATCTGTGTTCTGAAGATGAACGAAAGACGGGTTTGGAACGACATGAGGGCGAGTAATGATGACAGAATTTTCATTTTTGGGTGAACTATCCCTTTAAACTTATTATAGTTAGTTGCCGAGACTTTTTATTTAAAATTTGAATTAATCTGATAGAATAGTTTTAATCATTTTTGTTCTAGTTTCACTTAACAATAACAACAACACTGGATCACGTCACCAGTCACATGTCGCACGTGTATCTCTGTGGCAATAGCCAACAATACATTGTATGGGCCAAAATTATCGATTTTTATTTTATGCCAAAAATCATTAGGATATTAAGTAAAGATCATGTTCCATGAAGATATCTTGTAAATTTCCTACCGTAAATATATAAAACATTTATTTTTGTGAGTGAATGTGTATAATCGCCAACATAAATGAACAAGTTTAAAGGAGATTTTCTGAATGTTTTGATTTTTTTGCATCCTCAGATTCCAGATGTTCACATAGATGTATCTCGGCCAAATATTGTCCTATCCTAACAAACATACATCAATAGAAAACTTTAGCTTTCATATGACGTATTAAATCTCAATAAAAAAAAAAATGCCCCATGGCCATGTGACTTTTTTGTGGTTTTGAGGTCCAGGGTCACATATACGCTTTATTGCGTTGTCAAAAACAAACATGCAGCACAACCAACAAACGACTCTTATAAACTCTTACGAATCTTCACGAATCACTCAAAAAGACTCACAAACTCAAATAAATTAATGGTTGAATCTGTGAGAGCGGTTACTGAATTAATACCTCTGTTTGTTGTACTGACTGCAAGATTAAAGTAATAGCTCACCTAAAAAATGTAAAATCTGTCATCAGTTACGTATTCTCTTTCAATGACGTTCTTCTGTGGAACCAAAATGGAGTTATTTATAGTTTAGGCCAATGTTTTCCACGTATACGGTTGTAAAGCAAGACTTTCAGTTTCAGATTGCTCCTCACACAAATCAGTAACACCACTAGATTTGGGATAACGTGTACAAGTCATTTGGAGTGATGCTTTTATGGCGTTTTGGGGGAGTTTAACAGCCCCTGCTCACCATTCACATTCTTCTTTCCCAAAACTAGACATGACCTGAATCTTAAAACAGTACAAACAACTGAACGGTTGTTAACAATCACAGCCTCATTTCATTAGCGTCAATTGTAGAATACAGTCCATATCTACAAGAACATGATCCCTCCCTTGATAAATACTACTCGTATTTGTCCTTCTTTCTCTCTCTGCTGCGAGCGGTTATACAGAACGAGAGTAATGTGTACATTTGTCTCTGTTCCTGGATGTCTGAGTGTAGGAGGGAAGTGGGCACAGATGGATTGTGGGTAGTGTTACGGATGTAGCGCTGCTTCACCAACCCACACACATACAGATCATCATCACCCGGGCCGGGTCGAACCTTGCCTTCCTGCGTTCGGTAATGATGGACTTTAGGTTCATGTAGTTCCAGACACACACACAAAAACTCAGAGAAAACAAGCGCGCACACAAAAGAACTCATGATCACGTGTGGGCTGAAGTGGTGCTTAATAACAATCACAAACACACATGAATGCAAATGATCCCAAACAGCTTTTTATCCTTTATGCTGCCCTTTATACATCCATCACTCACTTCGAGAGAAAGAGAAATGAAAGAGAAGCAACCGCAAAGAAGACAAAGAAGAGAGGACACAACTGAATTCAGCCATTATACCAAGCAATGCATATACAAACACACAACATACACCAGGCAGGCAGTAACATAAACACCCTGAAGGTCCGTCCACATAGTGCCGCCCACAGACTGCAGACAGAACATGGCAACACGTATACAGTAAGAGGAGCGAGAGCCATTGCACACACACACACAACACACTCACCATGTCATCCAGCGCGTAACGCAGGAGTCCGTGTTCATACAGAAGGAAAAAGCGTCTCTGCCATTTCTGTAAGAGAAGAAATTAAGATTGCATAAGCGAAAAGTGAGAATTTCAAGTGTGCCTTAAGTGTCTAAATACTTTTAAGTGCCACTGTATATGAATTATAATGTTTATAGAATCACGCGGCCTGATTGATACGGTGACCGACTGATTTGGTGTCTCATTCTCATTCTATTAAATTGCATATATATATATATATATATATATATATATATATACACATGACCCTGCTCTTTAGCTCTTTAGATATCAGCATTAGCCGTTTGGTTGACCACTACATCCTACATTTACATACTTATATATACTACATATGCTTTGAGTTATTTTTATCATATTTCCATCTCGTTTGTCAATCTGTGATTTCCTGTTTGCTGTCGAATTGTTTCCCATCCCACAAACTCCCTCTCCTGCTGTTTCTCACCAGTTCAGCTCGAGAGACCGAGAGTGAGTCAGCGACTCCACGGCCCCCTCAAACACACACACACACACACACACACACACACACACACAATCTCTTCTCACACACAATGTGCGTCAATAAAGAAAAAAAATACTGGTCCTACTGGTGAAATAAATATAATGCATGACATCTAATATATATATATATATATATATATATTATATATATATATTATATATCATATATATATTAAACTGTTCTGGACTTTTTATGATTACGGTCCCAGAGACCCAATGGCACACATGTAAAAATGACCATTATATATATATATATACATTTTATAATTATTAAAACAAAATTTATTGTAATGAAATAATTTACTAACAAATATATAAATGAATTATAAAATAATCATATTATAAATTTCCTTAAATCATTTTAATAATTTCATCTGACATAATAAAAGACCAATGAATTTAATTTCTTAACCTTTTTTTTTTTACATTTTAGAATTGTATTTGTTTATTTTAATTGTATTTAAAAGCCATTAAGTAGCAAACTGATACTAAAATTATTCTTTTTGACCTATTAAAATGGCCCCAATGAGAACATGGGTGTTGAAAGGTCACCTTTTGACATTTTTAAATTAAAAAAAAAAAAAAGAAAGAAAATGAAGCATTCCTCATCCCTCAAAATGTTCCTTTTGATTCTGGGGTGAAATATGACCTGGACATTTCTTGCCAACATCCATGAGATTCACTCTATTAGTGCAGGTGAGAACAGCAGAACTGAATGAAACACCACATTCTAGAACGTGTCTAAAAATAGTTTTTGTTAGACATTTTTGCCAAAGTGAACTCGTTAAGTAAAAAGTGCAGCGCTGCATTATAATCCATATTCCGTGGCATGTTCTCGTGAAGTTTTTCCTGGGCTTTAAGGAGCCGTGCACTCATACGAACCCGTGATCTGTGCAGAGGATTGTCAAAGTTTGTTCCTTCAGGTGCCAGGAGCAGCCATCCACCGTAGATGGGTTTTGCCTGAAACATGCAACACATGATTAAGAACAATAACACTGATCATCCAGTTCTTTTCAACACTGTTGAGGCATCTCGGTGAACTATTTCAGATAAACCTGCTCCCACAAACTGTAATGTCAATCAGACTGTCTCTTTTTGACTGGAATGTGGAACATTTGAAGAGTTCAAGATTTGAAGTGCCATCTGAAATTTTCTTCTAGAATGATCATTTTTATGAAGCTCGTATATTAAAGTTCAGTAATTTCACTTAAATGGCAATGCAAATTACCTATGAATTGTCATTTAAGTGAAATTACTGAACTTAAATATACAAGCTTGATAAAAATGATCATTCTAGAAGAAAATTTCAGATGGCACTTAGAGGCTTTTGCATCTGAACTCTTCATTTACATGTCTCAAATTCAATGCACATTAAACTGGGATTTAAAAAAAAGTATTCTAACATCAAACAACACACTTCACTCTTGTGGAACCGTGCCAAAGAAAAGTACGAAAACATCCCTGCATGTGACGCTCCTGTGACTGCACAACAAAGTGCCGACGAACGGATTTGTGATCGTACAGAAACTCCAAAAGAAAGCGCACAAAAGCATGAAACACAAGGGGAAAATTAACTACTTAGAGGTTCCTCTTTCAAAGCTCAGCAGATCTCAGATACGTTTCATTTTAGTACATAAAACTTGTTTTTATGTTTCTCCAAAAATGCCTTGAGAGAATTGAGAGAAGAGAAACAAATTAGACTATAGTTAATACACTTTATAAAGCTGTAAAATACTGTGGATATCAGTTTATGTCATTTGGTCCTGGAGAAATGTTTGCGTTCACACTGAGATGTGATTCTGATCGCAGACTTTAGCATTCTGGCAAATGTGAGCACAGTTATTTGAGATCTTTTTTGAAGCTCATGCATCTTTTACTCAGAAAATAACATCTGAGAAGCAGGAGAATTCAGTAAAAGTCTCCATTTCATCTCTTGCTGTCTAGGAAAAACATGCTGAGATATTAAAGAGATCTCAGGTTTGATTTTTCTCCGCTAAGGTACTGAAAACAAAGAGTGACAAATGAATGCTAGTTTATTGTCTGGTTAAAGGAGTGTCGATGGCCCGTGAAAAAGTCTGAGAAACGCTAGATCTCCTCAGATCAAGTGCAGGATGAAAAAAACCCCAAAGGGAAATTAATATCTCTAGTTCTTGCACTGTACCGACTATCTCTATCTCACTGTATTAATATCTCTAGTTCTTGCACTGTACTGACTCAGACCCGTTTTGGTTAGGGTTCAAAATACTTATGCAATTAATTCAGCAAATCCGTTATCTGTGGATAAAATCTTTGCAAACTTTACAAACATCCCATATCAACGACGTCATCATAATTTGCATACTGAATTGCATTTGGTTAAACTGAAAGTTTAACACTATACTTGCTGCACTATTTTCCTTTAGGAAATGTAAATCTAGTTTCTCCTGATCTTCTGCTAATGGGAGACTCAGTGCTCTGGGAAATCAGTGATGAGGAGCGGACAGGGACGCGGAGAGAGGGAGAGAGAGAGAGAGAGAGAGAGAGAGAGAGAGAGAGAGAGAGGTACTAATGTAGGCCAGATTTTCCTCTTCAATGGTTAAAGTTTGTTCTGTTTATTTTTACAGCCCCCCTTTTTCTCTCATAACAGCGGAACTGAGCGCTGACTGTCTCACAGAGAGAGAGAGTGTGTGTGTGTGTGTGTGTGTGTCAAGGGGGAGGGTGGATTCTAATAGCATGACAAAAAGCATGGACATAAATATGTGTGGAATGAACAACTCAGAAAAACCTGACCAACTGCAGCGAGAGAGAGAGAGAGAGAGAGAGAGAGAGAGAGAGAGAGAGAGCGAGAGAGCGAGAGAGAGAGAGAGAGAGAGAGAGAGAGAGAGAGAGAGAGATGGGTATATTACTGATGTCTTGACGATGGCCCTGAATCATTACGACGGCCTCATGAGACGTACACCTGAACAACAACTCTGGATTTGTGCATTTTTTGATGACAATGTCAGTGATGTTTGCCAAATAAAACGCACCCCCATGATGTTAGTATGTTATTGTTGGTTGCTAGACTATTTCGCAATGATTTTGCTGGCAAACCTGTTCAATCAAACTGTCCATTTAAGTTAATCGATTCATAACTCTGGCATCGATAATTATGGCATCACTCGAAACGTTCAATAAAGTCTTCGTATGGCTTTTTTCCCCCCCAAGTATTGAAATGTTTAAGTAGAGAAGAGCTATAGCCTAATCTCAAATATTGCTGTTCATCGTCATGAAACACTTGAGCCTGAATCTTTATGCCAAGATGAAATCAAACTGACTTCACACATTATCACAACAACTGCGTTTTAGTGGCACGCAATAAAAATACGATTATGAAGTCGTAGAAATTACAGGATAAAAGATGTAAACCTTTGAGCATGAAGTCAAAATAACAAAATTAAAGTCCTAGTATTACGAGAATAGTTTTAGCAATACAGTACTGAGGTTTTATTTTGAAATAAAAAGTTATTTTTTAAGAATAAAGAAGTCCAAATTAATTCACTTTATTCAAACAATATACTACTTTATTCTTAAAATATTATGACTTTAATCTTGTACTGCTTTGACTTAATTCTAGTAACACTATGACTTTATAATTTGTACTTATTCTCAAAATTTTACAACTTTACGACTATTTTCGCAATCTTCTATTTTTTTTATGTGACACTAAAATGCTGTTGTACATTATTACCTTCACATAATTCTAAAAAGCATTACGATTCTCCTTTTCAGCTGACGTCACCAAGTCCTTTTACTTTTTCAAACACCTGTAATGCAGAGAATTTTTGAATAGAATTAAGCCAATAGAATAACCTGATTCACTTGGCAAATGGCAAAATAAAGTTAAACTGGTTCCTTGTGGACCTTTAGAGCAGGAAGACAGAAGGACAT
Source organism: Abramis brama (assembly GCF_963993115.1). Taxonomy (NCBI): domain Eukaryota; kingdom Metazoa; phylum Chordata; class Actinopteri; order Cypriniformes; family Leuciscidae; genus Abramis; species Abramis brama. Next base: position 26,759,113 of record NC_139986.1, on the reverse strand, counting down.
GAGAATTAAACACTAAAGAAGTTTGCTGGGACTTGATTCTGCAAATTAAAGAGGATACAACTCGATATATGACTTTGACTGCCTTAACAGGTACTAAAGGCCTGATTCATTTCACTGTGTCAAGTCAATTTCTAAGTGCTTTCTAAAAAAAGACATCTGTGCTGCTTTGAGGCTCATTTCTCTGGAAGCGCTCACTTGCGTGTCCAAATATTCAGTCTTTCTTTGCTTCATCACTTCATTCTTTGATAACAATCCAACCTATACAGTGAGACAGATGGCAAACGGAGGCCACGTCACCTCAGTAATATAGTCGAGACCCAGCTGTGGTAATTTTTAAGGATACTGTCTGGATTCCTCCGGCATCTGCGTGTGGCCTTACAGTAAAACCGTTCTGGAGCTGGAATCTGGGCTCGAAATAGTGCTGACGCTCCGATAGGAGACGTCTACAACTGGTAAAACTACACTAAACGGTTCCACTGATTAGTAAATTAGCAGACAATTTCAGCCAAAATAAAAGAGTCTTGCTCAAGATCACAATGGGTTCGAACCGACCCACAATCTTTCAGTTACCAGTCCGGATTTTCAACCATGCAAAACTTAAAGACCCCTAGTTTAAAACTTAGAAAGAACGAAGGCAGGTCGCGTAACTACCCTGTGCATAGTAAAACTGCATCATTAATTACAACTAATCACTAATTAGTCATCTGGCTGACACCTTTTCCCAACGCAACAGTTCATCTGAAATGGGTCAGTCCTCAAGGGATAACCTGAGGTTAAGTGTCTCAATCAAAGCCGTAATGGTAATTAGCATGGATTAACCTCTCTGGGGTTTGAACCTGCAACCTTTCAAGCAGCCCTTATATTTAACCACTACGCCAAAGCACTTGCTATTAGATGTCATTATTACAAACATGTGGTCTAGATTTACAGACAAAAGTAAACAAGGGGAATTCAGATTAATTTGGCCACTTTTTGAGTCATCTCAATGCCAAAAAGTAGTTCAATTAGTCAAATTCACCTTATATACCATGGTAATGAATGGGTACAATATGCATAAACAATAGTTTTTTACATGATAATCAATTTACCTCCAACAATACCATGGAATTACCATGGTTAACATGCCAAAAACATGGTATTATGGTAGGGCCAACTGCAATCCTCTAGAAAAAAACCTAATGGACAGCCAACCTTGGCTTGGACCATGGAACCATGTCTAAAAACCATAGTATTACCATGGTACTTTATTGGTAGTGACGTTTTTAATAAGTTTGGTGATTATCCAGTGCCCCAGATTGGCTTTAATGTGCTATATATACAATATAGTACTTTTTTTTCACTTATCTCCAACAATACCATGACATTACCATGGTACATGTCTGAAAAAACATGGTATTTTGGTGAGGTCACTCATGTTGTGCTAAATGTCATTCTGAAACTGAAACATAGTATTACCATGGGACTTTATTGTTAGTGGTCAGCAGTTTGCTGGTCATTACTTATTTGACACGGTAAGTTATTAGACTGAGCATTAGTATAAGAAACTAGATTAAAAAGTCTGTAGACAAACTTTGAAGTTGGCTTGAAAAAGCCTAGCCAGAAAGTTTGAAGTAGTTTTAACAGCTTTAAGTTTGAAGGTTTTCAGTTGTAATAGTTTTAGGTTCTAGTTTTGTAGTTTTGTACTATCTATCTATCTAACATAGATAGATAGATAGATAGATAGATAGATAGATAGATAGATAGATAGATAGGAAATATTAGATAGATAGATTAGAAATATTAGATAGATAGATAGATAGATAGATAGATAGATAGATAGATAGATAGATAGATAGATAGGACTAGAAATATTAGATAGATAGATAGATAGATAGATAAAAAAAAACATTAGATAGAATGGAAGCTTAAATTAGTCTCAATGGCTTAGAAATAGTACATATAATGGCAGCTAATGGAGTCTAATGAGCCTCTCCAACTGTTAAATTTGAATTTTGAGTTTCAACAGTCTCAACTAAATGATTATGTAGTGAAGTTGTGTAGATATATTACCTGTGAGAAGTCTTCATCACTCAGCAGGTGCGCGTCTCGAGCCTTGAAGCAGTTCTGGCATTTACTCTTGTTGAAAATATTGGCCTGAAATTTTCGGCAGGCGTTATCTTTCGCTGACATACTCTGTGCCATGAGTGTGTGTTTGTGTTCCCGTTTTCCCGTTATTTTAAAAACTGCGCAATAATTCCACCGGAGAGTCCTCCCCCGCGCGATGCAGTCCGACCCTCATCACAAACTCACTGCGATAATCATTTATTTATGCACACTCATCTGACAGGACCCACACTAAGGGGACAATAATAATAATAACAATAAAAATAATAATAATATAATTAATTTAGCCAAAAAGTTTTCATTTAGCCAAGCTCTCCTGGATTGATTTCTGAAGGGATTCAGTCCGGGACATTCCGCGCTCACGATCCATGCGCGTCCCCGATCCCCCGCAGGCACACGGACGCGCGCTGATGCGTTATAGTGCGAGTTCCAAAATAATATGGCAAACTTGTACAAACACTCTAAGTAAATGGTGATGGAGAGGAGGTGTTTACTTTCCACTAGCTCACAGCTTCCGACGAACCTTTCAGCGATACGTGAAGACAACTATCCCGAAACTCCATGATGTGGAACAGTGTGGATTCTATAGAGAGTTTTCGGTCCGAAGACGGATATTTGCAGGTTTGGATGGGCACGGTGGGTCCGTTTCCCACGGTCACAGCTGATCACACGGGTTCTCCACACATACTACACACTCAACACACATACACACGCAGGAATGAAGGGGGCGGAGCGCGACATAACTGACATGTAGCGTAAACCAATCACAATAAGGGACACGCCTACTATTTGTAGTCAGAGTACGTCCCTGTCCAATCAGATTGTTCAATCACACTGATTTTATGGAAATAACAAGATTCAAGGTCGGTGGACTGTGCACGGTGTAAACTGAAGTTATTTAAACTTACAAGCAGGATCTTATATGCATTTAAACTGTGATTTAGTGATTTCGTCTGGTTATAAAGTGAAAAATGACGACACTAAATAATGCATGCGTTAAGATATTTGATAACTATCCATGTAACGCCCTCAGATAGTGACCAATCCTACCTGAGAGGCTCTCCAGTGCCCCCGTTTGGCTTAAATGTGGAATGAGAGCCTGGATTAAAAAAATATTTTATTAATTAAAATATTTTAAATGCCATTTCATTGTATAATAAAATAATGCTAATTATATATTTTTTTAAATAATGATTTTTATTATATTATATTAGTATATCTTAACTTAAAACCCTAAAACTTAGTATATCTATTCTTAAGTAAAAAACGTAACAAAATATACATTTATAATTGTATTATATTTAAAAAAAAACATTTTTTCAGTTTTTAAGCGTATATATAGTAATTATGCAATGAAATTTCAAAAAGTAATATTTGTAATCTCTTGGTGGCACAAAACTTTATTTTTGTTTTTGTAAAAAAAAAAAAAAATTGAAAAGCCTAAATATTAGCAAAATGCGTATTATTTGGTATGTCATCAGGCATTAATACAAGTTCACAGGCAGTATTAACAATTGAATCTCATCAATTTCACCACGTTTTAAAAATGACATTTTTTACAGATGAAACCCTCTGATTTCCTCAAATTAGTCAGACAGACAATAACATTGTTCATACGTGACAAAGCAGATGTTTGTTTCTTTGATATTATAAAACAGATATCATACAAGCTTCCTCAATAAAAAGAATGATTATTCATTTCTCATTTCTGACAGTCAACACTAGTCTAGGAATGGCCTAAACTTATGTTAGAGTTAATACTGAACTTTATATGACACACTTGGGAGAGCACATGTGTTTCCCTTTAATAACGTCCAGTGTCCCAGAATAAGGGAGAAGAGAGACAGAAGGTCTTCTAGGTCCTGTTGATGGAGGGAGCGTTGCTGATCTCCTCGGTGTCCTCTTCATTCATCAGCGGTTCTCTGTCTGTCTGAGCGGGACTCGGAGCCGCGGATCTCTTAGTGGTCTTATTGAGAGTGCTTCCCTGTAAACACACACGTGTGTCATTGCATTTAAGTAATAGCTGTACTGAACATAAAACTGTTCATATTCAAATTAAAATTATGATTTTTTTTCCTTTGGTATAAAATGCACTGATAAATGATGCACAATAAGATCAGAAATGTACGTAACACAAGTAAATAGGGTTCATTTTCAGTTCATTTTCACAGCATTAGATCATGAACAACACTGTCACAGCAGAACAATCCAATCCACCTCTATTAAAATACACCGATACGCTTTCAAAGCCAAAAATAACCTCTGCTATTCCAAAGTACTGTTGACTCAAAACTCAGTTCATGAGTCAGGCGGCGCGATCGGACTATAAGACACCGATATCAGTTTCTCTATCAGTGTTACTCATTTATAACAAATGTAGTAAAAGACAGATATAAAAAAAGCTGTAAAATGTCCGTGCCAATGAAGTTTGTATATGGAAAACGCTTAGGTGGGTAAGCTGAAAAATGTATATCATTAAGTCAGAAAAGAGAAGAAGCTCACAAATATAATCGTACAATTTCTTAAAATTAGAATGGTTTTGTAAGCATTTGTAGCATTTATTTAAAAAAAATACTAATTTTAATATTATATACTGTGTGTATTACTGCAAATACTTTTATATATTAAAATAATTATTTCATTATATCATTGTATATCTTAATGTTTAAATATTTAAAAAAAAATTTTTTATAATTTCATTATATTATATTAAAATAAACTTTTCATTTTTTGCTTGTCAAGGTTTTTTTTCTCCATTAGGTCACCTGATGGAGTTTTTCGGTTCCTTGCCACTGTTGCCTTTGGCTTGCTCAGTTGGGGATATTTGGGGATATTTAATTTAATTAATCAATCAACAATACTATTGATCAGCATTACCAAACGTGGACGTTTTCCACTAGAAACAAACATTGATGTATTATTTTAATTTAATACTGTGAAGCTGCTTTGATACAATCTGTATTGTGAAAAGCGCTATATAAATAAACTTGACTTGACTTGACTTACTGTATGTGTATACAGTAATTGTGCGATGAAATTTCAAAAAGGAACAATATTCTTAGTCCCTTGGTGGCACAAAACTACTATAAAAACCTAAAAATTGAGAACTTGTTTTGTGGTAAATCTTCTATGATTATGAGTGCAAGCTTCTCCTCTTGTCGGACTTAACTATTGATGGAGACAATAAGAGGCAAATCAAGCTTTTCAGGCTCTGAGAAAACCTTATAATTCTGCCGGTCAAGGTTGCGTGAAATCATGCGTCCTTGAACATCATACGGTGTGAAGTGTCACTCGACTCGTCCTGCTCGTCCTCGCTCCGTGTTCTACAAACTCTTCACAGTTCTCGTCTGTTCATACTGTTGCTATGGTTACCTGAGGTTACCCATCATGATGGGATCTATGGTGATTCAAAGAGATGTGGCGATAGTGGGCGGGTGTGTGTGTGTGTGTGTGTGTTACCTGTCTGTAGTCAACGATGTTGAGTATTGCAGAGGTGATTATGCAACTGATGGTATTGGCCAACATGAAGATCATCATATATTGCCATCTCCACAGCGGGATCTTAACATCACTGACACACAAAACACATATATTATGGTATAGAGTAGACACGGTACATTAAATATACTGTGTGTGTGTGTGTGTGTGTGTGTGTATAGATAGATAGATAGATAGCTAAACACAAGTTGTATAAAAACATTAGAAAAACAAGTTGTGTATCTGTGTTTTTTATATATATATATATATATATATATATATATAAAATTTGTTTATTTTTAAATTGACTTCAATATACATATTTTAGAATAATATATATGGTATTTTAGACCTTTAGAAGTAGTGCGGTAAAAGATCTACAAATGAGCAGGTGTGTAATCTATACTTAGACACCGATAATGATGTGATATCGAAAACGTTTATCTTTTTTTGTATTTTTTCACTTTTTTTATGTTTACTGCTTCTGAATGAAGACTTCTGAAGATTGTTCTATCTTGAAGGACATTGTGTGTGGGCTTTTGTGCAGAATATCATCATAATACTGTCACGGTGCCTTGTCAGAAATACATGGTCATATTTTTTGTTAGTATAATGCAATGAACATGAATGTCACCTGGACTTGGTGCCCAGTATCTGTCCCACCACCAGATTGGAAATGCCGATGCCAATCATCTGTATGGATGTGGCCAATCCCATCGCAGTGCCCAGTGTGGCTTGAGGCACCACCAGTGGGATAGAAGGCCACATGCTCGCCTATAGCACATAAACGCAATAGAAAACACGTGAAAAACCTGCCAGTCCAACAGCAAGAATCAAACATTAACCTGTAGTACATATACTATGTTTTTTTGTTTGTTCCACTTTATCTGCAAAACAACTGAATTCAGAATATTGGCACAATATTTTCAAAGTAAATTGCAACAACACAAAAACACAAGAGAAAAAAGATGGAAAAACTCTAACCCTGAAATATAATTTGGTGTATTTTTCTTTTCTAGTTACCTAGAGGAAAACCTATACAAAAAGTGGCACAGCTTACCCCACTCTGCCTTATTGAGCTAAAATATCTAAAATATTTCAAAATGTCAGCATTGCTGAATACGTCCACCAATCACAAGCTCTCTTACAGTGTTTGCTGACCACACACTTGAGCATACTCCAATAACATTGTATAGTTGGCGTCAATCCATAGTGTCTGCTCTGTGTGTGTGTGTGTGTTCATGTTATATACTCACAGCAGCAAATGAGTAAGTGATGCCGAGCCAGATGGTTGATACGAGAGGAGGGACGAACGTGAAGGCCAGCAGACCAAACACAGGCAGTGTCAACACGGCACAGAGTCCTGCAAACACACCGCGCAGACCCACATAGTCCTACCACACACACAGAAAGCATGTGTTCATGTTTTCAAAAGAAGATTTGTCTACTCACCAAGGCTGCATTGTTTTGATCAAAAATACAGTAAAATCATTAATATTGTGAAATATTATTACAATTCAAATGAACTGTTTTCTATTGTAATATATTTTAAAATGTAATTTATTCCTGTGATGCAAAGCTGAATTCAGAGTCTTCAGAGTCACATGATCCTTCAGAAATCATTCTAATATGATGATTTGCTGCTCAAGAAACATTTCTGATTATTACATTAAACAGTTGTGCTGTTTTTGTGGAAACAGTTCTTCGCTAAATTTCAAAAGAACAGCATTTATTTGAAAAAGAAATCTTTTGTAACATTATAAATGTCTTTACTGTCACTTTTGATCAATTTAATGCATCCTTGCTGAATAAAAGTATCAAAAAATTTGAACAGTACAGCATGCCTGTGTGTGTCAGCATGTACATGAGACATCTGTGGAGTGTATGTCTGTGTAATAGTGAGTGTGAGTTAGCCGTACGATGAGGATGCCGACAGCAGCCGACAGCACCAGTGAACTGTCATACACAGCGCCCGCGATGTACGCCGCCTCCGTCTGACTGTACCCGCTGTATTTATCCTGGATAAACTTACTGAAAACACACATACAGCAACACATGAACAACGTGCACAAACACAGTTTAATCTAGAAACATTTATGTGCTTCATGACTGTACCTGGCATCAGCGATGAAGGGGAAGATGCCATTATAAAAGAACATGATGGTAAGAACCAGCAGCCAGTATCTGAGAGACAGACTCTTCACATCCTGAACTCTCTACATACAAAAACACACAATATAAACCAGCTGTATCACTACAACAAATTATCATCAACGTGAAAATACTATATGTGACCCTGGATCACAAAACATGTCGCACGGGTATATTTGTGGCAATAGCCAACAATACATTGTATGGGTCAAAATTATAGATTTTTCTTTTATGCCAAAAATCATTAGGATATTAAGTGAAGATCATGTTCCAAGAAGATATTTTGTAAATTTCCTACCGTAAATATATAAAACATTTATTTTTGTGAGTGAATGCAGCACAATCATGAACATAAATGGACAACTTTAAAGGAGATTTTCTCAATGTTTAGATTTTTTTTCTCCCTCAGATTCCAGATTATCAATAGTTGTATCTCAGCCAAATATTGTCCTATCCTAACAAACATACATCAATGGAAAGCTTATTTATTCAGCTTTCAGGTGATATATAAATCTCAATTTTAAAAAATTGACCCATGTGACTGGTTTTGTGGTCCAGGGTCACATGTTTCGTGGATAGTTCACCCAAAATAAAAATTACCCTGTGAGAAAAAATTGAAGTTTTCAGAGTCAGTACTACATTAAACTACAATATATTATGTTGAATATAATGTATAATAATGGGGGAATATTAGTGGGTCCTGATAATGCTTATGTAAAAGTGGCCTACATTATTTTAAATATATCTAGCCAGTGACAGAGTGCAAGCATATTCATCTAAAATAATTCTGTATGTTCAGGTTCAGAATCATGAATATATTTATTCTGGTGTCACCATTGTCCAAGCCTATTCATTTACACCCACAATGTTATATCAAATTTAGCATTTAATCAACAGTACATTTTTTCTTAACCTTTTATTATATGTCTTGGAGTATCGCAATAATATCGTATCGTGAGTTCAGTATGGTGATATGTATCGAATCGTGAAATTAGGGTATTGTTACACCCCTAATATATAGTAGTCAACATTAGAAGTGGATAAAAAAAAGTTCAAAGTTGTCCTACAACAAGAACTTCGATGAAAGGTTTTGATCCATTTCAAATGTTGACTACTGTATATATATATATATATATCATTATTATATTACACTCCAGCAATAGTAAAACTAGTGTACTGTTGTAGTATGCCATTCTAAACATGACCGTTGCCATCTATATCTGTGTCTCACCACTTTGCGTGACTCCTCCTGAATCACTCCATCCAACCCCAGCTGCTTCATGCCCATCCTATCCAGAACACTGACCGTTACAGCCGACAGGAACCCGAGAACACACAGGAGCGTGCCTGTACACACAAAACAGACGCATGTGTGTTTCCAATATTCCCAGGATGCCAAATCCAAGGTTTAGCTGTTGCATGTTGTGTTTCTTACCTCCCCACAGCGTCCACTGGATACCGTACTGAGACTCAAACCTCTGCGTGAGGAAGAAGTTCAGAACCGAGCCCAACCGAGAGAAGGCCAGGGTCAGTCCAAACGCCAGAGCCAGCTCCTTCCCGCGGAACCAGAACGCCGTGATACGGTTCTGGACAACTGAGAAAGCAAGAGAGACACATGAGATTCAGTGTAGCTTTCTCACTGGTGCTTTTTTCATGGGTGTGTTTGTAAAGTCTTTGGCAATGACAGCCCTTGTTTACTGAGCGAGTGAAGAATCAGAGAAAGTGCATCATAATGCAGATCAATAGCCAGCAGAAATGAATTTTAAAAATGTTTTACATTTTGTGACATTTCTGAATGGAGATTTTGTTAAAAAAAATTGACTAAATAACCAATATACTAAATCATTAACCAATTTAATAACCTCACGGTCATCAGTGGAAAAGGAAAGAACGTTTTTTTCATTCTCAGTAAAGATTGCAAAAATAATGTTTTTCTTTGGAACAGAAAGCACATATGAATCATGCACAATAAGAAAATTAAATTATGAAGTATGAAATTAAATATGGTCACTTTAGACTCACATTAAACGTAACGTGCAGAAACCCCCATTAGTAGGTAAAACGGGTGAAAAAAAACAGGCAGATGAACATCTTGATTAGAATATGAAAATAAAATCAGTCATTTTGTAATTTTTGCAATTAATTTTGGTGCCACTTCTGGTGCAGAAATTACTTTGGAGTTGATTTACTTGACAATCATTTCCTTTATGTAGAGTTAATTTCCTTTACAATAATTTACTTCATTTAGAGTTAATTTTACTTTGTTTTCAATTTTATAATTTTTTATTCTTAATCCTTTTACCCTTGATCCTTTCTTTTCTATATATACACTTGGAGAATTAAGCTGATCTGAATCTGAATTCAGAACTAAAGATATGGTGTTTCTAGAGTTAAACCTGCACAATGTCAGTGGTGTTATGGGTGAATATCTGATATCATACTGGTCAGGGATCCGTTTCCAGATCCAAACAGAAGTCGTCCAGTCAACATGAGGGGCAACAGGTACGTCGTGCCCTTAAAATGAGACCCCAATGCAAAGATCGCTGAGCCCAACACAGTCAGGAAGGAGAAGAGAAAAACGCCAACTACAGGAGAGAAAACCCAAACACTTATGTCAAACTTTACACACACACACACACACACACACGTATTCAAGATAGAACACTGAATATTGACAAAATCAGACAGATTTCAAAACTAAGCTTGTTAAAGAAAAAGAAAATCCATTCCAACTTACAGCGGTTTCCCAATTTATCAATGAGGAATCCCGCCATGATGACCACCACAGCATTCCTGGGAAAACAAAATAAGAGTCCTTTTACAGGTGATAAACAGAGTGAAGCTTTAGAGGGTGACAGACAGTAATTATCTGGTTGGGTGAGAGTGTGCGAGTCAGGGATATTATAGAGAATGAAAAATAAAAATAAAACCATTTAAAAAAAAATTGATAAACATGAACTGAAATATGATAGTATGTCAATGATCCTAAAATAACAGTGGTGTGAGTCTTACGTCCAGGCGTAGATGGCGTAGAGCAAGTTATACTCCTGTGGTGTCATTCCCAAACCTTCCACACACGTTCCTGTGCCATTACCAGTGCTGTTACTCACTGTCCCATTTGAACATGTCAAATTCTGTAGGAGACAACACAGTCTGTGCATTCAGGGCCTTACTTTTCTGACCTAGAGCCTAAACTAGAGAGGTTTACATGTAATATTTGTTACTCTCGTGATGTTAAAGGGGTCATATCATCCATTATTTTATTATGTTAGTAAAGACTTTTACCCGTAAAACTGTCATAATTTAGTTTTTCATGATTATTTGGCTATTTATGATTCATGATGTTATTTTAAATCGTTAGTTCTTCTGTGGTTTGGAACAATTTTATTGATCCTGCTCTCTCCTCATTACCTCACTACTGGACGGGCCAAGTTTCTGGTCTCTCAATAGATCAATAGTATTAATCTGTCAGCCACTGCAAAGTCGCAGAAGTCTATACAGCTCATTTTCAACAAATGCTCTGTAGTATATGTGAATGCTGTCACACATATCTCAAAATATCAGGGCAAATTTGATTCCTCATAATATGACCCCTCTAAAACTGCCTAAACTAGGATTAAGCGATGTGAAAGTGAGGTCAGAGGTCAGTAAGTTGCTCCTCACCCCCTGAAACTGCTCCTGCAGGACACTGGGAATGTCAAAGCAGAAATAAGAGCCGAAAGTCAGCAAACAGTTAAAAAACAGGACCAAGAACCGGTAGTAGGCTGTAAATACACACATAAACACACCAAGAGACACATAAATTCACACAGAGAGAGAGAAAGAGATGAGTTAGTCATCATGTGTCAGGTTACATCTAAGCTAACACAGAAAACAACACTTGTGAGCTATTAATCTCTTATGAATTATGATATTTAATGTGCATGAAACTAGGTTTAACATTAAATCAATCACATCTGTCTTTGTTTACAAACTGAGAGCTCATTTAAATGGCTCTAAACTCATAAACATTCTGAAACATCAGTGAAATGATTAATTTACCTTGTTCTGCTGGTTTGGCCATCTCGACCCCAGATAAATCTCCGCAGTCTTCCCATATAACGACAATCTAGTGTGATTTCTTTTTGTTTATGTGGCCCAGTCAGGAGGCGATCTTTAAAATGTGCAGCTTGTCCGGGAGCAGTCGCTATTTGCTGATCTATAAATCATAAAAAAATAGTGAAAGCTCCAAACTTCAGGAACAGTCGATCCAGGGTTTCTAACTGACTGTTTTCCTCATTTAGCGTTACGTCATAGCCTGGGCGTCATGTGACTGAGCAGATGACGGTTTTTTTTCTCAGCGCTGACACAGCACTTAGTGATGATTGGGTTGATAATAGATGAATCATGTATGTTTAATCACGCTTTAAACAAAACAATGCCCATTCTTATAACATGTTTACGGAAATAAAATGTATTTCTATAGGACATTTCATAATATGTGGTAATTTAAAGCGCTTTAAACAGTCTTAAAAAGACCAAATGGATATCAATTATATATAGGACATATACTGAAATCAAAATAACTATGTAAGAAAAATTCAATGTAAACATTTAAACTTATAATATCCCGCTATAAAATGTAAATAAAAAAAATTATATTATATAATAACATAATATAATAAAATCTAATCGAAATTATTCAAATTAAACAAACAACTGACTTTACTGCATTTCCCCCGATTTCCCCCAAAACTTTGATTCATTTTCGAAACGCAATCCGTAATAATATTGTCCCTCTCACAGCCCCGTATTTGTTTACATTCGCAGCCTGAAAACTGACAGCGGAGGGAACACTAACACACATTAATGACTAGTCAGGCTTAATTTACACATAATGACCCGATTATCATATAACACTGTATATTTAAGTATATTATAGTTTATGTAGTAACGTATATAATAAATGACCGGTAAGTTAGCTGATTTAAAGGGATGTCAGCCGTACATAGAGCAAATACGTGGGAAATTTCAGATTCGGAGAATGAGAGTGATGACATTAAAGCATCATCATCATCATCATCATCATGTGTAATACTCGATCAGAACACGTCTATAAATGAATCAAACACTTCTTCACCCTCCGCCCGGGCGGACGACGGCAGCATCAGCGCGGATGGAGTGAAGATCTCCGGCAGGAGGAGGAGGAGGAGAGAGGAGGTGCTGGAGGAGCTGGAGACGAGAGCAGCTGCCAAAGAGAGACGGAGAGAGGAGAAGGACAAACTCAAAGAGAAGAAACTACAAGAGCAACTGAGAAGAAAAGAGGCAGCGGAGAGACTGAACCTGTTAAAACCTGAAAACTTCATTAAGAGTCTGACAGCTCACATTCATGCAGGTGAGAAACAACTTCATCCCTGTCGAGCATCTTCAAAAGTGTAAAGAGGCTCACGCTGAAAATAACAGCAACATTTTGTCACATTTAACTTCAAACAATGTTTAAAAAACGGGTATGAATTTTTGACGGTCACTTTTTAGCACATTTACAACAATATTTGTCAACTTAGAGATATTTTAAATAGTTAAATCTAAATATGAAATGTTACACCTAAATGTTAAATCTAAATCTAAATGTTAAATCTAAATGTTAAATCTAAATGTTAAATCTAAATATTAAATCTAAATTTAAATCTAAATGTTAAATCTAAATGTTTAATCTAAATCTAAATGTTAAATCTAAATTTATATGTTAAATCTATATGTTAAATCTAAATCTAAATGTTAAATCTAAATGTTTAATCTAAATCTAAATGTTAAATCTAAATGTTTAATCTAAATCTAAATGTTAAATCTATATGTTAAATCTAAATTTAAATCTAAATGTTAAATCTAAATGTTTAATCTAAATCCAAATGTTAAATCTAAATGTTAAATCTAAATGTTAAATCTAAATCTAAATGTTAAATGTTAAATCTAAATGTTAAATCTAAATCTAAATGTTAAATCTAAATGTTAAATCTAAATCTAAATGTTAAATCTAAATGTTAAATGTTAAATCTAAATGTTAAATCTAAATCTAAATGTTGAATCTAAATCCGGTTACCGGCATTTTGAATTTGCATATTAGTTAAATATTTAGTTTCACCCAAAAAATTTAGATTCAGCATTTAGATTTAGATTTAACATTTAGATTTAACATTTAGGTGTAACATTTAATCTTTAGATTTAATTATTTAAAATATCTCTAAGTTGACAAATATTGTTGTAAATGTGCTAAAAAGTGACCGTCAAAAATTCATACCAGTTTTTTAAACATTGTTTGAAGCTAAATGTGACAAAATGTTGCTGTTATTTTCAGCGTGAGCCGCTTTACATAGAAAAGTGGAGATGCAGTGAAGCTTGATTATATACGGTTATTGTGTTTCACAGTTGAGTTTACTCTGTCTGTAGTGCTGCTGCGGGATGCAGGCTGTGATGTGTTGCTCAGGAATCTTGATGGGTTGCAGTGGAGGAACCGGATAGAGAGTCAAGGTCTTCCTAACAGCATCCGCTGGACACAACAAGCCCTTCAGGTCACTAGTAACTCAGACTGTTGCTTCTTTCTTAGTCTGTCCATTAGAGGTATAGAAGAGGTGTCAGGTTGCATTATTACTGTGGCGAGGGCTCTTTAATGTCCCAGCAAGTGTTTGTTCTCTATGTGTGTGTGTTGTACACAGCAGACTGAGGATGAGGATAAAAATGGAGTTACTGAAGAAGATCAGGTCCTGATGGTGATCTCCCATAATGAGTTAGAGGACATGGTGATGTCACATAAAACAGTGACCAATCAGTCGGTCAGTCATTATTATATTATTATTATATCATTATAATATATACACTACCGTTCAAAAGTTTGGGGTCAGTAAGATTTTTTAATGTTTTTAAAAGAAGTCTCTTCTGCTCACCAAGGCTGCATTTATTTGATAAAAAAACAATTAAAAAAAACAGTAATATTGTGAAATATTATGACAATTTAAAATAAATATGTTTTCTATTTTAATATATTTTAAACTGTAATTTATTCCTGTGATCAAAGCTGAATTTTCAGCATCATTACTCCAGTCTTCAGTGTCACATGATCCTTCAGAAATCATTCTAATATGAAGATTTGATGCTCAAGAAACATTTATGATTATTATCAGTGTTGAAAACAGTTTTTTACATTTTTATTTCATGATGCTATGATGAATAGAACGTTCAAAAGAACAGCATTTATCTGAAATCTAAAGCTTTTGTAACATTAAACACTATTGTTCAAAAGTTTGGGGTCAGTAAGAATTTTAATTTTATTTTGGGGGGAAAGAAATAAAATAAATCAGTACTTTTATTCATCAAGGATGAGTTAAACTGATCAAAAGTTACAGTAAAGACATTTATAATGTTAGAAAGTGTTCTATTTTAAATAAATGCTGTTCTTTTGAACTTTCTATTCATCAAAGAATTTTGAAAAAAAAATTTACACAACTGTTTTCAACAATAATTAATGTTTCTTGAGCATCAAATCATCATATTAGAATGATTTCTGAAGGATCATGTGACACTGAAGACTGGAGTAATGATGCTGAAAATTCAGCTTTGATCACAGGAATAAATTACAGTTTAAAATATATTAAAATAGAAAACAGTTATTTTAAATTGTCATAATATTTCACAATATTACTGTTTTTTTTATTGTTTTTTATCAAATAAATGCAGCCTTGGTGAGCAGAAGAGACTTCTTTTAAAAACATTAAAAAATCTTACTGACCCCAAACTTTATATATATATAGTTATATAGTTTATAGTTTGGGGTTATATATATATATAACCCATATGATATAATAATCTCCATCATTCTAGGCTCTAATTGGTGATATGTATGAGGGGGCGGAGTCTCTGCTGGATCATCTATATAAGTACTTGACCAGAACTGCAGGGAAAGTTGTCACAATTCTAGTGATGATCAGTCATCAGCAACGGTAAACACACATCTCTCAAATCAGCTTATATTTAATGTTAAATCTCATAATATGAATGGACGTGTGTGTGTACAGATCAGGATCTTTGGGTGAAGATGATTGGGACCTTCACCTCAATCAGCATCATCTGGACACAGAAGAGGTCAGATAAACCCGTCATCGCCCTTGTCATTTTTCAGTAATGTAACCTTCCAGTAACCATGCCTTGTTCCTGTGATGGGCAGCTGTTGGTTCACCTCCAGCTCTACTGGAATGTGGCAGTTCACTTCCTGTTTGGCTGGCAGGAAGTGACCGATCATGTGGTTGCACTTACCAAGGCTTTATCTAAGAGACCTTACAAGTGAGTTTTACACAGAAATCACACAAAATAAATCATTCAAAAGCCCTGGGTTTACTTTTTCTGTTTTAGTGTTTTTGCATTTTATCTTTAGCAATTATTCATGCTTCTTATTAACTGTTATTAATAAGAATCAAATTAGGGAACTTTTCCAAATCAAATTAGGGGAACTAACTGCTGTATAATATTAATTATGAATTGCTTTTAGTGTGTCATTATGCAGAAGACACAATTTCACACAGACTTTTAATCACTCTTAAAGCTAGATCTGATCAAGTGTTATTCACCAGATGCCGTATAGCTCATACAAGTTTGACTCATGCTTTTTTTGGACTCCATCTATGCATGTTTTGTAAGATTCCCCTCTCTGTTAAACATATTTTATTGGACTGTCCTGGGTTTAATACTAGTAGAATGCTCTTTTATGAAGTTCACTTAATGACTTATTTAGTAAGATTATGCCTGAAAAGGTTTTGGAGATTTTTAAGATTTTTTATCAGTTAATTAATTAATTAATTTTGTATAATATGACTTGTTGTGTTTGTTTGCTTGGTTTTATTGTATTTATATGATATTTGTATTTTTGTAATTACATTTTCGCCATGAAAATATCCTTAGATGCTGACATGGCATTAAATAAAACAATCTATCTATCAATCTATCGTCAACAATAGCTGTCGTGTGTTTTTGTTGTCAGGGCGTTGTGTGGCGACCCTGATCTGGGCTTCTGCATGGACGGCTCGTGGTCAGCGGGTGTGCGAGTGGACAGAGACGGCCACGGTCTCGTTCAGGTGTGGACACGTCAGATACAGCAGCTGAACCGCGTCAGTCCAGCCATGGCCAAAGCCGTGACGAGCGCCTACCCTTCCCCTTCCCTCCTGCTGAAGGTAATGTGTGTTCAGACCAAGCGGCAACCTTCCCGTCTCTCTCTTAAACCAACACAGAAGTGACTTAAACTGCAATTCATCGACTGACCGCTAGAGGCTGCAAAAGAGAGTCAATCTCATGTTAAAATGCCCAACTTTACAGCAGAAAAATGTTTACAGCCTGGTTCAAAAAGTGATTTTGGTCTATATAGCTAGTTTTGCCCTTCATGATAACTGTGAGGGGGGTGAATTTCTTTATAAATTTATTTTTAAATTATATTAAGCCTTAAAGTTCTGCATAATTAAGGGCATGGCCATTTGAGTGACAAGTGGATTGTCACTGATGTCACTACTAGCCGTTTGTCTGCTGTCTGTTAGCGTCACCGTCACGTCACGTCAGCTAATCCCGCCTCTTTGCCCATTGCCGTTTATCCGGGAGTGACACTCGGTGATATGCTGCCAAGATGGCGACGGCCGGCTCCGCCCACTTTGGGCTTCAAAAATGCTCTTCAGAAACCTAAGGGTGACGTCATGGACGCTACGTCCATATTTTTTTAGTCTATGGTTCAGACTCACACTGAACATCATTCTTCATTGGCCCTCATTCTCATCCTCTCCTGCTCCAACAGGCCTATGAGGAGCTGCCGTCTGAGGAGGAGCGGCGCAGACTATTGGCTGATCTCACTGTAGTAGGCGGAGCCAAAGAGAGGCGTGTTGGTCCTGAGCTCGCTGGCCGTGTACATCGCCTCCTCACTTCCCAGAATCCTCATCTACTGCTGGATTAGGACCAGTGTGGTCCAATTGTGGAATGAAAAAACTAACTGTGCACTTTATTACCAGCAGACTATAGAGGATTAAACTTCTTCTAAAAGTTTGTGCCTCAAATGAATACATTCATCCTTCAAAATGAACATATTCATTGCTTTGCAATCAATAATACTTAAAAAATTTCACATTAAACGTTTCAACGATACTAAAATAACTCCGCCTTGGCTTGTGAGCAAAGCACCATATATCTGCCTAGCACCACTATCTAATATGGGTTTGATTGTTATATAGATTAAATGCATTCAATGCAACCCTGATTGCACTGTAAATTGCTTGGATAAAAGCATCAGTCACATGACTGTGTACATGCAGATGCATTCATGTAGGCAGCACAA
Organism: Abramis brama; assembly: GCF_963993115.1. Classification (NCBI taxonomy): domain Eukaryota; kingdom Metazoa; phylum Chordata; class Actinopteri; order Cypriniformes; family Leuciscidae; genus Abramis; species Abramis brama. The sequence goes on along the minus strand of NC_139986.1, from coordinate 26,741,043 downwards.
ACACGGTTCAGGATATGTTATGATCAGGAGTTTAATACATGTGAAACATAAAAATCAAAAGGAGTAAATCAGATTCTTCATAAAACACGTGCAATAATGAAATGAGCTTTTTTATTGTTGTTTTTTTACTGCAAAACAATGTAATCAGTAAGAAAACATGCAAAAGAGTACAAAATCATTCTCTCATCAAATGACAAATCATAATCAGATATTAATAATACGAGAGGGGAGGTTAAACTAATAAATAAAAGTTAAGTGAATAAATACAGAAGGAAGAAAACACAGTCATATCTGAAAATACACAGTCTACAGATATGCATTTAGTTGTCATAGTAGAGCTGTAGCTCTCTGGTATTGAATTACGATAAAATATTGTAATGCTTTATTTAACAGACCAGTTGACAGGCTCAGATATTGATCTACAGCAGTTCAGTCAGCCTGTGCTGGATTTATAGATGCCAGGAAGTTTTTCATGAGGTTTATGATGTTCTGAGCCCATCTCTCTGAGTCTGAATGAATAAACACAAATGCTGGAGATACAGTACAGCGCCTATATTGAGAATATATTTACAGTGTCATTGAACTAATCTGCTGCCTTTGAGGTTTCAAATAGCTGATGACCAATCAGAGCCAGGTCATAGCTTCAGATTTCAACTAAAAGTAAGGTAAAATAAGATGTTTGGCATGTCTTGATCTATGTTAATATATAGGAGAAACTTCTAAAAAACGGGTCACATGACTAGCAGCATTGGCACTGGAAATGAGCAAGTAAGAAATGTAAACCTTCAACCCCATCCTGAACCCTGTAAATAATTGGAAAAAGAAACTTACTAAGAAAAAGGAGGGTGAGTTTGATTCACTAGATTTCATGACGGTTATAATTTTGATAGTTTGGCAAGGGAGGCGACGCAGGATGAGGTTTTGAGTTGAACAGTGTGTGATGTGTGTATTTAAGGAATAGTTCATATAGCAATGACAATTATGTCATTTACTCATCCTCATGTTGTTCCGAAAACCCATGTTTTTCTTTTCTTCTGTAGGACACAAAATGAGATGTTAAATGTTCTTCAAGAAGATCTCATACTTGCATGAGGGCTGCATGATTATAAACAAAATAAGAAAATTATATAATATTTCACTGTAAAATAAAGTATTAGAAAAAATAATTTAATAGGAATAGTTTTATTTTACAGTGCAACTGTAAAATCACAATACTAATACTTATGGTCGTCTTAATTTCTTCATTTTCAAACGTTAAATCATCAAGATTTTAGCGGAGACCTTAAAGCTTCTCTTTTGATGGTTTATAAGCACTTCTCTTTACAATTTTGGGAAGATGGTTGCACATGTGGCGTTTATAAATGCACTTTATAAGCGATCCAAACATAGATATGCATATATGCAGCACATTCATGGATGAGACACATAATCTGATCCTGAGCTGAACTCGTGTAAATGAACACAGTGCCACGCTTCACTCTCCGAAACACGCAGCGCATATATTATGTAATAATTGCACTAAGCCTATTAAACCTAATATTGTGAACTGGGTTTTATTTCAACTAATCATGCTCATGCTCATACTCATAAATCATATGAGTTTGGAATAACATGAAGGTGAGTAAACGATGAACTCTCCCTATATTTACATGTAAAATGTCAGTGTCTCATGTCCAGCGGCAGCGTTTCCTCTTGTATGTCTCGAGATCTGAGGAGAAGTCGTCCGAGTCGCTCTCAGAGGCGGAGTCAGGCCAAAGGGAGGTGTGGCCTGTTGGAGTGTAGGAGGGGCCGAGGACGCAGGAACCGGTCTGTTCCGGTTTATACACAGAACTGAGGTCATTTACCTTACGGCCCTCACTGGAAACAGACAGTGGCGGGTCACAACAAGCACAGGAAGCAGAAATATGTGGATTTATAGGGTTAGGAAGGGAGTTGTGGTCGGATGTGGGGGCGGAGCCACAGTAGAGGTCAGAAAGTGAGGAGGGGTCGAGGTAACAGGTGACATCCATTATAGAGACTGAGTTCTGATAATGTGCATCATCTGGACATGAAGCAGAATCAGGATATATAGAAGCTTCAAGGCAGGAGGCGGAATCAAGAGGGTCATCTTTACTGCAGTAAGAACCAGGGTTATCAGGGAAGGAACTAGAAATAATGACAAGTTCAGTGTCAGAGGGATTGTGGGAAGGAAAGGGGCTTGTGTGTTTGTCAAAGCTGCCGTCCTCTGTTTGTGTGGCTTTGTCCTCGCTGTTGTCTGCGCAGGCGTCTGCGGATCCGAGGGTCAGCACCCAGCCCAGCTGGTTAGACAGCAGCAGATGCAGACCCGGCGGGAGTGGAAGCACACGCAGGGCGTCTGCGCAGTTCGGCAGTATTTTGCGCAGCTGTGTACAGCACAGGTACTGTAATGTGGTGGCAGCAGAATGTGAACGGATCAGTTTCATGCTGCTCTTGGCTGCAGTCGAGCACACCATCGGATACAGGCGCTTATTTTGCAAGTGAGTAGCTGCTATGCCTGACAGAACCAAAGGGGATAGATAGATAGATAGATAGATAGATAGATAGATAGATAGATAGATAGATAGATAGATAGATAGATAGATAGATAGATAGATAGATAGATAGATAGATAGATAGATAGATAGATAGATAGATAGATAGAATGACAGAGATAGATAGACAGACAAACGGATAGAACAACAGAGATAGATAGACACACAGATAGATGATAGACAGACAGACAGACAGAGATAGATAGATAGACACACAGATAGATAGATAGATAGATAGATAGATAGATAGATAGATAGATAGATGAAAAAGAAAGATTGTAGTTGCAACAGCTGTTTGAGTAAGAAATACATTCATAAAGGAAAGAAAAGAGTGCATGTCTGTCGTACCGATGCAGCGACGGTTCTTGTAGAAGCTCAGGGTGCCGTGCCAGCTGTCCAGATGAACCCCGATGATGGATCCTTGACCGAACCGTGAAGAAAAGTTCACCTTTGACCCCTTATGATGGAGGTGACCTATACCAAGATAAATGTATATTCAAATACAGAGTTAAAAAAATCCTTCAGAAATCATTCTAATATGATGATTTGCTGCTCAAGAAACATTTATGATTATAATCAATATTGAAAAGGGATCAAATGAGAATTATTGAAGTCAAAATATTATTTTTTAGTCCATTTAGTCATTATTAAGGGTTATATCAGATAGTAATAGGTACAATGATAAATGTTTTTTTTTTTACTTATGTATTTTTTTATGCACAAATATGTCCAGGTTTTATGTATTTAAATGAATAATGTTGAATTAACACGTGACCTCTGACCTCACCTGTGTAGGACAGACCCCAGCTGTCCTCATCAGAGCCCAACAGACTGCAGAAACTATGTTTGAACTGATCCAGGTTCACTTCTGATGTCCCGATACCAACCATCTGGCTCATGAAAACACAAGATGCATATTTAAAATATATTTTCACCACTCTTACTAAGACTTTCAAAAACATTTTTACTAATGACATTATTATCAAGAATGTCTTCATAATAATATAGGCATGTAAAGGTGTTTGCTTAGATAATCAGTATTGTAATTTAGTATCTTTGTACATCCAGTCTCCATGGGCCAGTTGCATAAACTTAGATGTTATGTTAAGACAGTGTCTTAAGATCTAGTATGACCCACTAGCAGTCAAGGCATGGTTAGTCTTACTTTTCAGTATTAAATTAGGCCAATGTACGTTTTTATGTAACTGACTTTAAAAAGTTATGAACAGTCTTAAAGAAAAAGATTCGGTGATTAACTAAGCGTTTTTTGCAACTGACAGTAACAAAGTACATTTACTTGAGTTAAGTGCACTTTTTGAGTATCTGTACTTTACTTGAGTATTATTTTTTCTGGAAAACGTTTTACTTTAACTTCACAACATTTGAAAGACAAATATCATACTTTTTACTCCACTACATTTCTGTCAAAGTCCTTGAGTAGAAAGTTGTAATGTCAGTCAGGGGAGGATTTTGGTTTTAGGGGTTGCATTTTGGTCGGAAATGAAAGACAGGTTGACGTCAAAAGAACTCGACGTCTGATTGACGTCAGAACACGACTGATGTTGGTTTCTGACGTCAACACGATTTTCATTTTCAACCACAATACAGCGTCTGTCCAACGTTGGCGATTAACGTCAATCTGGCGTTGGATTCTGACATCAATCTGATTTTCATTTTCAGTGTTGGGTTTGGTCTTCTTAATGTGAATTTTGTCATTGTTTTGGAGCACACTAGCTTATAGATAACAGTAAGGCTAACATATTCATACTAAAAGCCAAAAAACTTTAAATAGGGCACTAATTGAGGGAACAGCAGTTTGGGTGTCGGAAACCATTGTGGACGTTATTGAGTGACTTATTCAGTCTCACATTCAATCCCACTGGAACTGTGTTAATGATTTGATATTGATATGAGGGCAGGCATAGATTCAGAGGCATACGATACTGTAAGTATTACACACAACAATGCAACAATAATAAAACAATGCATTGACATTTACTTTTTACTTCTGATACTTAAGTGCTTTTAAAAACGAGTACGTCTGCACTTTTACTGAAGTAAAAATCGGTCTTTACAACTTTTACTTGTAACGGAGTAATATTTGACCAGTAGTCTCTGTACTTTCACTCAAGTTGTGTACTTTGTCCACCTCAAAAGTCATGAAAAGATATTCATGACTTTTCAGACAAACTAAAGAAATTAACTGAGGAACAGGCTCAGGTAGAATCCATACCTTTCTCAATTACAAAGGAGGAGGTTAGGTCTGTATTTAAGAGAACTAAGGTAAATAAGAGTCCAGGGCCAGATGGAATTACTGGGAGATTGCTGAAGTGCTGTTCAGAGCAGCTCTGTGGGGTGTTTGCTGACATTTTTGAGATGTCCTGGGAACAGGGAAGGGTCCCAATGGCTTGGAAGGAGTCTATCATAGTTCCAGTGGCAAAGGGCAACTCTGCAAACACATTAAATGACTTCAGACCAGTGGCATTGACCTCACTGGTCATGAAGTCATTTGAAAGGATTGTAAAGCGGCTTCTGCTGTCCAGGGTGGGTGGGGCCCTGGACCCCAGGCAATTTGCATACAGGACTAGCAGGGGGGTAGAGGATGCCCAGATTACACTTTTAGATCTCCTTTATAGACATTTTGAGGGTCCTGGTGCACACGCCAGGCTCTTGTTTTTGGATTTTTCTTCTGCTTTTAATACTATCCAGCCACATGTTTTAGTTAGTAAATTATTATCAGAATTTAATATTGAGAATAATCTTGTGAGCTGGATTATGGATTTTTTAACTAACAGAACACAGCGAGTTAAGGTGAATGGTTGTCTCTCTGAAAGGCGTGTCTCTTCCACTGGCTCCCCGCAGGGTTGTGTACTTTCACCTCTACTATACATCCTCTACACTAACGATTGTAGGAGCCAGTATAGTAATAGACACATCCTGAAATATGCTGATGATACAGTTATTGTCAGTTTACTGCAGAAACATGAATCCCAGCATGGGCCGGTGGTCGACGAGTTTGTCAGTTGGTGCGACAGGTCTTTTCTTCAGCTTAACACCTCTAAAACTAAGGATATGCTCATAGATTTTAGAAGAAAACAACCTGGTTCTCCTCCACCCACCTATATAAAATGAATCAGCATAGAGGTGGTAGAGCAGTATAAATATCTGGGTACTGTGATAGACAGTAAACTCAAATTTGACATAAACACAGAGATGATCTGCAAAAAGGGACAACAACGATTGTACTTTCTAAGGAAGCTTAACTCTTTTAATGTTGATACGGTTATTCTGTCTTTATTTTATAAATCTTTTATTGAATCTGTCCTTACTTTTGCTTTTATTGCCTGGTATGGGGGCATTAGCCTGAGGGAGAAAAATAACCTCAGCCACATTGTGAAGGTGGCTGGTAAGTTAATAGGCTGTCCACAGGTTTCCTTGACAAATATTTATGAGAGGCAGGTTATGAGGAAAGCAGATGCCATATTGGACTGTGTAAATCACCCCCTTCATTGTTCTTTTGAGGTCCTCCCCTCAGGCCGGAGATTCAGAATCCCTTGTTTTAAGTCCAATAGGACAAAGAACTCTTTTATACCTAGTGCAATTCGGTTGCTAAATTTGCACAATTCTTTGACCTAGATGAGTAGTAGAGTAACAGTTTTTAATTAGTAGTTTGTGTTGTTTATTCGTATGTGTATGTGGTGTTTACCTGTTGTGTTACCTGTATGTTTACCTCGCTGTAAGACAAGTTTCCCTTAGGGGACAATAAACTGAAACTAACTAACTAACTAACTAACTAACTAACCTCTGACCGCTGAAACCAGATCTCACCATATCTGTGCCGTAGACCGGTGATGTCATCTTGATTTCCCAGAAGTGTTGCCCGTCAGCGAGAGCCTTTGCGCCCCTGATGCCGGCGGTTCCACAGCTGTACTCCGAGTGGAAGCTCACCGTCCGGTTACAGCCGCTCAGAGACACGGAGGGAGATCTGCCCTCCTCGTCCCAAACCCAATCACATCCTTCACACAATCAGAAACAAGATCTCAAACCATAGCCTGTTAACGGTCAGTGCTCCATTTATTTGATCAAAAATAAGGTAAAAACAGTAATATTGTGAAATATTATTGCAATTTAAAATAACTGTTTTCAATATTGTAAAATGTAATTTATTCCTGTGATCAAAGCTGAATTTTCAGCATCATTACTCCAGTCTTCAGTGTCACATGATCCTTCAGAAATCATTCTAATATGATGATTTGATGATCAAGAAACATTTCTTATTATTATTATCAGTGCATTATTATCATATTTTTTGAAACCATAATATATTTTTGTTTTCAGGATTTTTTTGATAAATAGAAAGTTCAAAAGAAAATCTTTTGTAACATTATAAATGTATTCACTGTCACTTTCGATCAATTTAAAGCATCCTTGCCGAATAAAAATATTAATTTCTTACCGACCTCAAACTTTTAAGGGTCATGTATGACAAAGTGCAAATCCTATTTTCTTAAAGGGATATTTCACCACTGGAAAGATGAATGTGCATTTAAATTGGGTCATTTATGTATTATAAATGTGAAATTATTTTACAAGTTGGTTCCTTCTAGACTGAGAAAAGCCAGAAAATGTATTTTTGGCTCATGTGGATGAAAGACAACAACTCCCAGAATGCACTTGCTTCGCTGCCCTACGAGGCCACTCCCAAGCCACGCCTACTGGTTACAGAGGGCAGTATCAGGAGAAATGACACAGCTAGGCGACTAGTCGACTCGAAACTGAAAAGACGGCATTTTATCGTGAGATCCCCCTATGGGCGGGTTGAAGACATGCGGGACGAGCTCCTCCTACTGGCTGGAGTCTCTCGCCTCTGGACAGAAAAGCCTCTGATGACGATAAATGATGATTTTTGCGTCATCGGAGGTTTTTTTCCAGACACACAATCCAGAAATCTCTCGTCTCAGGGGGACATGAGGGAGGGAAGCACGGTCATCCGAAAATACTACCGGGTTTCTACAGATACAAAGCTTAATGCTAATCAGTGAAGTATCCCTTTAAGTCGGCTCATTCTGCTGTTGTGTTTGGTGTGAGCTGACCCTCACCCTGCTCTTCCTCTCCACAGGTGCAGCTGAGTGTGTACGGGCTGATCTGGGTGTCCGAGCTGACTTCCGTCTGAGCCGGACACTGGCAGAACGACTCGCCCGTCACGGGCACCACCGGTGGCATCTCGGCTGGCACACACACCGTCACGGCCTCGTACCCTGTAGAGTCAGCCTCCGACTGCACACGCAAACAAAACCAGTCAGGGATCTCTCAGAAATATCCAGCCTTTTTATGCCTATTAAGATTATTTCATTATCTTCTTCACTAAGAAGCACATTTACAGCAGTGAAGCACATGCTGTGTCATTGTAAAGCGTGCATTTGAGACTCTGATTGGCCGGATGCCCAGGTAAGTAAAGCTGGTCCTAGATATCTCAGAATAACCTCAGCATGTGAGTGACACGCTCCTGTTCACCTGCTTGTCTTCTGGGCCGAGGGTCGCTGAGACGGCCGTGGCTTCAGGCTCCGGGACATTTTCACTGACAACATACTTATTCCAAGACATTCCTGGAACACAAGAACAGAATGAGGCTGTTATTTCTATCCATCCATCCATCTATCTATCTATCTATCTATCTATCTATCTATCTATCTATCTATCTATCTATCTATCTATCTATCTATCTATCTATCTATCTATCTGTCTGTCTGTCTGTCTATCTATCATTCTATCTATCTACTGTATCTGTCTGTCTATCAACCAATCAATCTATCAATCTATCTATCTATCAACCAATCAATCTATCAATCTATCTATCTATCTATCTATCTATCTATCTATCTATCTATCTATCTATCTATCTATCTATCTATCTATCTATCTATCTATCTATCTATCTATCTGTCTGTCTGTCTGTCTGTCTGTCATTCTATCTATCTACTGTATCTGTCTGTCTATCAATCTATCAATCTATCTATCTATCTATCTATCTATCTATCTATCTATCTATCTATCTATCAGTCTGTCTATCTATCCATCTATCCATCCATTTATCTATCCATCTATCATTTGTAAGTGATATGTCCGATCAGTAATTTTCTCCGAGCTCCGCATCAGTTCCTGTAGCCGCTGACTCACAGATGTCAGGCTTGTCATGAACTTGTTTTGCACTGACAGACTGACTCGGATGACACTGTAGCCTACTTCTGATTGCTCCATATGCCACGGCTGGCAATCTGAGACTCTGGTCTAACATGCTTCATGTGATCTGATGTTTACACTCTAAGATATTTCAAAACAGCCCGTGAGAGTGAAGAAACTTTTAAAAGCATCACCAGACCAGGCTGGCACAGCAGAAAACTCTCTTTATCAAAGTCCTCGTGTTTTTTCACTTAAATCTGATTGCTTAATGATTATAGGTTATTAAAGCATTTCAAATCCTTCTACACATCAGGTATCAATGTATAAATGGATTGAAAGACTTATTATTTGTGTCCTAATGTGCACGCGGCACAGCCAGGTGTTCACTAATTGATGGATAATGTGTATCCAAAACGAGAATCCTGCCCTGGATACCTCCACCAACTGGCCCATCTTTACTAGTGTGCTTCTGGGAAATGCAATGGTGCCATAAGTCTGCATTACACTGGCATAAGCACATTTCTCATTCAATCTGCATATTCATAAAAAACAAGATTGTGTAAGAAGCAATGTGAGAGGATGTTGATAACACAACATCAAGATTTTAGGTTATCATTTATGTGAATATATAAAAGAAAATACATATTTTCAATTTTTTTCCACTTACATATTCCTGCATTGTGACTTTTTTAACTTAATTAGAAAAAAAATAGAAAAAATGCATTCATTTGTTTAAATACAACATGTCACATGGCTTGACATCAACTTTGCCAAATTGTTTTGCTATTATTAAATCAACAATTTTATATGACATAAAACAGCACACTAATTTAAATATGAACATTTAAAAAAACACTGAAAACAAATTCCATAAACTTCTGATTTGTATAAAAATACTAAAAATAGTAATTCTACTAAATATAACAATACGAAGTATACATAGCCTAATATTATCATAATATCAATACTCCAAACCAGTAACTATCATATATGATTATAATATTATATAAATTATTATATATAAGAGTATATAGTTATTATAATACATTATTATTACTATTACGCACAAGAAAACGTCTTTACATCCTTGACAACATTTTAGACTTGTGTAAACACCAAGAGTCACACAAAAATGAACTTTTAGAAATCACTAACGTTACTCTGAAAACACAACTTTTTCTTTATACTAAAGTTACGACATAATTGACATATAAACTCACATACCTTGTTAATGTTTCGTAGAGTTTATTTCCCCTGCTTTAAACACTGGTTTCCATCCGGAGCTGGTGTAAATGATATAGCAGGTTCGTGTCAGTGTGATTGACCTACATATACACACAGCAAACACACAGCATAACACCGCCACTCATGAATCATACTATAGAAAAGGCGCAGTTCATGAATATCAAATAGGTAATGTAATCGTTGCTTAGTAACGTTCTAATTAATATTCATAGAACGAGCAGGGCGCGCACTTACGTCGTCTCCTTTTCAGCCAATCAGTTAGTCATAATGGGTAAACGTCATTTTACGTAGTTAATATTCATTGTACAAAGCGTTCGCCATAGTAGGTCTCGTGATTTGACAGACGGAACGGGTCGTTCTGTCTATCATCCTCATTAAAGGCCGCTTTAAGGATCAGCGAGCGCTGGCTTTCCGTCAACTTTACCTTAAACGACAAATTATGTGACCTACAGATCAACATGTAAACATCAATGATGTGGTGAACTCAAAAGGCTGCATCAAACGTATTAATAAGCAGGCTGGTATCATAGTATAACATATACATTAATCAACAGGCTGGTATCATAGTATAAACATGTATTTTGTTGTATTTGAAAACAATAATAATTCAAATAATTACTATTAATTAATAATAATTATGTGTGAATATTTCAACCTGGCTGAAAGTACTACAGTTTTGAAGGACTTAAAACAAGGGCGTGACTACGTTGGCTAAATGACCAATAGTAACGTTGAGGTGCTTTGCACTCTAGTATCTGATTGGACGAGCTTGTCCTATTAGGCGGGATCAAAAACGCAGAACGTCATTATGACGTGTGACAATGCGGAAATAAAAATAAACCAACATGGACCGCAGCGGTAAGTGCGATGATGCGATCACATTGACCAGTACTACTTTAAAACAACTGAATCACTTCACAACTGTCAATTTACGGTGTCATAAAATGCAACAGAATAAAACAAAATATAAACGCAATAATACAGGCATTTTGAAACAAATATAATAAAGTAACATAAGACCATGTTGCATAGTAAAACTATGTTTTGTTTATGAACCACAACAATGCCATGTTTTTTGACAACTAGATTGAAACTACAATGGGTTTGTTGCACATTTAACATGATGATATACTTTGGAGCACCATGGTACATGAATAAATGCCATATTACAGCATCACACAGTACTGTAAAGTGGTCCCAATAAACTTTAAAGAGAACAGAATGTTTGAATCGACTTTAAAACGTAATGTTTGATCACATCTTTCAGAGAAAGGGAATCTGTCTGAGGTGAAGCACGTGGTTCTGGTTCTGTCAGGTAAAGGTGGAGTGGGGAAAAGCACCATCACTACTGAACTCGCCCTAGCGCTCACACATGCAGGAAAGAAGGTGACATATCAGTCTATTCTATTCTAACATGCTCTATTATATTCTTCTCTATTAAAATTGATTCTGTTCTGCTCTATTCTATTTTATTTTGCTCTGTTCTGCTCTCCTGAATTCTGCTCTATTCTGTTATATACCACCCTATTTTAATATATTCTGTTTTGCTCTATTCTATTATCTTCTGCT